>NC_134403.1:255585359-255915359 GCF_038048845.1 Mixophyes fleayi
AACATTATAAAGGAATTGCTAGAGGCAAGGAGCTCAGCTCCTCTTGTTATTGCTGAAATAAATCAGCGGTGATGTAGTGCTGCGAAATAATGAAAATGGTTGTGGGGAGTGGGGGTCGCAATGGCTGCAGGTGGTCGGTAAGGAAAATGGCTGCGGGGGCTAAGGTAAATGACTGCAGGGCAGGAATGGATGCGAGGAGGAGCTAATTAAAATGGCTGCAGGGGGTGAGGTAATGAAAATGGCTGCAGGGCATGATAGCTGCCAGGGGGTAGGTAATGAAATTGGATGTTGGGGGGGGGGGGGGGGGGGGAGGGGGATAGGTAATGGAAAGGGTTGCAGGGGGGAAGTAATGAAAATGGCTGCAGGCATAGTGGTAATGAAAAGGGCTGCAGGGAGGGAAGGTAATGATAATGGCTGTAGGGAGGGTAGGTAATGATAATGGCTGCAGGGGGGAAGTATTGAAAATGGCTGCAGGAGGTGAGGTGATGGAAATGGCTGCAGGGTGGGAGGTAATGATAATGGCATACTTGCCAACTCTCCCGGAATGTTGGTCTCACGGACTCCCGGGAGAGCAAGCAAGTCTCCCGTATCCCGCAATTGTCTGGGTAAAATGACACGATTCGCAGTGAATCGTGTCATTTGGCCCCGCCCCCCGTGACAAAACAGCATTTTTGTCGCTGGGGGCAGGACCAAAATGACGCATTTGGCCACGCCCCACCCCCCTCTCGCCCCCTAGTCACGCCCCTGTCCCGGACTGCACTTGCTGAAAGTAGGCAAGTATGGATAATGGCTGTGGGAAGGGAGGTAATGAAAAGGGCTGCAGGGTGCGAGGTAATGTTAATGGCTGCAGGATGGAGGTAATGATAATGGCTGCAGGGAGTGGATGTGATGAAAATTGCTGCAGGTGGGGGAGGTAATGAAAAGGGCTGCAGGTGGGGAGGGGTAATAAAAATGGCTACAGGGGGGGACTGGCTGCAGGGGGTGATGTAAGAAAAATGGTTGCAGGGTGGAATAGCTGCAGGGGGTGATGTAAGAAAAATGGCTGCAGGGTGGAATAGCTGCCAGGGGGTAGGTAATGAAAATGGCTGTGGTGGTGAGGGCCGGGGTCTGGGTAGGTAATGAAAAGGGCTGCAGAGTAGGAGGTAATGACAATGGCTGCAGGAGGGAAGGTAATGAAAATGGCTGCAGGAGGGGAGGTAGTGATAATGGCTGCAGGAGGGTGATAATGAAAAGGGCTGCAGGAGGGGAGGTAATGATAATGGCTTCAGGGGGAAAGTAATGAAAACGGTTACAGGGAGAGAGGTAATGAAAATGGCTGCTAGGGGGAGGTAATGAAAATGGCTGCAGGGGTAGGTAATGAAAATGGCTGGGTAGGGGGGGTATTGAAGCTACGGGTGTATTAGCCTAGAGCAAACCAGAACCCTTAATCAGGCCCTGGGTGCAATGCAAAATACTATTTTGTGGTTTTGGATTCCACCAAAGCACATGGGTTGGCAAAGCACAATGGCAGAAAGAAGAGTTGAGCAGAGTGGGGGTATTTGTTGCAAAGTACGGAGTAGTCATATATATTGGTGTCAATGTGTTTCACATTGTATGTGCTCTTGCTATCTATCTCTGTGGGGCTCAACCTTTTTATTCAAAACCCCCAAAAATTGTTAAAGTGTTTGGAGACCCCAAGTGTTCTGTATCTCTCAAATTCTTTCTTCTTTTTTTTGGTTCAATAAGTCTAATATTATAACTTAATTATACCAGAAGTGTCCCACATTATATTACCAGCCGTGACCCCCTGGCAGGACCCCAAAACAATAATTTTACTCCAGCAATAAGCTGCTATATATTGGCAAAGCATGCTGGGACTTGTAGTTCCACAACACCTGGAGTGTCACAGGTTAGCTAACACTGTCCTAGCACATCTAGGAAACATTCCCACACAGCAGTGGCAGAAAAGAAAAGTGGTGCAAGATGGAATTGTCCTTGGAGCATGAAACCAGTTATGGTGCATTTGATCGCTCCACCCATTTTTTGGATAACTGTGGTAATTCTACAGCTAATATATGGCAACGAGCGATAAACCCCCGGGTTCCGTGCTTTTATCAGACCCAGACCAATCCAGAGTGCCAGACAATGCACTAAAAAGAGCCATTGTAGTTCCCAGCAAAAAGCAAGTTCATCACTGAGCTTCGAATCAGCCCAAAATTCCCACAAAATTATAATATAGTTAGGTACTTTTGGCGTAAAGAGCAGATTACAAACACTTGATGAAACAGCAGCAAAGTGGAAGGTAATACATATGCACGTCTATTTAGACATCCATGCTTACATTACTCCTGCAAGCAACGTTATTCTTTGTTAATAAAACTGTAGTCTTTATACGGTTCAAAAAAATAAAAAATAATCCTCCACCATTCTTTGGATGTTGATAGTTGATAGTAGGATCAGATGGAGTTACAGCAGAGGTGTCACTAATTCTGGTCAATTCTTTTACAGTAGACAAGACCAAATGTCAAAATGTTGTGCTGAGTCATCTGCATTATCAATGGGTGTCTAAAATTTTTGCTAAGCACACAACAGTATATAGCACATGTAGGTAACATTGGCACACAGCGGTAGCTGAAATTTAAAGTGGTGTAAGATGGAATTGTCCTTGGGCCCGCCCACCCACCCTTATGTTGAATCTTAAAAAGCACATGCACACTTTAACAAAAAAAGCACAAAAGTGCCACTCCTTGGGGCTGAAGTGCTTGGTTTGTTTGGGCCCCCATAAAACAAGCTAACAATGGGCTTAAGGCACCTAAGGTAACAGTGCTGTTAATGAACTCTACTGTGGCAAGATGTTGTTGTCATCATCCTCAGCCTCATCCTCACCCTCATCAGTTTTTACATCATCCTCACACATTATTAATTCATCACCGCTGGAATCCACCATTACGGAAGTCTCAGTATTTTGTAATTGGCGGGAAAGGCCTTCCTCGTGGAAATTAAAGTTCATTATTATGTACATCCTCTTTTCCACATTTTGAAGAAATAGCCTCCTACGCCGATCGCTGACAAGGTTCCCGGCTGTGCTCAAAACTCTTTCCGAGTACACACTGGAGGGTGGGCAGCTTAGGCAGTGCAAAGCGAGTTGGTACATGGGTCTCCAAATTTCCTTTTTTTCCTCCCAGTATGTAAAGGGACTGTCTGATATGTCTTTTTCTATGCTGTCGTGAAAATAATCCTCCACCATCCTTTGGATGTTGATAGTAGGATCAGGTGGAGTTACTGCATAGGTGTCATGTGTTTTGGTCAATTCTTTTAGACCAGACCAGATGTCAAAATGTTGTGCTGAGTCATCTGCATCATCCCTGGGTCTCTTGGGAAAGCTAAGTTTTTTCCTAGCAGCAGTTGAGTGAGAAACTGAAGGAGAAGACGCCGTCCTGTCACGTAACACTTGAGCTGTCATCTTCCTCTCCAGGAGCTGCTTTTATCTCTTAAGATCTGGGTCAGTTGGAAACAAAGAGAAGACATAGCTCTTAAACCAAAGATCAAGCATAGTCACCAAAATGTAGTGATCTGATTTCAAGATTTTGATTACTCTTGGATCCTGGTGAAGCGAATAAAGTACTTGATCTACAAGTCCGACATACTTAGCATAATTGCTTTGTTTCATCTCCTCCTTCAGTTTCTCAAGCTGCTTCTCCAAAAGGCTAATTAAGGGAATCACTTGACTCAAGGAAGCAGTGTCTGAACTCACTTCACAGGTGACTACTTCGAATGGTTTCAGCACCTTGCACAACACAGAAAGTATTCTCCACTGCGCTTGAGTAAAATACATCCCCTCTCCTTTCCCAATGTCATGGCTTGTGGAGTAAGCGTGGATGGCTTTTCCCTGTTCCTCCATCCGCTTGCTTCAGTTGGTGGCAGGGCAAATTAAATTGCTCTTGTAGCTGCTGCAATCTCCTACATGCTGTTGCCAAATGACGGAAATGTCCAGATATTTTACGGGCCACAGACAGCATCTCCTGCACGTCCCTGTCATTTTTTAAAAAGCTTGGCACCACCAAGTTAATTGTGTGAGCAAAACAGGGAATGTGATGGAATTCACCCAGATGTAATGCTCTCACAATATTGGAGGCATTATCAGAAATTGCATATCCTGAGGAGAGTCCAAGCGGGATAAGCCATGTTGCAATGACATCCCCTAGTTTTTGTAACAGATTGTCAGCTGTATGCCTCTTAGTGAAGCCAGTGATACACAGAGTAGCCTGCCTCTGAAAAATGTGACGTTCTTGGGTACATGCTGCTGCTGTTCCTGCTGGTGAAGGCGAATTACCAACCCAGTGAGCTGTCAGTCATATAATCTTTAGTTTGCCCACTTCTGCTTGTCCACATATCTGCGGTTAAGTGTACAGTGGGTAGAATGGCATTGTCACTCACCGGACTGTGAGTGCTTCTTCCCGGACATTTAGGAACCGTGGTCGTCCTCCATCCTGAGGGTCTGCGCATGCGCAGCCCTTTCCTATACTTCAGTGTATGTCCCTTTAACTCAATTGGCAGATGAGGCAACACTCCCTATATTAAGCACCTGTGGTCAACACCACGTGGCCTGATCTTGGAGTCTCATTC
Organism: Mixophyes fleayi; assembly: GCF_038048845.1. Lineage (NCBI taxonomy): Eukaryota > Metazoa > Chordata > Amphibia > Anura > Limnodynastidae > Mixophyes > Mixophyes fleayi. The sequence continues at coordinate 255,589,965 of NC_134403.1, forward strand.
CCCATGAGTCTCTGAAGGTGTTCCTGTGTTTCCTCGTGTATTCAGCGCTGCTGATTCCTGTGGTTTCCAAACCACTTCTATCTCTGTGGTTTCCAAACCACTTCTACTACTGTGGTTCCCATACCACTTCTACCATCAACTGAATCATCGTGACTGTTAGCTGATTCCTATCTGCTGCCTCCGTGCACTACAGTCTTCTAAACCACTTCAACGCTATTATATATCATCGTGACTGTTAGCGGATTCCTATCCGCTGCCTCTGTGCACTGCAGTCTCATCTCATCTCTCCTGTGTTTCCTCGAGACTGCTGCTATCATTGCCATCCGCTACTCTCCGTGATCAACAGCTCCTGGTCTACTCTGCTCTCCCGTGTTCCATCGTTATTGGCACCTGTTGGTTGCTACTGGTTACCTCCGTGTGTCCGCAGAGTCCTGCTGCTGCTGTCAGCGCTATCGTCCATCTACTGCTGATCCACTCTCCACGCCTTCCCGTGTCCCGCTGGTCTCTACCCTCCTGTCAGCATTGGATTCGTTTCTCATCAGCTACTCCTCTGCTAGATCATCTCCATTCTCCTGGGTCCTCCATGAGTCCAGTTCCACGTGTTACTGATTCCTGTGGATTCGTGTCCCTGTTGGTCTACTTACCTGTGCGCTGCACCTACTAGACCCCTGCCTCATCCATCCAGGGACTTCTCATCCAGCCGGCCTCCTGCCGCTCAGGTATCGCTGCACTCCTATCTGACTGCCTGCTTCTGAACCACGGTATGCATACTTCTCATTGACTGTGCTGGTGTATTGCATATCTTGCTGGACTGTGTTGGTTCTCCTCTGGAGTCTGCTATCCGCTGAGTCTATTGCCATCATTGACTGTGTTAACTTGTGCTGGATTACTTCAAGAGACTTTCTATATTTGCAGATCTGTTCAGTCATTTATATATATTGTGCATATTACTGTGGATCGTGTTTAAGGTGCCCGTGTATATCCTGTGTTGCAGTCTCTCCCCGTGCACCTCCTCACATATATATTCAGTGGTACAACTTGCTGATGGCAGACCACTGATCCCTGTTTCCTGTATCACCTGTTCCAGTATCCTCTCACATAGCAGTGGTACAACTTGCTATCGCAGACCACTGACTACCCGGATATCTCCACTTGGATTCCATTCCTTCACTCAGACAGCGGTACAACTTGCTATCCGCAGACCGCTGACTCTCATCACCTCCTCGTTTCTGTTGGACATTCCTCCTCACTATAGCAGTGGTACAACTTGCTATCGCAGACCACTGACTACCTGCACGTGCCCTTGTCCATACAGTTCCTCGTGTATTATTACCTCCATATTACCAGTGCTGCTAGTCATAGACTTTCCTGAGCATCTCATCAGCTACCATTTCCTGTTCCGTGATCACCCTGCTACCAGAGTACCCTATTACCATCTACATTGCTCTGGTAAGCCTACCACCTGGTGATCCCTGGATAAAGACTCCTAGTGCCCGTGACAGTAAGATCAGGCCATGACAGACCCAGATACGGAACCTACCGCCAAAGAGATGCTGCAGCATCTGGTCAGCCGTGTGGAGCAACAGGATGCCCGCCAACAGCTGTTACTTCAGTGTTATCAGTCATTAACCTCCCAAGGAACATCTGGACAGACTGTGACAGCTACTACTGAGGCTCCTGTGCTTTCCTCCATTTCCCCAGTGCCATCCCAGGTGTCTACAGCTTCCACGCTTCACCTGCCTACTCCGTCAAAGTACGATGGAGACCCCAAAACTTGTAGGGGTTTCCTTAACCAATGTTCAGTCCATTTTGAGCTCCAACCTCAAAATTTTTCTACCCATCGTTCCAGAGTGGCCTATCTTATCTCTTTGTTTTCAGGACAAGCCCTGGCTTGGGCCTCCCCTCTGTGGGAGAGAAACGATCCAATATTACAAGATAGTGCCAAATTCATTTCTACATTCCGAAGTGTGTTCGATGAACCAGGTCGTGTGACCTCCGCTGCTTCCAGCATCCTCCGTCTGCGACAAGGATCTCATACAGTTGGCCAGTACGTCATTCAATTTAGGATTTTAGCCTCTGAACTTCAGTGGAACACTGAAGCCCTAGTGGCCGCCTTCTGGCAGGGGCTCTCCGATAAGATTAAAGATGCACTGACTACCCAGGAGCTTCCTTCGTCACTTGAAGATTTGATCTCTCTATGCCATCGCGTTGATATGAGATTTCGTGAAAGAGAGGCTGAGAAAACTACTTCTGCTAAAGCACCTCTTCGTTCTAACCCTCAATTTCGTCCAGTTTCACCCTCTGTGATTCCCATGGAGATAGGACGTTCCAAATTATCTTCAGAGGAGAGGAAACGAAGAGTAAAGAATAGACCCTGTATCTATTGTGCTGATTCCACTCATATTCTCAGCTCTTGCCCTAAGAGATCGGGAAATGCCAGGCCCTAACTAGTTCTGGAGAGGTGAAGTTAGGGTCCCTGGAGTCCTCTCCATCTTCTATGAAATCTAAAGTCTGCGCTTTTGATGTTACGATTTCTTTTGCTACCAAAACCTTTGAGTCACAGGCATTGATTGATTCCGGAGCAGCAGGAAATTTTATTTCCAAATCATTAGTAAATCAATGGTCTCTACCAGTGATTACCTTAAAAACGCCCATTACTGTGACGGCTATAGATGGATCACGTCTCATCAACGGTCTCATCACCCAGAGTACGTCTCCAGTAACACTTCAGATTGGTGCCCTGCATCATGAAGAAATATCGTTTTTAATCCTTCCGGTTACGACAAGTCCGATTGTCTTAGGCCTTCCATGGCTTCAGTGTCACTCTCCCCAGATTGACTGGCGCACCCCTCAAGTTACGTCTTGGGGGTCTGAATGTCACCATCGTTGCCTTTCCCAAGTTATTCCTCTCAAAGTACAGCAATCTTCCATCTCATCTACCTCACCGGGACTCCCTCCTCAATATGCTTCATTTACTGATGTGTTTGATAAAGCTCAGTCTGAACGTCTTCCTCCTCATCGTTCTTGGGATTGTCCGATCGACCTTCTACCTGGCAAGACTCCCCCCAGGGGCCGGGTCTATCCACTCTCGTTACCTGAAACTCAAGCTACATCTGAGTACATACAGGAGAACCTCCAGCGTGGGTTTATTCGACCTTCCACCTCTCCCGCTGGAGCCGGGTTCTTCTTCGTCAAAAAGAAGGATGGATCATTACGCCCTTGCATAGATTTTCGTGGACTCAATGCCATTACTATCAAGAATCGGTATCCCATTCCGCTGATCACTGAGCTATTCGATCGCATCAAGGGAGCCCGTATCTTTACTAAGTTGGATCTTCGTGGTGCCTACAATTTAATCAGAAGCCGTTCCGGTGACGAATGGAAGACAGCGTTTAACACCAGAGACGGGCATTACGAATATCTGGTAATGCCTTTCGGGCTGTGTAATGCCCCCGCTGTTTTTTAAGGCTTCATCAATGAGATCTTTCGGGACTTATTATATGTATGTGTCGTCGTCTACCTGGACGACATATTGATCTTTTCACAGGACCTGCCTTCTCACCACCAACATGTGGCAGAAGTCCTCTCCAGGCTACGGAAAAATTCATTGTTCTGTAAATTAGAAAAATGTTCATTCGAATTGCCCCAGATTCCATTCTTGGGGTATATAGTTTCCGGAGTTGGCCTGAAGCTGGATCCAGACAAAGTGAATGCTGTACTACATTGGCCCCAGCCAACTACTCTTCGTGCTATCCAGCGTTTTTTAGGTTTTGCCAATTACTATAGACGCTTCATTCAAGACTTTTCTTCCATTGCATCTCCTATTGTGGTCCTGACTCGGAAAGGGGCTAATCCTAAGCAATGGTCACCTGAGGCTCTTCAAGCCTTTCAAACACTAAAAGAGTCCTTCTCTTCGGCTCCAATCCTTCGACAGCCTGATGTGACACTCCCCTTCTTTCTAGAAGTAGATGCCTCTAATGTGGGCTTAGGAGCCATTCTCTCCCAACGCTCGGAACAGCAAAAATTCCATCCTTGTGCCTTCTATTCTCGGGGTCTCCTGCCCGCAGAGAAGAATTATACTATCGGGGACAAGGAGTTACTGGCTATCAAAGCTGCATTAGAGGAATGGAGATACTTATTGGAAGGAGCTCGCCATCCGGTGACGATCTTCACGGATCATAAGAACTTGTCATATCTCCAGTCTGCCCAATGCTTGAACCCTCGTCAAGCAAGATGGTCTCTTTTCTTTTCCCGTTTTAAATTAATAATAACCTTCAAACCAGCTGCCAAGAACAAAAAAGCTGACGCTTTATCTAGAGCTTTTGTGACGTCCTCTGATATAGAAGAGGTTTCCAACCATACCATTCTAGACCCCAAATGTATCTCACTGGCTGCTTCATCCACCAAAACGCTACCATTTGGGAAGACCCTCGTGCCTCCTACTCTAAGGAGGAAAATCCTTTCGTGGTTCCATGCCTCTCGTTTTTCTGGACACGCCGGTGAACACAAGACCTTTGAGATTCTCTCTCGAAGTTACTGGTGGCCTTCAATGAGGAGAGACGTCAAAGAGTTCATTGCTTCCTGTGAGCTATGTTCCCAGTTCAAATCCTCCCGCAGAACCCCAGCAGGGTTGCTGCGACCACTACCCATTCCGTCCAAACCGTGGACCCATATTAGTATGGATTTCGTTACTGATTTACCACCTAGTAAGAATCATAACACTATTTGGGTGGTGGTGGGACAGATTTTCGAAGATGGCTCATTTCGTCCCTCTGTCTGGTTTGCCTTCCTCGTCTATCTTGGCTGAACATTTCATTAAAGAGATCTTCCGTATCCATGGATGTCCGTCTGAGATTGTGTCAGATAGAGGAGTACAATTCGTTTCCAGATTCTGGCGAGCCCTTTGTAAAACCTTGGGCATACGATTAGCACTTTCATCTTCTTACCATCCGCAATCTAACGGACAAACTGAACGTGTCAATCAAGATCTTGAGACTTTTATAAGGATGTTCTCATCAGCCAATCAAGACAACTGGGTAGAGTTGCTTCCTTGGGCTGAATTCGCCCATAACAACATGTACCATGAGTCATCATCCAAAACTCCATTTTTTGTGGTCTACGGTCACCATCCGTCTTTTCCGGAAATTCCTGCCCTCCCGCCCACCCAAGTTCCTGCGGTGGAGACTGCTTGTCAGACCTTTAAAAATATCTGGTCTCAGGTCAAAACCTGTTTAAAGAAGACATCTATCAAATATAAATCTTTCGCAGATAAGAAGAGGCGGGCTATTCCACCACTAAAAATTGGAGATCGTGTCTGGTTATCTACCAAAAATATTCGTTTGAAGGTTCCATCTATGAAATTCGCCCCTCGTTTTATTGGTCCATATAGGATCATTCAAGTAATCAATCCAGTATGTGTGAAACTTCTTCTTCCTAAGAATCTTCGGATTTCTAATGCCTTCCATGTATCCTTGCTCAAACCTCTTATTATCAACCGTTTCTCAACTCCTCCCTCAGCTCCGCAGCCAGTTCAAGTTCATCAGGAGGAGGATTTCGAGATTACTGAGGTACTAGACGCAAAAATTTCGCGAGGAGTCCTCCGTTTCCTCGTTCATTGGAAGGGCTTTGGTCCTGAGGAGCGCTCTTGGATCAAAGCTGAAGATCTTAATGCTCCTGCCCTTTTGAAGAAGTTTTATTCCAAAAATCCGGACAAGCCCGGTTCCAGGCGTTCTGTGCCCACCTTTAAAAGGGGGGGTACTGTCACTCACCGGACTGTGAGTGCTTCTTCCCGGACATTTAGGAACCGTGGTCGTCCTCCATCCTGAGGGTCTGCGCATGCGCAGCCCTTTCCTATACTTCAGTGTATGCCCCTTTAACTCAATTGGCAGATGAGGCAACACTCCCTATATTAAGCACCTGTGGTCAACACCACGTGGCCTGATCTTGGAGTCTCATTCCCCATGAGTCTCTGAAGGTGTTCCTGTGTTTCCTCGTGTATTCAGCGCTGCTGATTCCTGTGGTTTCCAAACCACTTCTATCTCTGTGGTTTCCAAACCACTTCTACTACTGTGGTTCCCATACCACTTCTACCATCAACTGTATCATCGTGACTGTTAGCTGATTCCTATCTGCTGCCTCCGTGCACTACAGTCTTCTAAACCACTTCAACGCTATTATATATCATCGTGACTGTTAGCGGATTCCTATCCGCTGCCTCTGTGCACTGCAGTCTCATCTCATCTCTCCTGTGTTTCCTCGAGACTGCTGCTATCATTGCCATCCGCTACTCTCCGTGATCAACAGCTCCTGGTCTACTCTGCTCTCCCGTGTTCCATCGCTATTGGCACCTGTTGGTTGCTACTGGTTACCTCCGTGTGTCCGCAGAGTCCTGCTGCTGCTGTCAGCGCTATCGTCCATCTACTGCTGATCCACTCTCCACGCCTTCCCGTGTCCCGCTGGTCTCTACCCTCCTGTCAGCATTGGATTCGTTTCTCATCAGCTACTCCTCTGCTAGATCATCTCCATTCTCCTGGGTCCTCCATGAGTCCAGTTCCACGTGTTACTGATTCCTGTGGATTCGTGTCCCTGTTGGTCTACTTACCTGTGCGCTGCACCTACTAGACCCCTGCCTCATCCATCCAGGGACTTCTCATCCAGCCGGCCTCCTGCCGCTCAGGTATCGCTGCACTCCTATCTGACTGCCTGCTTCTGAACCACGGTATGCATACTTCTCATTGACTGTGCTGGTGTATTGCATATCTTGCTGGACTGTGTTGGTTCTCCTCTGGAGTCTGCTATCCGCTGAGTCTATTGCCATCATTGACTGTGTTAACTTGTGCTGGATTACTTCAAGAGACTTTCTATATTTGCAGATCTGTTCAGTCATTTATATATATTGTGCATATTACTGTGGATCGTGTTTAAGGTGCCCGTGTATATCCTGTGTTGCAGTCTCTCCCCGTGCACCTCCTCACATATATATTCAGTGGTACAACTTGCTGATGGCAGACCACTGATCCCTGTTTCCTGTATCACCTGTTCCAGTATCCTCTCACATAGCAGTGGTACAACTTGCTATCGTAGACCACTGACTACCCGGATATCTCCACTTGGATTCCATTCCTTCACTCAGACAGCGGTACAACTTGCTATCCGCAGACCGCTGACTCTCATCACCTCCTCGTTTCTGTTGGACATTCCTCCTCACTATAGCAGTGGTACAACTTGCTATCGCAGACCACTGACTACCTGCACGTGCCCTTGTCCATACAGTTCCTCGTGTATTATTACCTCCATATTACCAGTGCTGCTAGTCATAGACTTTCCTGAGCATCTCATCAGCTACCATTTCCTGTTCCGTGATCACCCTGCTACCAGAGTACCCTATTACCATCTACATTGCTCTGGTAAGCCTACCACCTGGTGATCCCTGGGTAAAGACTCCTAGTGCCCGTGACAGGCATTTTGTAGCCCAATAATTACATTTTTACGAACCTTCTGGTAGAGGTGAGGAATAGCTTTTCTACTGAAATTGTGTTTTTGAATTTGGTAACGGGGACACAAGACCTCAAGTAACCGTCTAAAACCGGCTGCATTAATAGTGGATATTGGACGCAGATCTAATACTAGCAAAGTTGCCATGGCATCTGTGATCCACTTTGCGACTGGGTGACAGGTTTCATACTTGCTTCCTTTTGCAAAGGATTGTTTAACAGTCAATTGTTGTAAACTACTAGTAGTCTTCTTCTTGGTTTGCCTCTGGGATGAAATTTCAGCAGCAGCAGTGGCAGGGCCATCTTAACAACATTATGGGCCCCCGGGCAAAGCAGTGCACCGGGGCCACTAGATATAGATATAGATATATAGATGTATACAGATACAGATATAGATATATAGAGATAGAGATAAATAGATGTACTTGCTCAGTGACCCTTGTAGGTTTTTTTTGCAGGTTTTTTCTTTTGCAGGATTATTTATTCTCATTAAGAGCCATGCCCATGGGGCCCCGTTGCCCATGGGGCCCCCGGGCAGCTGCCCATCGTGCCCAATGGAAAAGTTGGCCCTGAGCAGTGGGACTAATGCTCAAGAATTCTTGACAATGGCCTTCTTCTTAACACGTGTAAGAACTGCTTCCACCGGTGCAGGACTTACACAATGAACATCATCCTCATCAACATAGTGATTAGCTCCATTGTCGGCTACACAAATATCCCCCTCATCCTGTTGCAATTCAAAGTGGCATCCTCAAATTGTGTATCACCGACTACACTTGGGCTGGTAATGCACACATCTGCAGAAATGTTGAAAGGGGCCTTCTTTATGGGTACTCTATCAGAATGGTTAAGATTACACATAGCACTCGTGGATAGACTCTCCTCAGGGATTTGTGTCATTTCTGAATCTGAACATAGATTTTCCTCTAATGCCTTACTGTTTTTTTCCAGCTCGGCTTTTATATGTTAAAGTATTTGGACACCACTTTTGGAGTCTGAATGACAAGGTCTTGCTTGGTCATGAATGACCTTACATGAAGATGCCTCAGTGACAGTTGCAGAACTAGCACTCATAGAGAAAGGCGAAGGCAGATAACTTTGCCTGGATTACAGGTCTTTTTTTCTTGACCAAGGAGAAAGATTTATTTTTTATAAATTAGTTACCCTGACTTCCAAACACTATGCACTTTAACATAGGCTTTGCCAGATGACGTATAGGAATTACTATCATCATGACTGGTGCCAGCAGCTGCTTGGTGCTTCTGCTCTTCTGTGTACTGCTGTGAATCCATTTTGATAACACCGTACAATTTGACTGCAAATTCAGAAGACCAAGTCTGCCAGCCCTAGTATTTCTATTTCAGCAATGACAGTTAGCAATGGAGCAATGGATCTCTCCTCTTTGTGTGTAACCTATATAACACAGTACAATGTGACTACAGATTTACACCTAGACTGCCAGCCCTAGTATTTCTATTTCAGCAATGACAATTAGCAATGGAGCTCTCCTCTTTGTGTGTAACCTATATAACACTGTACAATTTGACTGCAAATTCAGAAGACCAAGCCTGCCAGCCCTAGTTTTTCTATTTCAGCAATGACAATTAGCAATGGAGCTCTCCTGTTTGTGTGTAACCTATATAACACCTTACACTTTGACTGCAAATTCAGAATACCAAGCCTGCCAGCCCTAGTATTTGTATTTCAGAAATGACAATTAGCAATGGAGCAATGGAGCTCTTCTCTTTGTGTGTAACCTATATAGCACAGTACAATGTCACTGCAGATTTAGAAGGCCAAGCCTGCCAGACCTATTAATTCTATTTCAGCAATGACAATTAGCAATAGAGCACTCCTGAATGTCACTGGAGACTTTGAAGAACACTGCTACCCCTCCTCTTTCTTTTCTACCTATGACGCTGCCCAACTGCTCTACAGACTGCCAAGAACTGTGCTACCCCTTCTGTTTCCCTTTGTGAAATGGTGCTGGATCGCCATGGAGGGCGGTACTTATTGATTCCAAAACTTCAGAGATCTGACGACGCGAGAAAGTAATGAGCCGTGCTTAGATCTGCTAGGTTCGGGCGTGTTCGTTTCTCGGGGAACCGAGCCTGAGCATCTCTAAAAACAACTCTGTAAAACAAGTAAATGTAAAAATAAGTAGATTTCTAAATAATGTTAAGATAAATATATATACACCATGTAGCAGGAGAACAAATATAGATACTTAGAACTTAGTGCTCCATTTTTGGAGTAGAATGGCAAATGTAATATTGACTTCTTACATATAGAGTAGCTTTCTAAGAAAAAGAAGAGAGAAAGAAATACTAACTGGGAAGGCACACCTCAAATGTGGAGTCAGATTGTAATTTTAATGAGGGTTAGTGTATTCCCAAATTTTGAGAATTCTCTCTCTTCTTAGAAAACTATGAATTCATACTACAGGAAGCAGCACCATCATTAGCAGATTATTGTAAGAATTTTATTTTACTACAAGTTAGACACCACTATCTTGTTTTGGCCACTTTTTGTCAATCATTTGTTACATAAAATGGATTAAAGGACTCTAGTGCGGAAGATAATACTCTTTGTATTACATATAGAGTATCTCTACTCAAAATAGAGCAGTGCTCACTTCCACCACCTCAGAATGATATGAGAACTATGACAGAGGATATTGGTGCAAGGAGAAGGGGTGGGAGGTGCACAAAATGCTGTGTGGTACTAATTAATCTCATTACTAAGCATGTGCATCCTCCTCTGCCTTCTCGTCTCACACATCCCTTCTGGCAGTAGGCTGGTCTTCCAGAGGCAAATATGGAGGAAAGAGTGGAAATGCGTATCTCTTTCCTCCATATTTGATGGCATCTGAAGTTTCTGAGGTTAGTTTTCTTTCATTCTGAAAGATTCATATCATGCTTACATATATGTTTGCAAATGTTATTAGCAACTCTTTTATTTAAACCGAAAAAACGAAAAACAGGGAAATAATACCTGTAATAGGAAACATTGTGAGAGACCAGGAAAAACAGAGAAAGCAAACTCGTAGGAGGAAACGCTGATCCTCACATCGCTTCTTGTGACATGGAACAGGTTATCTGCTCCGTTGGTAATGGGACCTGCAGAGCAGAAAGGAGATTGAGGTGTCGATATTATCGTTGTGCTGATTGGATGTTGCAATCTTTAAAATTGAGAAAGCAGACTTGTGCAGAAGATGCCCATACATTTAATATATCAAAAATACACAAACATATGAAAATAAACACAAAAATATATAAATATATCACACTCGGTCTTCACGCTGATATCAGCTAAGTGAAATCGTCAATGTATTACTGATTATTTCCAATTTAACTATGTCCTAAAGGATGGATTTACTGAACAGTTAATACTCAATTCTACAAGAGATATAGACTTTTAGTTGGTTGGTGCTTTGCGAGATATTCTCTGTTAATATTTTGTCATCAGTTTTTAATCAATTTATTTTTTAGTTTTATATGGCAATTATTGATGTTATGTTTGTTTATTGTGTATAGGTTATAGCAGAATTATATATGTTTATATATTTATATATTTTTGTGTTTATTTTCATATGTTTATGTATTTTTTATATATTAAATGTATGGGCATCTTCTGCGCAAGTCTGCTTTCTCAATTTTATGTCTATAGAGTGGAGGGTTTGCACTGCCTCTATTGAGTTGCTGCATTTGATGCCTAATATCTAAATCTTTACTTAGTGTCCAATAAGCGCCAGAGATTGTGGAGTTTATTTTGTTGCATTCTTTAACCATAATTTGTTTTTCTTCACCAATAGATTATCATCTGTACTCTGCAGCACAGTAACTAATCCCATCAGTACAGTAGGGAAAGCAGAGGGAATGTAATTATCCTACTAGCTCTTGTGCAACAACATGATTCAGTGTAATTCACTGCATCCATAATATGGTAACTACAGGAAAAAGATTGCTTCTTGCTACAATCAATTATTGTACAGTGTGGGTTACCAGCATGCGCAGAATGCCCTTGATTTTAAACTGTATTGTATCTAGAGGGGGAATTCAGGCACCTCTAATCCCCACCTCGTTCCCTGTACATTGAGGGGATTTGAAACAAAATTAACATTTCGTTCAAAGCAAGTGAAAAGGAAATCATCACATCTACCCAGTGTCCTACCCTCAGTATTGATGAATGTACATATTGACTGAGGCTTGTAAGCAACAATTTTTGTGATCCATTTGTCATGTGACAATGGGAGGATTTTGAATAAATAAACATGTTGCACACAGCAAGAATCAATATATTTCCCTTATCATATCATTAAACTGGTTAACAAGCTTAAATATTCAACCCAAATCAGTGAGAGTACAGCGCCCCTTTTCTCCTAAATGGAAATATAGATATCTGCTTGACAAACACAAAAATTAAATAAACATCTGTGTCCACTAACCTTAAGTAGTAAATATAGCAAAATAAGTATTTTCTAGTATAGCATCAAAAGGTTAAAGTTTAACAGCACTGCCAAATGTAAAATAGGCAGATGGGAGCACAAGATGAGATGCACAGATTTTCTCAGTGATAATTGCAAGTATAGTAATCATGTACATATAGCAAACATATAGGGCAAACACAACTTTTCAAATAAATCATATCACATACATATCAAATATGTATATTTTTGCTCTTTAGTTCAGCTTTAAGTAACAAAGACAACGTGGCTCTAAAATTGTTCATTAAACAAAAAGACTGGATTTGTAAAACTAACCTATAGTAAAACTTGTTACAAAATCCAGATCAAGGAAATGTGGTTGACCGAGACTGGAGTGGAAAATTATTTCCATATCTTATTTTGGAATCCTTTACTAAAGGAAAAATCAATAGCTACCAATAAAGCACAGGTGAGTCGAGTTCCATTGTTTGTAGAGTGCTATGCGTTCTATCTTTCAATTCTGACTGAAAGAGACCTGTAATTCAGTAGAAAAATTATGGCAGCAGGAATAGGTCTGTTAACAGAATAAACCACTAGATGGACCATTTGCCCTTAATATATAGTTAACATTTTTAGTTTTCATATATTAAGGGAGGAATTATCATGAATAGCCATGCTCAAACAGAAGCCCTGGTAGGAAAACATTCTATGGGGCATATTCAATTGTCCGCGGTTTCCGCCATGGAAAAACTATTACCGGTATTACAGTAATAGTAAGCCGGTTTTCAGCTCGCGGCTCCCTAAGCTGCGAGCTGAAATCCAGCGAGAAAAGTACCGTAATACCGGTATTTATGCGCACTATTACCGTAATGACGGTAATAGTGCGCGGGGCGCATTACTTTTGGCTGTAACGCGAACAATTGAATATGCTCCTATAAGTGAAAATAGGGAGTCAGAAAAAAGTGAAAGTTGGAAAGGACAGAAATAAGTGAAGAGGAACATATTATAAGGAGGAGGGTAGTGGGTAAGAAGGAGTAAAAAATAAAACACAGAGGGAAGAGCATCTTGGACAAGTTTTTTATTTCTGAAAAGAAATAAACACTCAAACAGCTGATATGTGTCCTCTTGCACTTACAAAAATAGCTACCATATTGGTAATATAATGTAAAGGATGTCCATTTTATGGACTTTTTTCATTTTAATAGACATAATAATAATTTTGTAGCTATAGGTCCTTGCCCAACTCTTTTCATTGGTTAGATACACTCTGTAATAGAGTGAATTTAATGAGACCTGGATCGGAAGACTCTTCTCCTCATTAGGAGGGGGAATAATGCAATGTCCTCTGCTTAGGTCTGATCCAATCTGCCACCTCAGTTTATTATTTATTAATTTATTATCCTTTATTCATTTAGTACCTACATATTCCACAGCGCTTTACATAATATGTTTAATAATTTGTATGAGACCCAGCTCCATTAGAGCTTACAGTCCAAATTCTCTATTACTCAAACTACGGTTCATTTTTGTCAGAGGCCAATTATCTTACATGTATCTCTTTGTGACGTGGGAGGAAACCCCATGCAAACACAAGCAGGCAATACAAATACCACAAAGATAGCTGGCATTAAATCCATAGTTCCAGAATGGTAAGACAGAAATGCTAACTACTGTGCTACCCAATCAACATTATCTCAAAAGGGTATTGAGTTCTGGTAATTTTAAAACTGTTATCTAACCAATGGAAGAGTTAGTTAGCAACTTGTGCTTGTGGAATTCACCTTTTGGGTCTAGTATGTTTAATTAAGTGAATGAAAAACCCACAAATGGTGACCTTATACTTTGAAGTTTGTTATACAATTTGTATGGCAATGTTTTCTGCTTTTAAATGCAGCCTGCACATAGCATATTAGTAAAGAACGATAACATTGAATACAGCAAATCAATAGCCTGACAGCAACTAAAATTAATTGAAGACACCTAATGGATATCACTCAGGAGCCTTCAACAGTTAAATACAGAAATGCATATTCAGTGATATTAAGTAAGCTTTAAATTACTTCATTCCTGCCAATAAACGTAATCTTAAACCTGTATCACTGCTTGTTTCTTTTTTTTTTTAAACCTCATTAAATAAAGACAGTATGACAAGTAGAAGAAGATAAACTACAGATAAGACATTGCAATATATAGTGATTGGTCAGTTTATTTAGTACACCTGACTTTTTTATGTAATTGACTACTCAATTACTGACAGCATCATATGTGCTGACTAAATGAATTTGACTTCTGCCAGTAATATGAGGTTACGGTGGGCTAGAAACGCGAACACTGGAGGATGGGAAAAAGATCACCTGATCTGATGGATCCTGGTTTCTGCTGTCCTTCCACATTGATGGAAGGACTAAAATATAGCAAAAACCATGTAAACTGCTGAATACATCCTGACAGGTGTTAACAATACAAGCTGGAGGCGGTGATGCAAATAGTGTATGTTTGTATCACACATTGGGTCACTTGATACAAGTCAAGCAATATTTGAATGTAACAAGATATCTTGTGAACTTATTATTGCTGATCAGGAGCATCCCTTCATGGCAGCAGTATATATATATATATATATATATATATATATATATATATATATATATATATATATATATATATACTGTATATCTATGAATAGACCTTTTCAGCAAGATTATGCTTCATGGCACAAGGCTAGGAAAGTGCTGAACTGGTTTTTGTAGCATGAGGGCGAATAAAGGTTAATACATTCAAAGAAGGAACAAACTATTTAGAGTAGTGATCCAACACCTGCTTATTTAAAGCAACTAGGAGATATATTAGAGTTCCCATTTGCCAGTTAACCCAGTAACACCATTACCACCTTGTTGAATCCAAGTCTTGATGAACTGAAACTTATTGTAAAGTAGATACACATATTAAATTATAAACTGGAAAAGAGAGTGTTCAGTGTTAGGTCTGCACCTGAATAATTAATGCATCCAAAGCAGCTACCTGTTCTGCTGATACAGATTCCCACCCCTTATGAAGAATGATGGGAATACATCTATATTTATACACATTTTATATTTAGCAAAGAACCTTTAACTGTTAACATGGACAAATGTTCTTAGGAGTACAACTACTTATTCACTTTACCCACACACTGGGATTGTAACTTAGACACCGATTGTAGTTAGCTCCTTCTATCCATGGCAATTGTGAAATCAGGTGGCCACCTATAGAGTCCAACCACTCTTCAAAGTGCACACTCCGATTCACTCGAAGATAATTCCATCATGAAATTTATCTGATGCTGAGTCTGCAGGTAAGGGAATAAATTACAGCTTAAATACCAAATACTCAGTGACCGATTACTCCTCCAACACTTGATATGGCTGATGTGTTTCATTCCAGTTGAACTTTTTCCAAGCTTATCGAGATGTATACATGGACCTCTTTATATCTGGGTCCCCAAAAAAAACAAACTCTCGTGTGCAAACAGCACTAGGGGTGAATTAAAAAAGAAAAGTGGAACTATTGCCTATGACAACCAATCAGATTCTAGCAATCATTTTCTAGAATGTACTAGATAAATGATTCTGAGCAACACCACCACTTTTCCTTTTTAGAATTTTTAGTAAATCTTCCCCCAGGTCCAGGGCCTGATTAAGGGTTCTGGCCACCCTAGGCTAATACACCCATAGCACCACCCCCACCAAATAGAAATACTATTGAGTATGGCTATTCAGGACTACTCTCCAGCATTCAAATTTAGACAGGTTGTGCCGTTGTCACTTACCTGTTCTTGCTCTTCTCTCTTGCTTGTTCTTGCAGCTTTGTTGTCCAATCGCTGGCTTCTGTAAAGTTGGGTCCTGTTTTGAAAATGTAAAAATTGTATTATAATGCAAAATGCTAATAAACCCTGAATGATTATGCCCTTAACTTAAAACAAAACACTCCATTATGGCCAGATAAAAAATAGTACCCCATTGTGCTGGCACATATAAGGAATATCTGAACATTTGTGGTCAAATGCAAACCTCTACCAGCCCCATCTCACTAGTATTTAGTATTCTAGTGACCGCTGAGACCACAGAGAGCATTTATGTAACCGACACACAATAAAGATATCATGCCCCCCCAAAACGGCTCTATTTTTTTAAATAACCCCTCAGCCATTTCATTAACCCTTCAGTCATTTTCATTACTCCCCCCTGCAGCCACTTTCCTTACCTCCCACCCTGCATCCACCCCCCTCTCCACCCCCCCTCTCCACAGCCATTTTCCTTACCTCCCCCCTTGCAGCTATTTTCCTCACCTATTTAAGTAGTACAAAATATATAGGCTAAGAAATGGAAACACAACTGGTCTTCCCCTCAGTAAAACATACCACCAAACATTAATAGATATAAAAATGAATTTATTAAAATATATAAATATATAATATAAATGTTTTACAATAAAACAATCTGGAGTCTCTATTGAAAATATATTTAGATCAACCCATTTACATATCTAAAATAATGTCCAAAAATGTATTTTCCTCACCTCCCTCTCCCTTCAGCCATTTTCCTTAACTCCCCCTGCAGTCACCCTCCATGCAGCTATTTTCCTCACCTCCTCCCTTGCCATACAACCTCCTCCCCCTCTCCAACCTACTCACTCACCTCATCACATCAGTCTTTTGTCCTCTTCTATGACAGGCAGCCTACAGTCCAAGGGCAGAGAATGCTTAGTGAAGTCTCGTGAGATGTGGAAATCTCGCGAGACTTTATTAGGAGCTCCATGACTGCAGTGACAGGGCCCGTCCCCTTTAGACCAGGGCTGGCCCCGATGTCATGTAGCCACAGAGCGCTCCATTTTTCCTTTTTTTTAAAAAAAAAAACTGTGTTGGCAGCACCTCGCCCCTGAGGATCCAGGCCCTGCCGAGGTCTCTTCTCAGACTCTTACAGAAACTTTGTTCTTACCCCAAGGTGATATACCTGATTACCAGGAGTGAGCAGTTGTGTGTTTGGAGGGACCACTGTTTATTATGTAACTCCATATTTTTATCTACCTAGTTAAGTAATTAGCTGCAGTTGTGCAGCTCACATACTCAGGGGTTACTTTATTAGGTACACTTTCCTAGTATTGGGTAGGACCCCCTTTTGCACCCAGAACAGCTAGAATTCTCACAACATGGATTCAATAAAGTAATGGAAACATTCCTTATAGTGTCTGGTCCATGATGACACAATATTATGAGGGAGTTGCTGCAGATTTGTTGGCTGAATATTCATTGTGAAGATACGTCGTTCCCAAATCACTCAGACACGTTATTAGAGGAAAATAGAAGGATGATTTATTCTGCAGAACAGGATTAAATACAGCACAGTCCCCTTAGCAGTAGTAGGTCCAACAAGTCAGGAAATCAGTTCAGATAAATCCAGTGAGATATGATCCATAGCAACCCTCTGGCAGAGCATCACCTCTTGACCAAAAGTTAATCACCCAAGTCCAGCTTCCCGGGTAGCCTCTTTTATCACCTCCTAATCCCCCTTTGGGATCTGCCTGCCCAGTGTAGTTGCAAAAGGTCTTGATTGGTGGGCTGCTTACACTATCCAGCCCCCTCCCCTACCTTCCCAGGTGTCTTCAATCAGGTGACCCCTACTGGGTCTGGCTCTTGGCTGGCTGTAGAGCTCACTAGTTAACAATGGGGAGCAAACAGAAATAACAATGATATCTTAATTCACTTAACATCTGAGTGTTCCCTGTGGAGGTGGAATTTAACCCCTGAAGTACTTTTCCAAGGATATGTTATAGATACCTCACTGATACTTCCTGATAACAACATGGCTGAAAAGTGCAGTTCAGGTATGGAGTAGATTAAGGGCTTGTAACATCATACACCATGCCTGTTATTTTACATTCATGTTGCAAATCTACCGTTCCATTCCATCCTGGTTGGATCTACGGTTTCATGTTGTTTACACCAAATTCAGATCCTACCATCTCACAGAAGTCTCACATGTCACAGAAGAAATTGAGATTAGTCCGATCAATTATTCCAATCTTCAAATGTCCAGTCTTGGTAAACCTGCGCTCTCTGTAGCATCAGTTTCCTTTTCTTTGCTGATGAGAGCTTAACCCAGTGTGGTTTTCTGCTGCTGTACCCCATTAACTTCAACATTTGACATGCTGTGCATTTAAACATGCCCTTATGTATATCACTCTTGTAACGCATGGTTAACTGAGTTACTGTTGCCTTCCTGTTAGTTTGAACTAGTTTGGCCATTCTCCTCTGACTTTTCTTATTAACAATGTGTTTTCATAGAAAACAAATGACACTTACTGGATGTTTTTTTTTTTTTTTTGTTTTTGTTTTTAACTCAAAATTTTATTGCATAATAAAGTATGAATGACATAAACATAAAACAGCAAGCATGTTGATTGAGATAATCACAGAGCAGAGTAGATACTGGATGGTTTTTGTTCTATGCACCTTTTTATGTAAACTCTAGAGACTGATGTGCATGAAAATTTTGGTAGGTCAGCAGTTTTTTAAATCTCAAACGACCCCATCTGGCACCAACAATCATTCCACAGTCACATACAGCACATTTCTTCCCCATTCTGTTGTTTGGTCTAAACAATAGCAGACCATACTTGACCATGTCTGCATGCTTTTATGCACTGAGTTGCAGTCACGTGATTGACTGATTAGATATTTGCATTAAAGAGTAGATATACCTTATAAAGTAAGTGTACCGAATAAAGTGGCCATAGAGTATATATAAAGCTCTATATATCTGTGTCTGTAGAAACAGTGCCAGCTGTTTTAATGGTTTAAAGAACAAAATTACATATTTATCAGATTTATCAGTTTGGAAATATACTCAAAGTTGGAAATAGAATCAAGCCAAGTTCACTACATGCTAATCTTAGCTCTCTTGACCCTGAAAAAGACATTTTGATTACAACAGCAATTTATTTTATATGCTCATTTTTTTTAGCTATCCATCTGCAAATCATTATATCCAAAAGCTCTTTCGCTGGCAAACAGAGTGAGACACAGTCAGTCTACATCTCATGTGATGGCAGCAGGGGGAGAAGGAGGTGGTTACAGTGCACACAGAGGTCAGAGGGGTATTCCAAAGGCATTCTGGTAATTATATCATATGTCATGTGACTGTGGTTGCCATGGTATTCAAGCATCATACATCATATATCAGTAATAGCAACAACAAAAAAACCACAAGGTGATATGGTAAATACCAACAGTTTCTAAAAGCCTTCCACAATGATTTATGTTAATAAACACACCTGAGTGTTTCATGAGATTGCTGCTACTCCCACTGATTA
Source organism: Mixophyes fleayi (assembly GCF_038048845.1). NCBI lineage: Eukaryota > Metazoa > Chordata > Amphibia > Anura > Limnodynastidae > Mixophyes > Mixophyes fleayi. The sequence goes on from NC_134403.1 coordinate 255,609,234, forward strand.
TAACATAACAGTTGTGAATTGATTACTCCAGCATTATTCCAATGTATTATACCAGCATTTGCTCATTGACTAGACATGCACTGATCCCAGTGACTATATATAATGTCCACATTCATTGTAGTTGGACAACCCCACTGATTATATCAGCATTTCTCAGTTGTTTACACCACCAGTGACACTATTTGTTATTTCTGCATTGCCCCATTATTGAGCCAAATAATGCTCCAAAGATTATATCAGCACTTCACCCAATTAATATTGCCAACACTGAAACCTTTGAGGATACAGCACTGCCCTATAGATTACAACAGCACTTTACCACAGTGACTATACTGCCATCCACCACCCCCCCCCCTCCCACCGGTGATAGCAACACTGTTACCACTGATTATACCAGTATTACTCCTCATTGTTTATAGTAGAACTCCCTTAATTGATTATACCAGCAGTTCTCCACCGATCATACCCAAAGTGACTTAATTGACTATACTAGCAGTACTCCCATTGGTTATACTGGAAGAATCCTTATTGTGTATATTGACACTGGCCCGTTTGACTATACGAGAATTGTCCACATTAATTACACCAGTATTGCACTGTATACCTCATTCTCTCTTCCTTTTTGTACAAGAACAAACATTTTATTGTACTATCTATGTACTGAATTTACAACCATATTTTTATGCTTTTAATATAGTAATGCTTTATAATTGCCAGTGCATAAGGATTACTAAACACTGCATAATTTAAAGTAAATCAAGCTAGAAGATACAAATGTGCACCTTGGCAACACTAATCTGTTGATAGGCGAGTTAATACATTTCATACCATCTGTGTGTTTTGGGTAGAGATGCTCAGGCTCAGTTTCTAACATACCCGAACTTAGCATATCGATACTTTCACGCTTTTCGGGACTGAAAACGAGGCAAAACGTCATCGTTATGTCGTCGGATCTCGCAAATTTTGAATTCTATAAGTGTTACCCTCCACGGTGATCCAGCGCCATTTCACAGAGGGACAAAGAAGGGGTAGCATAGTCTGTAGAACAGTTGGGCAGCAACATAGGTAGAATAGAAAGAGGAGGGGGGTAGCAGTGTTTTTCAAAGTCTACAGTGACATTCAGAAGAGCTCCATTGCTAATTGTCATTGCTGAAATACAAATACTAGGACTGGCAGTCTTTTCTTCTGAATTTTCAGTCAAATTGTTCGGTGATATGTAGGTTACACAGAAAGAGAAGGGCTCCATTGCTCCACTGCTAATTGCCATTGCTGAAATAGAATTAATAGGGCAGGCTTGGTCTTCTAAATATGCAGTTCCATAATGTACAGTGTTATATAGGTAATACACAAAGAGGAGAGCTCCATTGCTCCATTGCAAATTGTCATTGCTGAAATACAAATACTAGGGCTTGCAGGCCTTTCTTCTGATTTTGCAGTTAAATTGTCTGGTGTTATATAGGTTACACACAAAGACCAGAGCTCCATTGCTAATTGTTTATTGCTGAAATTCAAATACTAGACCTGGCAGGCTTTTCTTCTGACTTTGCAGTCAAATTGTCCGGTGTTATATAGGTTACACACAAAGAGAAGAGCTCCATTGCTCCATTGCTAATTGTCATTGCTGAAATACAAATACTAGGCCTGGCAGGCTTTTCTTCCGACTTTGCAGTCAAAGTGTACGGTGTTATAAAAATGGATTCACAGCAGTACACAGAAGAGCAGGAGCACCAAGCAGCTGCTGGCACCAGTCATGATAATAGTAATCCCTCTATGTCACCTGGTAAAGTCTATGTAAATGTGCATAGTGTTTTTAAGTTAGGGAAACAAAAATGTAAAAAAAACACCTTTTACCTTGGTCAAGAAAAAAACACTTGTAATCCAGTCAAAGTTATCTGCAGAAAAAAATAAAATTGCCAACATGCCATTCTACACACGCAGTGGCAAGGAAAGAATGAGGCCTTCGCCTTTCTCTTTGAGTGCGCGTTCTGCAACTGTCACTGAGTCATCTTCTTGTAAGGTCAGTCGTGACTCCAAAAGTGGTGTCCAAATACTTTTACGTGTAAAAGCCGAGCTGGAAGAAAACAGTAAGGCATTAGAGGAAAATGTATGTTCAGTTTCAGAAATTACACAAATCCCTGAGGACAGTCTATCCACGAGTGCTATGTGTAATCTTAACCATTCTGATAGTGTACGCATAAAGAAGGACCCATTCAGCATTTCTGCAGATGTGTGCCCACAAGTGTAGCCGGTGATACCCAAATTGAGGATGCCACTTTGGAATTCCAACAGGATGAAGGGTATATTTGTGTAGCAGACGAGGGTGCTAACGAGGATGTTGATGAGGATGATGTTTTTTGTGCAAGTCCTGCACCAGTGGAAGCAGTTCTTGCACATGATAAGAAGAAGGCCATTGTCATGTCTGGACCAAAAACTCCACCTCTTATGTGTGGAATTATTTTTACCCAAATCCTGACAACAGTCGTCTAGCCATTTGTAGTATTTGTAAAGCCACAGTCACTAGAAGTAGGGACCTTAACCATCTAGGAACCTCATCCATGTTATGCCATTTGAAGCGACTTCATGGGAAGCTGTTACGATACTTACCATTCCACGCTCCCCCGCCGCTCCGTCGGACCCGGAAGCCGCACTTCCGGGTTCAGCGATCAAGTGACCGCTACCTAGGGCGGTCACATGATCACAAACCAGGACGGGGAATTCAAATGGGACTCTGCATAAAAACCTAGCTCTGACACTTGGAGAGTGTCAGAGCAACTTACCAGTTCCTGGCTCCTGATTCCTGTGTCCTTCCTTGTTCCTGCTTCGTGTGTATTGACTCCCAGTGTACCGACCCGGCTTGTTCACTCTTCTGGATTCCGTTGTCCTCTGTGTACCGACCCGGCTAGCTGACCTCGCTTCTGTTCTTGTGACCCGTGTACCGACCCGGTTTGATTGACTCCGAGACCGCTTCCTGATTCTGTCTGCATTGCCTGCCTGTGTACCGACCCGGCCTGTCCGACTACTCTCATCTCGCTCCTGCTCCGCTGTACTACACCTTGGGGCAAACCTGAGGACCGCGACCTGCGACTCCTGGCAGCAAAGCCCATCCCGCCTTGCGGCGGTTCTTGGTGAATATCGGGGAGATCGTTAGACTCCGCACCTCAGGTAAGCCAGCATTAATCAAGGTTAGTAGAGAATCTAGTAAATCCGTTACAGTTTGCTCTGACCATGGATCCAGCGGTTAAAGATCTACTGGAGCATTTAGTGGGTAGAATGGATAAACAGGAGGTGAACCAAGAGCAACTTTTAAAATTCCTTCAGAGCTTATCTACCCGGCTGGACGTTGTTCAGAACACCTTAGTGGCTACCGGACCTCCAGCACCAGTGAGTGCGGCTCCGGACCCCCCTCCTGCAGCAGCAGCTTCTTCCTCCCAAATTCGGATGCCTAATCCGCCTAAATTCGATGGAGACCCTAAACTTTGCAGAGGATTCCTGAACCAATGCTCCTTCCACTTTGAACTGTTGCCAGGGAATTTTCCTTCTGAAAAGGCTAAAGTGGCCTATGTGATATCACTGCTCTCTGGTCAAGCCTTAGCGTGGGCATCCCCATTATGGGAGCGGAATGATCCTATCCTGCATAGTTTATCCACCTTTTTGTCCACCTTTAGGAAGATTTTTGACGAGCCCGGAAGGGTTTCCAATGCTGCTGCTGGGTTATTGCGTCTCCGCCAAGGAAACCAGTCTGTGGTCCAGTATGCGGTCCACTTCAGAACTATGGCCTCAGAACTCCGCTGGAACGATGAGGCTCTTGTAGCTACATTCTGGCAGGGTCTTTCAGATCGGATTAAAGACGAGCTGGTGTCTCAGGAACTCCCTGCATCTATAGACGATCTCATCTCCCTCTGCGTTAAGATTGACTTACGTTTCAAGGAGCGTAGTTCTGAGAAGGAACAGTCCCGACGCAGTATGATCCGTCTAGCCCCCAATTTCCAAACACCTGTTCTTCCACCCGAGGAACCGATGCAATTGGGAAGGACCCGCCTATCGGCCGAAGAGGGAGAGAGAAGATTCCGAAACAAGTTATGTTTATATTGTGGAGAGAGCGGGCATCTTCTGAACTCTTGTCCCAAACGTCCGGGAAACGACAGGGCCTAACGTGTTCAGGAACTGTGTCGTTAGGCCTCCTTATTTCTTCTCCCTCAGTTCCTTATAATAATGATTGTGTCACTATTCCCATTTCTTTACAGTCTGGACAACATACCTTTTCTCAATCCGCACTCCTTGACTCCGGAGCAGCTGGGAATTTCATTTCGGCTGCCTTGGTAAAGCAATTCTCTATCTCCACGCTAGCCCTAGAACAACCTATCTCCCTTTTAGCCATCGATGGGGGAAGAATCCCTGAAGGATCTATCTTTTTACGCACCTCTCCTCTTCGTCTTCAGATTGGAGCCCTACATCAGGAGAGTATCTCCTTCTTCGTCATCCATAAAACTACCAATCCTGTTATCCTTGGATTTTCGTGGCTCCGTCTCCATTCTCCTAACGTGGATTGGCATTCCGGTCATATCTTATCCTGGGGACAACATTGCTTTAATCATTGTCTATCAAAAGTAGTTCCCAAGGAGGGTCCCAAACGCCACAGGAGGGTACCCTTGGCACTGCTTCCTGAACCCTACCAAACCTTTTCCGATGTCTTTTGTGAACAAGAGGCCACGAAACTCCCTCCACATAGAATTTGGGACTGTAATATAGATCTTATTCCTGGCAAACCAGTACCCCGAGGCAGAGTTTATCCACTTTCCGTTCCTGAATCTAAGGCCATGGAGGATTATGTCCAAGACAATCTCAGAAAAGGCTTTATCCGGAAATCCTCTTCTCCTGCTGGGGCAGGCTTTTTCTTCGTAAAAAAGAAGGAAGGGGGCCTTCGCCCTTGTATTGACTATCGAGGCCTTAATGCCATCACCGTAAAAAATCGGTACCCTTTACCATTAATCTCAGAATTATTTGATCGGATAAAGGGGGCTACCATCTTTTCTAAATTGGACCTCAGAGGGGCCTATAACCTGGTGCGCATTAAGGATAGAGATGAGTGGAAGACAGCCTTCAACACCCGGGACGGTCACTTTGAATACTTGGTCATGCCATTTGGGTTATGCAATGCCCCGGCTGTTTTTCAAGGCTTCATGAATGAACTCTTTCAAGACCTATTATATCAATGTATGGTCATCTACTTGGATGATATCCTCATCTTCTCCCAAGATTTAGTATCACATCGCAAACATGTCTTGGAGGTTCTGTCCCGCATTAGGAAGAATTATCTATATTGTAAATTAGAGAGGTGCATCTTTGAACAAAGGCAAGTTCACTTCTTAGGCTATATCATCTCTGGCACGGGATAGCAAATGGATCCTACCAAGTTAAAAGCCATACTAGATTGGCCTCAACCCTCGGGCCTTAAGGCTACACAGAGGTTCCTGGGATTCTCCAATTACTACCGCCAGTTCATTAAAGGATACTCTACCTTGGTGGCTCCCATTACTGCCTTAACCCGTAAGTCTGCGAATGCCAAAATATGGTTCTGGAGAGGCCATCCAAGCCTTTGCTACCTTAAAATCCTTCTTTTCCTCAGCACCCATCCTCCAGCAACCTGACTGTTCTCGCCCGTTCATTCTAGAGGTGGACGCATCCTCCGTAGGTACAGGAGCAGTTCTTTCTCAACTAGACACTACCGGTAAACTACGTCCATGCGGATTCTTTTCCCGTCGTCTTCTTCCTGCTGAGAAGAACTACGGTATCGGGGATAAGGAGTTCCTGGCCATCAAATTGGCTCTTTTTGAATGGAGGCATCTTCTAGAAGGAGCCCAGTTCCCCATCACTATCTACACTGATCACAAGAACTTGCTATATCTACGTACGGCACGCTGCCTAAATCCTCGACAAGCAAGATGGTCCTTATTCTTCTCCCGATTTGGCTTCAACATTTCCTTCCGTTCTGGATCTAAAAATATCAAGGCAGATGCTCTAACTTGCTCATTTGATCCTGCTGACTCGGAACCCTTGGAGGAGAATACATTTATTCTGGACCTTAGTCGAATATTGGCAGCAACCCATATCAAGAAAAGCTGTCCTCCAGGCAAAACCTTCATTTCTGCACCTCTTCGCATCAAACTTCTACGATGGGCTCATCGTTCCCTCTTCTCGGGTCATGCTGGCATCCGCAAGACTTGGGCCCTGTTATCTCACAATTACTGGTGGCCTTCCATACGGGAAGATGTAAGGAAGTTTGTGTCTTCATGTTCCATATGTGCCCAACACAAAACCCCCAGGAGGAGGCCTTATGGTCATCTACTTCCATAACCAGTTCCTGAATACCCATGGTCACAAATCTCCATGGATTTTATCACTGACCTCCCTCCAAGTCTTGTACTGTGGTCCTAGTGGTCACAGACCGCTTTTCGAAAACTGCTCACTTCATTCCATTGAAAGGTCTTCCATCCTCCTCCTCGTTGGCTGATATTTTCATCAAAGAGATATTCCGCCTTCATGGTTGTCCTCATCACATTGTCTCCGATCAAGGATCTCAGTTTATATCCAAATTCTGGAGATCCTTTTGTCATAAATCTGGGATCAAGCTTGATTTTTCCTCTGCATATCACCCCCAGTCTAACGGTCTCACAGAGAGAACCAACCAGGAGTTGGAGAAATTTTTAAGAATATTCATATCTGCCAATCAAGACAACTGGGTGGACCTCCTTCCATGGGCTGAGTTTGCCCATAATAACCATTTCCATGAGGCTCTCTCTAATTCTCCTTTTTTTGTTCTCTATGGCTGTCATCCTAGATTACCCACCTTTTCCCAAATTACTGCTTCTAAAATCCCAGCAGTGGACGTATTATTTCGTAACTTCGCACATATCTGGGAACAAACCAAATCAAGTCTCAGAAAAGCCATCTCTCATTCTAAGGAATCCTATGATAAAAAGAGAGGAGCCGGCCCTAATTTCTCTATCGGGGATAAAGTTTGGCTATCTACACAGAACATTCGGTTAAAGGTTCCCAGCAAGAAATTTGCTCCCAGGTTCATTGGTCCATTTTCCATCTCAGAGATCATCAATCCAGTAGCGTTCAGATTAATCTTACCACGTTCTCTACGTATCCCAGATTTTTTCATGTATCATTGCTGAAACCAGTGGTTACGAACAAGTTTTCCACCCCTCCTAGGACTCCTCCCCCTGTTATTATTCAGAATCAGGGTGAATATGAAGTAAAACAAATCTTGGACTCCCGTAAAAACAGAGGTGGTGTACAATTCCTAGTAGACTGGAAAGTTTACGGTCCCGAGGAACGCTCCTGGGTAAGAGCAGTCGACCTTCATGCACCCAGTCTACTCAAACTCTTTCATAAAAGATTTCCCTGTAAACCTGTATAGGTGTTCGGAGTCCGCCTTTAAGGTAGGGGGTACTGTTACGATACTTACCATTCCACGCTCCCCCGCCGCTCCGTCGGGCCCGGAAGCCGCACTTCCGGGTTCAGCGATCACGTGACCGCTACCTAGGACGGTCACATGATCACCACCAGGGCGGGGAATTCAAATGGGACTCTGCATAAAAACCTAGCTCTGACACTTGGAGAGTGTCAGAGCAACTTACCAGTTCCTGGCTCCTGATTCCTGTGTCCTTCCTTGTTCCTGCTTCGTGTGTATTGACTCCCAGTGTACCGACCCGGCTTGTTCACTCTTCTGGATTCCGTTGTCCTCTGTGTACCAACCCGGCTAGCTGACCTCGCTTCTGTTCTTGTGACCCGTGTACCGACCCGGTTTGATTGACTCCGAGACCGCTTCCTGATTCTGTCTGCATTGCCTGCCTGTGTACCGACCCGGCCTGTCCGACTACTCTCATCTCGCTCCTGCTCTGCTGTACTTCACCTTGGGGCAAACCTGAGGACCGCGACCTGCGACTCCTGGCAGCAAAGCCCATCCCGCCTTGCGGCGATTCTTGGTGAATACCGGGGAGATCGTTAGACTCCGCACCTCAGGTAAGCCAGCGTTAATCAAGGTTAGTAGAGAATCCAGTAAATCCGTTACAGAAGCCTTTGGTAAAATCAGAAACTTATGCTAAAAAAAATAACAACAAGCAGTCCATCATCCGCTAGGTCCCTTCTCTCACCTACATCCCGACGCCTGCAATCTACCCACACAACACCATCCTCATCAATATCTTCGGTAGTGATCAGAGTTAGTCCTGCATCCAAGTTGCTAAGGCTCGATAACTCCTCCATTATCCTGGATTCCTCAGAAGAATTCTTGAGCGTTAGTGCCACTGCCGCTGCTTGGGGTGAATCTTCATCCCAGAAGTAAGGCATTAGAGGAAAATGTATGTTCAGTTTCAGAAATTACACAAATCCCTGAGGAGAGTCTATCCACGAGTGCTATGTGTAATCCTAACCATTCTGATAGTGTACGCATAAAGAAGGACCCATTCAGCATTTCTGCAGATGTGTGCCTGAACAGCCCAAGTGTAGCCAGTGATACACCAATTGAGGATGTCACTTTGGAATTGCAAGAGGTCTGGGAGGATATTTGTATAGTCCACGACGGCGGTAATGAGGATGTTGATGAGGATGATGTTGTTTGTGTCCTGCACCGATGGAAGCAGTTCTGGCACGTGATAAGAAGAAGGCCATTGTCATGTCTGGACATAAGACCAAAAAATCCACTTCTTATGTGTGGAATTATTTTTAACCAAATCCTGACAACAGTTGTCTAGCCATTTGTAGGTTATTTAAAGCCACAGTCAGTCGAGGCAAGGACCTTAACCATCTAGGAACCTCATCCATGTTACACCATTTGAAGCGAGTTCATGGCAAGCTGTTGGGAAAATCAGAAACTTATGCTAAAAAAATAACAACAATCAGTCCATCATTAGCTAGGACCCTTCTCTCACCTACACCCCGATGCCTGCAATCTACACCCACAACACCATCCTCATCAATATCCTCAGTAGCAATCGGAGTTATTGCTGCAACCAAGTTGCTAAGGCTAGGTGACTCCTCCAATATCCTGGATTTCTCAGAAGAATTCTTGAGCCTTAGTCCAACTGCTGCTGCTGTTGCTGCTGGAGGTAAATCTTCATTTCGGAAGCAGACCAAGAAGAAGACTACTAGTAGTTTACAACAATTGACTGTTAAACAATCCTTTAAAAGAGGAAGCAAGTATGAAAGCTTTCACCCAGTCGCAAAGCAGATCACAGACACCATGGCGACTTTGCTAGTATTAGATCTGCGTCCAATATCCACTATTAATGCAGCTGGTTTTAGACAGTTACTTGAGGTCTTGTGTCCCCGTTACCAAATTCCATCACACCATTTCAGTAGAAAAGCTATTCCTCACCTCTAACAGAAGGTTCATAAAAATGTAATTATTGCGCAACAAAATGCCATTCTACCCACTGTACACTTAACCTCAGATATGTGGACAAGCTGAAGTGGGCAAACTAAAGATTATATGACTGCGACAGCCCACTAGGTGGGTGATTCGCCTTCACCAGCAGGAATAGCAGCAGCATGTACCCAAGTACGTCACATTTGTCAGAGGCAGACTACTCTGTGTATCACTGGCTTCACTAAGAGACATACAGCAGACAATCTGTTACAAAAACTAAGGGATGTCATTGCAACATGGCTTATCCCACTTGGACTCTCCTTAGGAAATGTCATTTATGATAACGCCACCAATATTGTGAGAGCATTACAGCTGGGTGAATTCCACCACATTCCTTGTTTTGCTCACACAATAAACTTGGTGGTGCAAAGCTTTTTAAAAAATTACAAGGACGTGCAGGAGATGCTGTCTGTGGCCCGTAAAATATCTGGACATTTCTGGCATTCGGCAACAGCGTGTAGAAGATTGCAGCAGCTGCAACAGCAATTTAATTTGCCCTGCCACCAACTGAAGCAAGAGGTGGTGGCAAGGTGGGATTCCCCCCTGTATATGCTTCTGCGGATGGAGGAACAGCGAAAAGCCATTCACGCTTACTCCACAAGTCATGACATTGGGAAAGGAGGGGGGATGTATTTTAGTCCAGTGCAGTGAAGGATACTTTCTGTGTTGTGCAAGGTGCTGAAACCATTCAAAGTAGTCACCTGTGAAGTGGGTTCAGACACTGCTGGCTTGAGTCAAGTGATTCCCTTAATTAGACTTTTGAAAAAGCAGCTTGAGAAACTGGAGGAGATAACACAAAGCAATTACGCTAAGTATGTCGGACTTGTAGATTGAGTACTTTATTCACTTCACCAGAATCCAAGAGTTATCAAAATCTTGAAATCGGATCACTACATTTTGGCGACTGTGCTTGATCCTCGGTTCAAGAGCTATGTCTTCTCTTTGTTTCCAACTGACCCAGATCTGAAGAGATGCAAGGAGCTCCAGGTGGGCAAGATGACAGATCAAGTTTTATGTGACAGAATGACGTCTCCTCCTTCAGTTTCTGCTGCTAGGAAAAAACTTAGCTTTCCCAAGAGACCCAGGGATGATGCAGATGACTCAGCTCCAAATTGTGACATCTGGTCTGGTCTAAAACAATTGGCAAAAAAACGTGACACCTTTGCCATAACTCCACATGATCCTACAATCAGCATCCAAAGAATGATGGAGGATTATTTTCATGACAGTATAGAAATAGACACATCAGACAGTCCCTTTACATACTGGGAGGTAAAAAAAGGAATTTGGAGACCCATGTACCAACTCGCTTTGAACTGCCTAAGCTGCCCACTCTCCAGTGTGTACATGGAAAGAGTTTTCAGCACAGCCGGGAACCTTGTCAGCGATTGGCATATGAGGCTACTTCCTCAAAATGTAGAAAAGATGAAGTTCAAAAAAATGAAGGACAATTCCATCTTGCACCATTTTTCCTTTCAGCTACCGATGTGTGCCAATTTTACCTACATGTGTTATATACTGTTGTGTGCTTAGCAAAAATCTTAGACACCCATTGATGATGCAGATGACTCAGCACAACATTTTGACATCTGGACTTGTATACTGTAAAAGAATTGACCTGCATTAGTGACACCTCTGCTGTAACTCCACCTGATCCTACTGTCAACTATCAACATCCAAAGAATGGTGGAGGATTATTTTAAATTTTTTTGAACCGTATAAAAACAACAGTTTTATTAACAAAGAACAACGTTGCTTGCAGAAGTAATGTAAGCATGGATGTCTAAATAGACGTGTATATGTATTACCTTCCACTTTTCTGCGGTTTCATCAAGTGTTTGTAATCTGCAGTTTACATCAAAGGTACCTAACTAGATAATAAATTTGTGGGAATTGGGGGTGATTCAAAGCTCAGTGATGAACTCGCTATTTGCTGAGAATTACAATGCCTCTATTTAGTGCATTGTCTGGCACCCTGGATTGGTGTGGATCTGATAAAAGCATGCATCCCGGGGGGTCAGCACTCATCGCCATGTATTAGCTGTAGAATTACCTCAGTTATCCAAGAAACAGGTGGAGAGATCAAATGAACCATAACTGGTTTCATGATCCAAAGACAATTCTATCTTCACCCCTTTTCTTTTCTGCCACTGCTGAGTGCCAATGTGTCCTAGATGTGCTAGGAACTGGCGTGTGTTTGAGTCATTGCTCTGCACTTACCATCCGCTGCAGTATTTGTCCGAAAGTGTATGAAAATAATATTGTGACCTGTGAGGTGGTCAAAATTGACTGCAAATGAATTGAAATTAGTGTTATTGAGGTTAATAATAATGTAGGAACAAAAAAAGAGCAAAATTATGTAATTTTAGAAATTTTTCTAAAAAATACAGATCCAAAACCAAAACAAAAACACACGAGGGCGATTTGCCAAAACCAAAACACAAAGCTAATCCAGATCCAAAACCAAAACCAGTTCACGGGGGTCAGTGAACATGTCTAGTTTTGGGTGGTCAATTGCATGTGTTAAATTTATGTAGCAAAAGTAGCTTTCCTATCACTAGATAACAGCAAATCAATTCAACAAAATAGCTATTGCTAGGAAATCATTGTACTACAGGTACACAAAGGGCTTGACTCATTAAGGGGAGTAAGGCAAAAAAATGGAGTACATTTTCTCCTGGACAAACCATGTTACAATGCAATGGGTACATGTGACTGGATCACTGATAAATAACTACTGGTATAAATTTTCTTAACGGAAATAGCGCAGGGCGCTTATTTATATAGTTGCACATGTACATATTTTTGCTATTGTGTATATTTTGAGATAGGAAATCGCTATTTCTGACACCAGGGTAAAAAAAATTGTTTTTCTGTTTTAGCCTTTCTAAAGCAAATGCCTTATTTCTGATGTATATATCTGATACAATGAGCCTTTGTGGATGGAGATCTTTTGTGTGTATTGGGATGTGTTTTGTATGGAAGTGTCATTGTTTGGGGTTTGTAAGGTTGCTAGTGGAAACCTCCAATTAGGCATATGGGAAGGGAGTCTGATAGCAGGAAATTCCTGCTCTGGCCAAAGGCCAAGCACAGCAGGTCGTTACTGTGTGGCCTTTTGTCAGAGTGTTCAAACCTTTCTGAACACTGTGAACATCATGTGATGCAGGACATCACAGCGTTTCTAGAATTTCACAGATAAGTGTAAATGTTGTTAGCTTTGCAATGCATGTAAATCTATGTTTGTGTTAACAGGGTACATTCTGATTCTACAAATAGCCTGTGTCTAAACTGTATAAAAGGCACTGGCTTGTATTGAAAACTTGTTCTTCTTGTTTCTGAACTGATCACTGGTACTTCCAACCAGAGAGCAAATAACCTACTTGGAAACATCTTCAATATTGCTGAATTCCTGTAACCTGCAGATTAGACCCTAAATCTAATCCGTTATCTGGCTGTTTCTGAGTTTGGACCCAGCTTTTCCGGTACCCCCGCTCTGCCTGCTACCCTGCAGCCCTGGTCAGTTCCGAATAGGACTATGATGGATGAAGTATATTTTTAATTTTCCGTTTACACTATTAAGAAAGATCAGGGATGAAGAAATGAGAAATAATTGAGTGTTTTATTAAATAAGCTTTATTTTAAAACTGTATTTGTGGTTTTATTTCTTTACTCGTTTAGTAAAATGAGCAGCCAATGCTTTTTAGTGTGAGGTTGATAGCTTCTGGAGCGGTCACTCTGATTTTTGTTGCCCTCCCCTATCCCCATGATTTTTATAATTGTCTGTAGTATAGTGGATGCAGAAACCAGCAGTGGGATATTCTTAGGTAAGTTTTTCCCAAATTTGAACTCCTTCAGCCTAAAGAACGTGTAGGACTTGTCCTTAGCTTAATAAAGGTATATGCTGAGGACAAGTCCCACTCATCCCCACAAGCCCACACATTGAATTAATACTCCTACTACATTAACACCCCCATTTTACATTACTAACCCATGTCACGATCCAGCACTCAACTGAGCCTTCGTGATGTGTGTGTGACAAAGAGTTAATCAAAAGCAACCAACCGGTCTGTTTAAAAATTATTAAAACCATCCCTGTCTATCCCACACACTACATTTTCCTTACCTAGATAGAAGTATGGAGAATAGTTGCGAAGTCATGCGACATCATTAGACGCGGCCGCATCGCGTGTCATGTGATGCGGCCGCCTGTGCCCCCCAGGCTGATACCTGCCAACCCGCGCCCCACTGCAGATACAGGTTTAGCTGGAAAGCTGGAGATGCTGAATATCAGACATGGCAGGTTAATTGCAAGTATAGGATAGCAGGCTTACCAGGTTTGGCAGAGCAGCTGGAGACACTGTCTATTGTATGTCTCTATATTGATCACACGCTTTCTTTCTGCAAACAACCTATTGGATCCTCTTCAGTCTGGCTTTCGCTCTCAACACTCCACAGAGACTGCCCTGACCAAGGTTGTCAATGATTTGATCACAGCTAAAACTAAAGGCCATTACTCTCTTCTAATTCTCCTGGATCTCTCTTTATCAGTTGGAGTACCACAAGGTTCAGTCCTAGATCCTCTGCTATTCTCTATCTACAGAGCCGGTGCTAGGATCCATGGCGCCCTAGGCATTTTTAAAAAATCGCCCCCCCCCCCCCGCAAAAATCGCCGCCCGCCCCCCCCGCGCAAAAATCGCCGCCCTCCTCCCTCCTCCCTCACCCCTCACCCCGTCTCTCCTTACCTTGTCTCACCACCGCCGCCTCTCTGCTCCGTCTCCTCCCCTCCACTCACTGACACTAGTAAGTGGAGGGGAGGAGATGTGTCACGGGCACTAGGAGTCTTTACCCAGGGATCACCAGGTGATAGGCTTACCAGAGCAGTATAGGTGGTAATATGGTACTCTGGTAGCAGGGTGATCACGGAACAGGAAATAGCAGATGATGAGATGCTCAGGAAAGTCTATGACTAGCAGCACTGGCAATATGGAGGTAGTAATACACGAGGAACTGTATGGACAAAGGACATGTGAAGGTAGTCAGTGGTCTGCGGTAGCAAGTTGTACCACTGCTATAGTGAGGAGGAATGTCCAACAGAAACGAGGAGGTGATGAGAGTCAGCGGTCTGCGGATAGCAAGTTGTACCGCTGTCAGAGTGAAGGAATGGAATCCAAGTGGAGGTATCCGGGGAGTCAGTGGTCTGCGTTAGCAAGTTGTACCACTGCTATGTGAGAGGATACTGGAACAGGTGAAACTGTAAACAGGAGTCAGTGGTCTGCCACTAGCAAGTTGTACTACTGAATATATATGTGAGGAGGTGCACGGGGAGAGACTGCAACACAATATATACACGGGCACCTTGACTTTGATCCACAGTAATATGCACAATATAAATGTATAAATGACTGAACAACACTGCCAATATAGAAAGTCTCTTGAAGTAATCCGGCATAAGATAACACAGTCAATGATGGCAATAGACTCAGCGGATAGTACACTCCAGAGGAGAACCAACACAGTCCAGCAAGGTATGCAATACACAGCACAGTCAATGGGAAGTATGCATACCGTGGTTCAGGAGAAGGCAGTCAGACAGGAGTGCAGAGATACCTGAAGGGCAGGAGGCCAGCAGGATACAAGTCCCTGGATGGGTGAAGCAGGGGTCTAGCAGGTGCAGCGCACAGGTAGGTAGACCAGCAGGGAACACAGGAAGGCGTGGAGAGCGGATCAGCAGTAGATGGATGAGTAGCGCTGAGAAGTAACAGCAGCGGGTCTCTGCGGGAACACGGAGGTAACCAATAGCAACCAGCAGGTGCAGTAACGATGGGACACCGGAGCAGAGTTGAACTGGAACAGATGATCACGGAGAGTAGCGGGTAGCAATAGTGGCAGCAGACTCAAGGAAACACGGTAGAGTAGACAAGGACTGAAGACTGAAGCGCACAGAGGCAGCGGATAGGAATCAGCTAAACAGTCACGATGAAACACAGACGAGTTGCAGGTTGAAGACTGTAGTGCACGGAGGCAGCGGATAGGAATCAGCTAGCAGTCACGATGATGAAACACAGACGAGTTGCAGGTTGAAGCCTGTAGTGCACGGAGGCAGCGGATAGGAATCAGCTGGCAGTCACAATCATGAACAGATGAGTGGATGTGGTTGAAGCCTGTAATGCACGGAGGCAGCGGATAGGCATCAGCTAACAGTCCCAATGATACATGGTAGAGTTGAAGTGATTAGAAGACTGTAGTGCACGGAGGCAGCGGATAGGAATCAGCTCACAGTCACGATGATATAGTAGATGGTAGAAGTGGTATGGGAACCACAGTAGCAGAAGTGGTTTGGAAACCACAGAGGTAGAAGTGGTTTGGAAACCACAGGAATCAGCAGGACTGAATGAACAAGGAAACACAGGAACACCTTCAGAGACTCATGGGGAATGAGACTCCAAGATCAGGCAACGTGGTGTTGACCACAGGTGCTTAATATAGGGAGGTTGCCTGATCTGCCAATTAAGTTAAAGGAACATACACTGGAGGTATAGAAAGGGCTGCGCATGCGCAGTCCCTCAGGATGGAGGACGTCCACGGTTCCTAATAGTCCGGGAAGAAGCACTCACAGTCCGGTGAGTGACAAGATGGAGCAGAGAGGCGGCGGTGGTGACAAAATAGCCTCTTTCCCCCTCCCCGTGCATCTGAATGCTGTGCGGCGGCCGTGACAGGTATGGTCAACGGTCGCCGCACAGTTTTAAAGTCATTTAGTATTCTGTGGCGCCCTCCAGGCGCCCTCCAGAGCCCGGCGCCCTAGGCAAGTGCCTAACCTTGCCTAATGGGAGTGCCGGGCCTGTCTATCTAAGCAACTTCTCTTGGAAAACTAGTAAGCTCCTTTGGATTTCAGTATCATCTCTATGCAGATGATACACAAATGTATCTATCCTCTCTTGTTCTCTCACCATCTGTGTCTCGCGTCACTGACTGTCTTTCTGCCATTTTATCTTGGATGTCCTCTTGCCAACTCAATCTTTCAAAAACAGAATTAATAATATTCCCACCCAACAACAAAATCGTCTTGCCTGACATTTCTATTTCTGTTGATAACACGGCCATAAATCCCACTCCGCAAGCTCGCTGCCTAGGTGTAATCCTTGACTCGTGACTATCCTTTCTTCCCCAAATCAACTCTATATTTACATCATGCTGCATACATCTAAAAAAACATTTCCAAAAAACGTACATATCTCACACAGGACAGTGCAAAAAATTTAATTCATGCACTCATCATCTCCCGCATTGACTATTACAATTCCCTCCTTACTGGTCTTCCCAAAATCAGACTCAAACCACTACAATCTATTTTGGATGCAGCGACTAGATTAACTTTCCTTGCAAATCGTCCTTCCTCTGCTGAGCCACTCTGTCAGTCTTTACATTGGTTGCCTAATAAATTCAATATAAAATTCTTCTACTGACATACAAGGCCGTCAACAGAATTGCACCAACATACATCTCCCTGTAAGCTTGCGAGCAGGGCCCTCTTACCTCTCTGTCTCTATGTATTAACCAGTATTGTTTTATTACAGTCTGCTCCCAATTTTAAAGTGCTATGGAGTCTGCTGGCGCTATATGATGTTTAATATATATATATATATATATATATATATATATATATATATACATACACATACATACATACATTCACTGTACACTTAGGTTTACCTGTAAACCTGCCAGTTAATGCAAATATCTAATTGTCATGATCTGCCTCCTGCAGCTCCTGTTTTCCAGGAGCTATGTTGTACTTTCTGGATATATATAGCCTGCAAAGGGGCCACTGTGGTGCTTGAACTGTTTCCCTTTCTGCTGAACTAAGCTCGTTTTCTCAGGATGATTTAGACCTGCTTTTACTCCTTAAAAGACAGCCTTGCCCTGCAGTCTGGGATAGATCATCGGGTCACTCAACCTGATAGGAAGCATTCTCCTTTGACTCCTGTTCCTGGTTATACTTACCTGTGTGCCTGTCTTTGTGTTTTTTGCTGTTCATTCCAATGCCGCAGACACAGCTTCATCTACCCTTTTCCTGAGTTATACATTTATGTGGATCTCTGTGCTTTTGCTCTCTACAGCTCATTGCTTCTCAGTGTAACCTGTTCAGCTTACTTCCACCTTTATCTGCTGTCTGCTCTCAAGTATTTCAGCATTACCAGGCTACTTGTCTCACCACCTTTCCAAATGTATCCAATCCTGCAACCCACAGGCTACTCGTCTCACCACCTTTCCAGAGGTATCCAATCCTGCAACCCGCAGGCTAGTCATCTCACCACATTTCCAGAGGTATCAAACCCTGCAACCCACAGGCTACTCATATCACCACCTTTCCAGAGGTATCCAATCCTGCAACCCACAGGCTACTTGTCTCCCCACCTTTCCAGAGGTAACCAACCATGCAATCTGCAGGCTACTCATCTCACCTCCTTTCCAGAGTTATCTGACCCTGCCGTCCGCAGGCTACTTATCTCTGCTCTTTTTCTTCTGCTGTTAAGATCTGTGGTTATATTACTGCCTTACCAGTTATTGCATCCTGAACCTGTATTGCCTGTGTCTCTAATAAAACCACTTTGTTCACCTACTTTCTCTCCGTGGTCTTACCTTGGGGACTCAATGCAAAGCATGCACACATGGTCAAAAATTGCAAACATTTTCAAAAAATGCAGACCAAACACCGGAATAGAGAAGAAATGTGATCTAAGTGACTTTTACTGTGGAATGATGGTTGGTGCCATATGGGTTGTTTCAGTACCTCAGAAACTGCTGGTCTCTTGGGATTTTTACACACAACAGTCTGTATAGTTTACAGAGAATGATGCTCAAAACCAAAACCATTACCATTTAGTGAGCGGCAGTTCTGTAGGTGGAAAAACCTTGTTAATGAGAGCGTCAGAAGAGAATGGCCAGCCTGGTTCCTGATGATAGAAAGGTGACAGTAACTCAATTAACCATGGATGGTATGCAGAAGAGCATCTGTGAATTCATAGCACATCCAACCTTGAAGTGGATGTGCTACAGTAGAAGACCACACAGCACTCTTGTGACTGTCACACTATATACAGCACCCTTGTGACCGCCACAGAATACACAGCACCCTCGTGACCGCCATACAACACATAGTACCCTTGTCACAGCCACACAATACAAAGGTCAACCTTGTGACCGCCACCCAATACAGAGAGCAAAATATGATTTTTATTGATACAAACAAACTGTGCAGTTAATGTGTGAGAATGGGATTATCAGTTGATGGTCATTTTCATACCTCCTAACACCTCAAATGAGGAATGTATAAGATTTGTTATATATAACTATTCTTTCTTCAAGTGTTTATACATCTGAGCAGACTTCAAAATACAAACAGTCAAACTGTTAGTGGCACCAGGGCATAATCTCCATTGAAAAAGTTAGTAATTTTGTTGCAAGAAAAGGAACTGATCCCTATGTTAATACACACGGGCCATTGACACGTGCATGTTATATTTTCACATATCCCCTCTTGGGCCTGTTGTCACATATCCCCTGTTGTCGCATATCCCGTTAAAAAGAAATTGTTCCTATATCTTGTGTTGAATGCTGCTGACCTCCGTCTGGGACTGGGTGGAAGATGGAACAGCACGAGTCACACACAGCCTCTGTAGACGCAGCCCCCACCCCAAGGAGCAACATGCAGCCTTGTGATTGGCTGCCTGTTGCTTTCCAATGAGAGGACTGAAGCCTGGCAACCAGGGAATTCTCACCACCCTCCCTAAGCCAGATGCCCTCACAAAAAAAAAAAAAACTTTAATTTTTTTTTTCTACTCCTGACTTTCTGTAGAGAGGCCTGGGGCTGAAGCCACATCAGGCCCATTGTTAATCCGGCCTTGCCCTTGAGAGAGAATGCTCTTTATGTACTATCCTCTCATGTGGGTCAACTTTCCGCAAAAATAGTAAGAAAGCTGTGAGTTATAGAGGAAGCTGAACCGTGTTACAACATAATGAATGCTGACAGCCTGACTCCTTTTCAGAGTTCAGCCATTAGCTTGAGAGCACAGAAGAACTCCACTTCTTTGTTCATTATATAGAGCATAGGGCACTGTGTAATAAATATTGATCTTGGTGACAGGTTCTCTTTCAGCAAATTGAACTTTTGTAATTCTTTCTGCTAAATAGTTTCCATCAGATAAATTAGATTTTTAGGAAAAGCACCATATTTTTATTTTGATGAAGTAGCGAAAAAAAGGTTTTATATTTGAATTTAATATTTTGGTTAGTAGGGTAGAGGCCTGGCACTTTAAATATAGTATACAGTACACAGTACATATAGTAATTTGAATTTTTAAATGCAACACAATTTATAGTTTATAAAGATGCTAGAAGTCAGTGGCCATAAATCTATTTTAAAATACTTTAATATGAGAGAATTATAGTCCTGATGTTAGTTTGATCAGATCTATGGATGAATGATTTGTCACCACTCTCTAATCTGCTAAAGAATGCTTCTTTTTAAAGTCAATGAGATCATATTATCTTGTTTTTATTCATGACCAAGACATTACCATTTTTCTTTCCTTGTGGACACAATAGACCCTATAATGCCCATAAAAATCATATACAGTATATCTAGAATATTATAGGAATTATTGTTGTTAATAATGGCTTTTGGTTAATATGCTAGAGTAGATTAATCTATGAATCAGAAAAATGTGTGCACAGCTGTACATAAAGTATACGAGTGAATTTGTGACAAGACAATCTTAATGAGTATATACAGATGAGAAAAGATGGTTGATAAATTAATGGGACAGTCCAGAATGTTGGGTATGCATAAATTTATGTTATCTGATTAGACATAAATGAAAAAACCCAAAAAACAATATCTGCTACATATCCACATTGGGGGTCTGGAACTTGAAATAATGTAGCTCCAAGGGGCATTTCATTATTTGCAAATACTGGAAGTTGATTGTATGGGGACAGCGGTCCTCAGGTAGAGATAGGGAAGGGAGTTGGTGTACAGCCTATGACCCCCTGAAGGGGTGTCTGGATCCTTCAGTTTTTTTTTTTTAAATCCAGTATTTTTATTGAAATTTTTTAAGATATAAACATACTAAACAACAAAAAGAAAAGAAAAACAATCGCATACATATCGGAATTAAATGACGGAATTTACAAGATTACATTAAAGCATAATAATAATAAATGTGCTATATTCATTCAGGATCATACATCGTAAATGCTTATACATAAGTATGTTACACATGCAGGGTTTATTACATGGACTCAGATACTTATTATAAGAACTGCGGTAGAAATACATTTAAGTAGATAGAGCATCTGTACTAGATGACATAGGATAGAATGGAGACTCTAACCATCTGTACCATATATTCTCAAATTCCTTCAGAGCCTGTCTGCTAGTATAAACAAATCTCTCGTGCCTTATGGTGGTATTGACCAGTGCCTTCCAATTTTTAACCGTGGGACTCGTCGGGGCCAACCACAGCCTCGCTATACACACCTTAGCCAACATCAATAACTGTGAAATGTACATTTTTGTCAGTTTATTAACTTTCCCCTTCAATCGGAGCCCAAAGAGACAAGTGGCCGGTGAACTAAGAGACACTTCAATTCCAGTAACCTGAATACATCTCCTGATCCTTCGCCAGAAGATTTGTATTCATGAACACTCCCATAGAAGGTGCCAAAAGTTAGCATTGATCGAATTGCATTTCGGACAGTTAGGGGTAGCATCCGGGTGAAATTTTGCCAATCTAATAGGGATAAAGTAGGCCCTGTGTAAGATAAACACCTGTATTTGTTGAAATTTTAATGGTGAAGTATAACCTTTAGTACTGTCTGTAACCATTTCCCACTCCTTGTCTGATAAAGGGCCAATATCTATTTCCCACTGATCCTTCAGTTTTAGTATATAGAGTGCAAAAGCGAGAGGGGGGTGAAAGTAACAGGTTTAGAGCTACTAAAAGAGGTGCAAAGGTAATGGAGTGGAAGTGGAGTCAATGAGCACAGAACCCAAGGAGGAGGTGCACAGTGTAGGTTTTGAGCAAAAGGTAATGAGGACAGGAGGGAAAAGAGCCCCGCTCACTAGAGCTTGCAATCTAAAGGGAAAGAGTGAGCCCATGTAAGGGAGTCTGAGGACAAGAAGAAAAAGTGCTCCGGTTTCCTCCCACACTCCAAATACAGACTGGTAGGTTAATTGGCTACTAACAAATTGACCCTAGTCTGTCTGTCTGTCTGTCTCTGTCCGTGTGTGTGGGTCTGTCTGTGTGTGTTAGAGAATTTAGACTGTAAGCCCCAATGGGACAGGGACTGATGTGAGTGAGTTCTCTGTACAGCGCTGCGGAATTAGTGGCGCTATATAAATAAATAGTAATAATAATAATCATGGTTAAGTGTAAGACTGGTAGGCTTTTATAAACAGGTGGGTTTGCAATGACCATTTTAAGTTATATAGGTTAGGGCAGCGGTTCCCAAACTGTGCGCTTCAGCTCCCTGGGGTGCCGTGGTAAACTCACAGGGGTGCCGAATATATCATAGGGTTGATGAATATATAAAGGGGCACATGGTGAAAGTATAAAGGGGCAAAGGGGGCACATATGATGATGAAGGGGCACATGCTGAAAGTATAAAGGGGCAAAGGGGCACATGTGATGATGAAGGGGAACATGGATCCAATTTAGTACTAATTCCCCATGAATTTACTTCTATTAAAGAAGAAAAACTCATTAAGACTCTGTGACTAGTCTTTAAAAGTAAAATTTAGCAGCATGGGGCTTGAAGAGTTTTGGATGTCCATTAAAGATGAATATCCGATACTAAGTGCTAAAGCACAGTGAATCCTTGTTCCATTTGAAACAACATATCTGTGTGAAACTGAGTTTTCAGCTGTTGCTGTAATAAAAAGCAAGTACAATTCAAAAATGAATATGGAACAGGAATTAAGGGTGGCAGTGTCCAAGCTGATTGTAAGGTTTGAAAAGTTGTGTAGTGCACAACAGGCGCACGCATCCCATTAGTAAATAATAATAAGTTTGGTATTTTTACAACATTCTTTAATAACCAAGCACATTTTTGTACATATTGTTGTTTTATTTTATTTGATCGCATTCCTCTTAATGAGTCCTGAAAATTGTTCTTTTGAAAAAAATATAATTGTTTTTTTAACAATTTTCCTTGGATTTATGTGTATTATTTTTGCAAACAATAAGTATTTCTGTCCTGACCTAAATACTTATTACGTTATTTTGACCCAACTACTTAAATATTGTGACTACCCTGTAATTATTTGGACTTAGGGGTGCCTTGAAAAAATTATGGAAACCCTAAGGGTGCCTCGAACTGAGGAAGTTTGAAAACCACTGGGCTAGGGAATAGTCTGATAGAACGAGGGAGATCATTCCAGTGAAGGGGGCAGCACAGGATAAATCTTGGATATGGGAGTTAGATGAGGTTACCATATGGGAGTAAAGGCAACAAACATACATATAACATAACAAAGATTGTGGAAGGAACTGAATGAGATCAGCTCCGGGACACTGAAATCAACACACACATCAGCACCCACATAGTCATGTGGGTTACCGATGCTGGTGTTATCGGTCATCCATCCACAGCTGCTATTGCCATTGGCTTGATCTTCAGAACCAATAATAGATCCATCTTGAAGAAGTCCATTTCCTGATGGCTCAGATTTTTGAATAAAATATGCATTTCCGTATTGCGCATGCGTACAAACATTAAGTAAGTCCCTATTCAGAATCAGGCTCATCTTACTCTTTCACTTTCAACATAGCCCAAGTACCATGAAGACAGATACAGATATGTTTGTCAGGAAGCGTTTTTGTTGCAGGTACTCAACCCCTGGTGCAAGATACATGCTGATGATACTTCTCAGCACAGACCTTGCAAATGTTTTTTTTTTCAAATTACACATATATATATATATATATATATATATATATATATATATATATATATGCAGTATGCCCTCCCACATTGCTAATATCATAAGCTGATAGTGCACCTCAGACTAGACTGACCAACCCATAAACACAATCAAGTAATCTAGGTTTGCAAAAATGTAAAAACCACCTCACTGCTTAAAAGCTACTTGATCCTCAATATCCTGTTTGAAAGGAGCCACTAGAGCCATTTGTTTAAGGCAAGCAAATTCAATAATGATAGCCATAAAGGAAGTTCTAGGCATAGTAGATGCTTCCTGTAATTGTGCCTTTCTTTAAACTGTACATCTATTAGAGGACATGCAAATATTATTGTGCAGTATTTGGCAAAATCATTACTGGAGAACATCTATCAATTAAAGGTGGTTGTTTTATATATAAATGTAATCTGAATATTTTTTGAGAGTGTTTCTCACTTTGAAGATCATAAGATGGAAAGGTTTATTTAACTCTGGCAGACTGGGCTAGATTATGTAATTGCCATCTTTCAGACTTCAGGCTGTGATGAGATGAGTTGTCAGCACATTGAAACTAGGGGTTTAACCTGATGGACACCACTTCTCATCCAAAACTGTGTTTGCCTTTGCTTGTATTGTATTGTATTGTATT
This sequence comes from Mixophyes fleayi, assembly GCF_038048845.1. Taxonomy (NCBI): domain Eukaryota; kingdom Metazoa; phylum Chordata; class Amphibia; order Anura; family Limnodynastidae; genus Mixophyes; species Mixophyes fleayi. The sequence goes on from NC_134403.1 coordinate 255,633,279, forward strand.
GTATTGTATTGTATCGTATATATACTGGATATAGATTGTGCTTTTACTTATTCATAAATGCCACTAGAAGAGGGTCACATATATAAAGGTATCCCTATTATTACTACCAAAGGGATGGTTCAGCATCATAACCAATGTGACTGCAGATTTAGAAGACCAAGCCTGCTAGCCCTACTATTTGTATTTCAGCAATGACAATTAGCAATGGAGCAATGGAGCTCTCCTCTTTGTATGTTACCTATGTAACACAGTACAATGTGACTGCAGATTTAGAAGACCAAGCCTGCCACACCTATTATTTCTTTTTCAGCAATGACAATTAGCAATGGAGCTATGGAGCTCTCCTGAATGTCACTGGATACTTTGAAAAACACTGCTACCCCTTCTCTTTCTATTCTACCTATGACACTGCCCAACTGCACTAGAGACTGCCAAGAACTGTGCGACCCCTTCTGTGTCCCTCTGTGAAATGGCGTTGGATCGCCGTAGAGGGCTGTACTTATAGAATCCAATGCTCCAAATCTGAGATCTTATGACGTAATGATGATGTTTTGCCTTGTCTTCAATTCTGAGGGCGCCCGAAAGTACCGAGCCGGCTCAGCACGGTACTTCGATCTGCTAAGTTCGGATGTGTTCGATTCTCGGGGACCTGAGCCTGAGCATCTCTAGTACGATTACACTTATGATGTTTACACTTGTGTTTGTTTTTTATTTACATGTTTCTTTGGGACCCTACAGGTCGCAGCATGGGCTTGCAGTCATGGAGTATGCTTGGATTGCAATGCTACACTTGCCAGCATGCCCAGATACTTAATGGTAGCCTGGTCATCCTGGGACCAGTAGTGCACCAGGGACAGAATATTTTGATACATTATACTATTCATATTATCCCACACACACAACACAGGGATGTGGGAAGGATCATAGTGCTTTCAGCACAGGGGTGGGTACCACTAGGGGGAGAAGGTTAGAAGGCCACATCTCCCTGGGGAATGCAGCCCAGTGCTGAGTACTCTGGGGTTGGTTGCTATTATCACAGGGGGAACCAATGCAGCAAGATTACCTGCTGAAGTGCCACCAGTACAGGAAGGCACAGCCTTGTTGCTGGTAATAGTGAATTTGGGGTGACCCCACGTTGTTTGCCCCCACTAGTTTTTTTGCTCTTTCCTGTCCAGGCTGACAGCACTACAATTAGTTAAGCTGTTTTTGGGGGCCCACATTTTTTTTAAACCTTATCTGTAGAAATGTAATGATTTATGGATTTATTGCAACATTGTGACTGTATCCTTTATGATGATGACGGCATAATGACTTTGAGCCCATGACAGTGTGTGTTGAAAGCAAACAATTTTCTTGTTTGTTAAAGTATTAGAGGAAGATGTCATCATTTATTTAATTATTTCTGAGCTTTTCAACCGCATTTAAGGGGCCAATCTCTTTTCTTTATTACAACTGCGAGTGGCATAAAACTTCATCCTAATCAAGGAGGGTGATGAGTGAAAGATTACCTTTCACACCCATGGCGGTCACTTAGAATATCTGGTGATGCCCTTCTGCTTGAGCAAAGACCCAGTGGTATTCCAAAACTTTATTAATGAAATATCTTGGGATCTTCTTTATCAGTTTGTAATTATTTACCTGGATGATATTCTTTTTTTTTTGCAAGATCTCCTCACTCACAGAAAACATGTGCCTGTGGTCCTTATTCATCTTAGGGAACACCGGCTGTCCTGCAAGATCGACAAGTGTCTTTCTGAACAAAGACATTTACCCTTCCTGGGGTATATTCTTTCAGGTACTGAACTCCAGATGGATCCCGCTAAACTGAAGGTCATCTCAGATTGGCCACAACCTACTGGTCTAAAGGCCATTCAACTCTTTCTCGGGTTCTCCAACTATTATAGACAATTCATCAAGGGGTATTCCTCTATTATAGCCCCCATTATGGCTTTAACCAAGAGGTCAGCTAATTTCAAGGACTGATCCCGAGAGGTAATCAAGGCTTTTAAAAAGCTAAAGAAGGCATTCTCCTCGACACCCATTTTATAACAACCAGATAGTCAGCGTCTGTTTTTTTTAGAGGTAGATCCTCCTACGGTACTGGAGCTGTCTTGTCCCATCAAGGCTCTTGGGGATGCTCCACCCCGTGGTTTGTTCTCACACAAGTTTCTGATTGCTGAGAGGAGTTATGGAATTGGTGATAAAGAGCTGCTAGCGATCAAATTGACTCTTTCCGAGTGATGGCATCTTTTGGAGGGGGACCTATTTCCTGTGACCATTTATACAGCCCACAAGAACCTCCTATACTTACGTTCTGCTCAGTGTTTGATTCCCCGCCAAGCAAGGTGGTCTCTGTTATTCTCACATTTTAACATTAATCTGACTTACCGCCCCAGATTCAAGAATAAGAAAGCTGATGCTCACTCTAGATCCTTTGATTTTGCTGATGAGGAATCTTCTGAGGAGATCAAGCCAATTCTGGATCCCAAACATATCTTAGCCTCTACACCTCTTGTGGAGTCCAGTTGTCCACCTGGGCAGATCTTCGTTCTTCCACATCTACGACTTAAACTTTTAAATTGGGACCACACCCCCCTTATGGTCCTCTACTTCCTTTGCAGGTTCCTGACTCTCCATGGTCCCAACTTTCTATGGACTTTATTACTGATCTACCACCCTCTAGGTCTTATACGGTCATTTGGGTTATGATGGATCGTTTCTCTAGAGCAGCTCATTTTGTTCCTCTCAAGGGCCTCCCATCCTCCTCAACTCTGGCAGATCTCTTGATTAAAGAGGTTTTTCGGTTACATGATATTCTCTTCACATTGTATCCGATCCGGGTTTTCAATTTGTTTTGGAGAGCTTTTTGTGGTAAGATTGGTATTAAACTTGATTTTTCGTCTGCTTACCATGCTCAGTTCAATGGAATAACAAAAAGGACCAATCATGAACTCGAAAACTTTCTATGGATATATATCTCTGCCAATCAGACTGACTGGGTCGAACTTCTACCTTAGGCAGAGTTTGCTCAGAATAACCATTTTCACAAGGCCACTTTAGATTCACCCACCCTTAATCGTGATATATAGCTGTCACCCAAGACTTGCTACCTTATCCCAGGTTCCTACTTCATCCATGCTTGCCGTGGATTCTCTATTCCGTAAATTTTCTGTTATTTGGGCACATGTATAAGCAAGCTTGAATAAAGCTTCTACTCGCTGCAAAGATTTCTATGACAGGAAGAGACGTTCTGTTTCCAATTTGGTTCCCGAAGACATGGTTTGGTTGTCCATTAGGAACATCATGTTGAAGGTTCCTAGTATGAAACTGGCACCCAGATTTATTGGTCCTTTCCAGATCTCCAAAATCATAAATCCAGTGGCCTTTAAGTTAAAGGTACCACCTTGCCTACTTATTCCTAATATGTTTCATATTTTCCTTCTAAAGCCAGTACTTCAGAATCAATTTTCTACCACCGTTAGACCTCCCCCTATGAATTTTATTCAAGACCAATGAAAATATGAAGTCAAACACATTTTGGATTCTCGTAGATTCAGAAGCAGTTTTTTGTGGACTGGAATGGCTAGTCCAGAGAAAAGTTCTTGAGTCAAAACTTCTGACATGCATGTGCCACGTCTCCTCAAACAGTTCAACAAGAGATTTCCCAACAAACCCTTTTAGGGTGTTCAATGTTCATTCTTACGGCATTGGGTACTGTCACAAACTTACCCATCCTGGCTCCAGCGCCATCCCCACTCGCGCTGCAGTCCGCACTTCTGGGTGTTGGGTCACATAACTCACTTGTCGGGGTTGTCTTTTCAACTCTGGCAAGCTGCATAAACTGCGCTTAGACTCCTGTCCTGTGTCAGAGCAACTTGGCTGCCGTGCATCTGAACCTCTGGTTCTGCTCCACAGTGTGTGCTCCAGTTAAGTTTCCTGTGTGATTTCTCTGAGCTGCTGTGTATGGCACCCGTCAGTGGACCGTGGTCAGTGAGTTCCCAGCAGCAAAGACTATCCTACCTTGAGACGGTTCTTGGTGAATACCGGGGAGTTCATTAGACTTCGCACCTATGGTCTGCCAGTGTCAATCAGGGTTAGTACTAGAGTTCTACCTTCTACTTCTCATCAGCTTTCTTAACAACAAACAGGCAAATGTCAGACCTCAGGCTCCTCGGCTTTAGCCTCAAAGCGCAGGCAGCCCAATTTCATCACACAGGAGGTAGAGGTTCTGGTACAGCTGGTGGTGGAATAAGTAAACAACTTCACTAGCTAGATAAATCATTTTACATAATTTACTAATCTATCCATGTGGATTCTGAAATTAGAGTATAAATGTTTCTTATTACCCAAGAGGTGCACCCCAGCACATATCAATGCATCAGAAAAGCGGCAGTATGGTGACTTCCAGGAATTATTAAAGGATTTTTCTCATTGGATTCTAAGGTTTCTTCTTCAAGATGATTTCCTACTCTAAGCAAATTATTCTTCCCGAGGAATGGGTCTAGCGTTTTCATGACGCTGTCTCTAAGCAAAGACTTTCCACTGGTAATGCAATCAATCTCTCTAGCATAGGTTTGATGTTGCAAACCACGGATAATGAGGTTCTTGGATTGTTGTGTCTCTGTTACTATGTAAGTATTTTGACAGTGATGCCAACCCTTACATCCATTTGCATTTACAGAAGTGGCATTTTTAAATGACCAAGCTATGTGGGTTAGGCAAGTAATGGCTCTGACAAGTGATTTCCAAGTTGAGAATCTTTGGAATCTGTGAGGCTCCAATTGACAATCTGAAATTGTAGTCACTTGTGTCCGAAATTTAACATTTGAGTCTTCATCTACTAGGTCAAATTTGTCGCTTTCTGAAATGTTCCAATCTGCGTAGTACAAGAATTCAGGTCCTGTGAGCCATGAAGTGTCTTTAAGGAAACTAGCTGTGACAGCTCTTATAGTGTGGTCTGCAGCATTGTGAACAGTAGATACATAGTGCCACTGTTTTGGGTCTCCTGATCCGTAGCACCCGATTGTTGACGTAAACATGGAATCGTCTGGTGTCATTTTAAATGTAGCCTAACACTACTTTACTCTAAGTGTAGAATTCTGCTGCTGCAAGCTCAATAGGCAACTCAGATCAAATGAGTTACACCAATTCAACAGCCATTACTGCAGCACAAAGTTCAAGTCTGGGTACGGTATACTCTGGATGTGGTGCTAACTTTGCTTTGCCTATAACAAATCTGATACGACATTGTCCTTTCATGTCCACAGTTTTAAGATATGCAACAACTGCTATTGCCTTAACGGAAGCGCCAGAGAATACACACAGTCTCTGGTTCTGTACCTTTGTAGAAGGCACATGGGCATATGGACGGATAATATAAGGTTAGTTAAGGCAGATAGGGAGTTCTTCCACACTTCCCACTGATCCCTTTTCTGTGTAAGCAGTGGGGCAGTCAGATGATTCACAGGTTAGGTCTCTGAGCAGGGTTTTACCTTGTATAATGACAGGAGCTGCAAATCCTAATACAAGCTTTTTTTATAGCAGACAGAGCACCTCTACAAATGAAGGGCTTTTCTTCACTGTTTACTTGGAAGGTGAAGGAGTCAGATTTTACATCCCATAATAGCCCAAGGCTACATTGAGCTGAGCTGGTGGAGTATCAGTTCATAAATCCAAATCCTTTAAATCTACTAGTATGATCTTGGGAAGGAAAGACCTCTATCACTCCTCTGAGGAGTCTGATTGTCGTCTTTTCTGTTGGTAAATATTTTAAACAGTCATCCACACAGAAATCTTTTTCTATGAGTTGTCCAACATTTGAACTGTACTATAGCTCACCCTCTTGACTGAATGTCTGAGTCTATATATGGCAACAGCAGAAGAAGGGCTATTACCAAACATGTGTACCCTCATGCGGTACTCTGCTATGTCTTTAAAGGGGTCATTGTCTCTGAACCAAAAGAATCTTAATAAATTCCTGTCTTTTTCCCTTATGTAGAAACAATGGAACACTTGTTGAAATTCAGCAGTGAAGGATGTAGCGTCCGTCCGGAAGCGCTTAACTACTCCAAGAAGTTTGTTGTTAAGATCTGGCCTTGTCAAGAGAACATCATTTACGGAGATAACTTCAAACGTGGCACTGGAATCAAACACGACTCTGATCTGACCTGGTTTCTTTGGGTGATATACTCCAATAATAGGTAGGTACTAGCATTCCTCTGTATCTTTGAGGATAGTAGCTTTCGCAGCGTGACCATTCTCAAATATTTTGCCCATGAAAGAGAAAAATTGATCTCTCATCTCTGATTTTCTGTGAAACTTAATTTTCAGTGAAGAGAAGCATTTAAGTACTTGTTCTCTTTTGTTAGGTAGATGAGGTCTGTAGGTTCTAAATGGTAGGGATGCAACCCAGCTGTTTTCCTCATCCTTGACTAATCCATTCTCCATTATTTCTAAGAATAGTTTGTCCTCGATGGACTTTGCCACCTGATCAACCTTCTTTGTTATTTGGAAGACTGTGCACCCTAGATGATCTGGGTACTTGTCACAGACGTGGTTGTCACTAGAGAAGTCTATGACAGGATGGTGTGGCAGTTCTTTTATGAGAAATCGATTGTGACATGGCCAAAAAAGAGAAGGATGTCCATCTTATACAGTATAGGTAAGCACACTGTTAACGAAAGCTGGTCTGTGTGCATCTCCTAGAGACATACATGTCCTATTATGACCCATCCAAGATCTAGCCGTTGAGCTTAAGGAGCGTTGTATGAACCATTGATCTGGCTTCTGACTTCATAGACCCCTAAGATATCTCTCAGATATCTCGCAGAAGTCACTGTTTGCCAGGATCTGTGTCTCTAGTCTCTTAGTTGATATATCTGGCAGACTTGTGGAAGAAATCTGGAGGATACACATTAGTCTTGTGTACTGTCACTGATGGCTGCATGGGTTAGGTAGCATTGGGGTAGCACCTGATATGGTAAAGGCAAAAGTAGGCTCATTACTGGACTTAGCTAGCTGGTGTACAAAGTCTGCAAAAAACAGAGAATGCGGGAAATGACATATTGTTGCGCTGTTTGTATTTAGAGCCATAAGTGATCCATTGTTCCTGCAGATTGTAAGGTAGCTTTTGCACTTTGGGGTTAACGCCTCTGGCTGTGTCAAGGTAGTCAAGTCTCGGTAAGAATCCTTCATAATTGGCTACTTGAAGCTCCATTAATAAGTCACTCAGTTCTCTGATAGCCTTTGTTAGGTAATCTAGGGAAATCATCAATTCTTTTGAGTTGCGCACTTTCTATTAGTTCTGGTGAGCCATAACATTCATCAAGTCTATCCCAGATCATTTTAAGGCCAGACTCTGGGTAGTTTATATTGATCGTTCTGTTCCTTTTAGCTTGATCAACAGACCCATTTCCAAGAGGTCTATCTCCTCACTATATGAAAGGTATAAGTCTCTCATTGCATGTTGGAATTAGGATCGCCAAGCTCTGAAGCTCTCAGGGCAATCATTAATCTTTGAAATCCCTTGTGTAACTAGCTCTTGTTGTGCAAGAAACTTGCAAAAGTCGAGTGTGTCCTGGTTGGCTCTAGGATATGCTGCTGATATGTGAGCATGGAGAGTAAGTGATGTGTGGTCATACCTGCTACGATTGTCTGATTCCAAGCTGGCTTGTATCATACCACTTTAGTGTTTAGGAGGCATTGCTTTTGTTGTAGTTTTCAGACTCAAAGTCCTGGCGTGGAGGAGGGATGTTCCTCGTGGGTTCACCTTGCTTGTAATTTTGCAGTTTTTAGCTGACTTGTGGTTGCATTTCACAGCGTGTTTGACTTGTTTGACTGATAAAGTCTGGTTGTACACCTTGCACTTCTGGAGGGTTGCCACTTAGTTTGGAGACTTGGTGAAAATATTCTGATGTGCATTGCAGTAGATCTTGGGATTTAAGCTCTGAGTCAAGTGCATTGATGGCTCCATTTATATCAGAGCGATCTGCAGTCTCCAAGAATTCTGCTTCAGCGATGACAGCTATGGCTTCCTGAATTGCCTCTAAGCAGTGTTTCTCCACCTTTATCCTGGCTCCCGACGTGATTCCTCTACTGTCATTCCTGAATCCTAACATGATTTCTATGTTTTAAATTGCATTTCTTGCTCTGCAAAGTTGGCGCGTACTTTTGCAGCTTCAGCTTTTGAGCGGGCAGTTATGGCTGAAGTTACTGACAGATGAGGATTTTGAGGAACTACAGGTTTGAGACCTTGTTTTGTATGTAGAGGTGTAGGTGTTTGACTGTATAGAGACCACTGTATTCCAGTATAGAGGTAACTGCGTTTAAGCCAGGTTGTTGGTACTGTTAAAGAGGTGCTTAACTACAGCTGTATTGCTGTATACCAATCCCTGCATCTGTATACGTTTCTGTGAAGTGATATGTCAGTACTCCTATTGCTCAGTGGCCACTGTTGCAGACTGTCTAGAAACTGCTGTGTTGTCATATGCAGATAATTGAATTGGCAGTGTAGCAGGTCTGTTAATCATAATATATGTGTCCCACTTGCTGACAGCTGATGTTTTTCTGTGCTGTCCTCAATATAAACTTCCCTTTGGCCTGAGTACAATCAGACAGACAGCATAAACACTCCTACTTTAATAATCTAGATGTGAAGATCTGAAGAAAGGTGTTTATTTAAGTAGTAAAGGACCTGTGAATTCAAGTGGTAAAACTATAATAAAGAAATGTTAGAATGCATTTACAACATGAACAGATGCAATGCACTACAAACATGAAAACATAGCATAACTGCATAACTAGATTGTATATCTTACCATTGATGCTGTACTAAGCCGAGACATATACTGCATCTCTGACTAACATGTGAAATCTAAAGTGGTAACCTCCTATCATTACCCAAGATGCACTGAGCACTAAATACTGAGTCCTTAGTGTTCAGTTTAAGATGATATTAGGCTGGCCACTAGATGGAGTTGAGACATAAACTTTTGCATATAATAAACAACGATACTGAAGGCATAACAAGGGGGTTGAGGACGTTGAGTAGGAACTGTCGGAGGAGGCCCGAGATGTGGAGCATCCACACAGGGATGAGGAAGCAGGGGTCATTCGGTAGAAGGCAGTCTTTCAATTCTATCACGACCTTTACCAATCAAATGCACAACTTCAAAACACTACACAGGAGATGAGCACTACCCTCACCCGTATTGAGCAAAAATTGGATATTTCCCAATGAATTCCATGATCACAGACATCTGCAATATACTTTCCCGTTTCACTGACCTTGTTTTCCAATATGTAAATTCCACTTATCACATGTTTGGTCTCCTTCACCATTAGCACAGTACCTCCCTCCTGTCCATTGTCCTAACTTACTCACACAAGACCCTCTGCCACATGATCAAACACCATTTTCTCCTGGTTATAGTCCTCACTTTTCCAATACTGCCCCATTACCCTCTCCATCCCAAGTGCATTCTTTTGACCCAAACCCATTTTTGCAACAACATAATTTAGCACTACTACCTACTTATTTATAAACCACATCAGCCCCTCCCCCAGGCCCCTCTGCCTACTCCCCAGGCCCCTGCGCCTACACCCCAGCCCACTGTGCCTCACTCCCATCCCACTCTTCCTACCCCACACAAGTCTTTCTCTCAAGCCCCCTCTGCCTACCCCTCAGCTTCTTCTGCATACCCCCCAATGACTTCTCCATTCCTCCCAGACCCTCTTCTTCCCTCCCTAACTTGGTCTTTCTCCCAAGCCCAATCTGCCTACCACCTAGCCCAATATGCCTAAACCCTAGCCACTTCTGCCTACCCCCCAGCCAATTAGGCACACCCCCCTAGCCACTCAGCATACTACCCAGCCACTTCTGCATACCCCCAGCCCCTTCTGCATACCCCCAGCCACTTCAGCACACCCCATAGCCACTTCAGTACACTACCTAGCCACTTCAGCAAACTACCCAGCCACTTCTGCATCCTCTCAGCCAATTCTGTATCTCCCCAGCCACATCTGCATACCCCCCAGCCACTTTAGCACACCCTCTAGACATTTCAGCACAGTACCCAGACACTTCAGCATCTCCCCAGCCACTTCTGCATACCACCAAGACACTTCTGCACACCCCACAGCCCTGTCTCCTCGTCCATCCCAGTCTTTCTCCCAAGCCCCTTCTGCCTACCCCAGCCACCTCTGCCTAGCCCCCAGCGATGTCAGCACACCCCCCACGCCAATTCAGCACACACCCCAGCCACTTGTGCACCTGCATTGTCTCTCACGCCCTCACTCTCTGCTGCCTCAATGTCCTCTACTTCTTCTACACTGTTGTCTTCCACATCACTGGTAACCATAAGCTAGCTCCAAAAACCCACTACCACTCATCCAAGAGCCAAGTGGTGTAGAAACAAAATATATTTTATTTTTTAATTTGTTTTGGATGACATGTGTTTTTTTGATGTTTACAAAACAAAAAGACAGTTGTCAGCGCTTGTCCTTAACACTGCATATATGTGTGTATCTAGCAAAATGAAAACATGAGGTATTAGTTCATATTGTGATCAAAACATTTAAGCCTGCATCCCAGGATCAAGTAGCAGCTGTCCATCAAGCCTATTTAAGGCACATTTAGATATTTACAATATGGGATATATCGAGCATGGGCTTGTTTTTTCTCTGGTTTTGTTTTTAGATGTTTGTTTGATTAATACACTTGTTTGATAATGCACAAAACCAAGTCTCTTTTTGTTATCTAATAGACCTCTTAGAATTGGGAGGGCTCCAAAAATGTAAACCAGACCCTGAGGTGGCTCATGCTTTACCTCTGAACATATGTCAATTTCTGCATGACCTAGAGTACAACTCACACGTATGTGCAGGTAAATGCCATCATTGCACATTTCTTTCCGGTCCCCGCCCCTTTCACACTCCCATTTACTCCCAAAGTGTAGTAAGCTCTTTATACGCCCCCAGGTGCACGGAACAGGACTGCGTTCACGGCCATAGCTCTCTTTTCTGGACATGCACAGTGTGATTTTGCATACGATGCGGTCAAAATCACCAGATATATGCCTTGATGAATCAGGACTGGGGTGTTCTTTGACGCTGAGCAGTACATCCCAAAAACTATTAAATATTACTTTAAAATCCCAAGTGTTTCAATATGAATACAATTGTGAGGAGCAGTACCAGTGACATTGTTAGTAAGCAGCCAAAAAACAGGGTTCTCTTTCACATCCTCAAAAAAATGAAACATATATTTCTAGCTTTTAAAGTCCTAAGTGTTTCAATTTGAAAGCACTTGTTTCAGAGGCAGTATTAGTGACATCTGGATTATTTAGTGGACCAAAAACAGGGTGTTCTTTGTCTCTGAGCAGAGCACACATCCAAAAAAATCTATGCTCTGCAAACTGGATTTGTTCTCGGGAAAAGGATTGCCACCTAGCAACAGCAGGTGGGTTAGGCAGAAAGCCTCCTGAATATGCTGAGGTAGAGGGAAGTGAAAGTATTTTTAACTGATGTCAATTTGAAGTGCAGGAAATTTCTTTAGTCTGAAGTCATAGGAGACGAGTTAAAGGCGTTTCAAATATCTTCTCTGGCTATTACTTGGTAAGTCTATATTTTGCTTATGTCGCTGCCATACTGTTTCGTTTTTATGTAGGTTTTGTTTGTGTCAGTGTTATAAACATGCTAAGTGGCAAGCCTCCCGAAGAACAAAACACCAGTTTGCAGGAATCTATGACCTGCAAACTGGATTTGTTCTAGGTAAAAGGATTGCAACCTATCAAAAGCACTAACCCTACCCACCTTTTCTCATTTTTTTCTAGGACTGTTGTTTCCTCTGGAGACTCTATGGCCCTGAGTTATTAAGGAAAGTAAGGCAAAAAAAGGAGTAAATGCTTTTTGGGACAAACCATGTTACAATGCAAGGGGTGCAAATTAGTTTATTATTTTCCACACAAGTTAATAGTGCCTGCTTATTCATCTAGCACACAAATACTTGATAACTTTATTTTTACATTGAAATTTAAAGTTGATCTAGGACATGCCCTACCCCAAGTATATATCTCTGTCCACATTTTAAATTTGCGTCCCCCTCCAATGCAAAGGCTTGGGAGAATTTGCGTCCCCCTCCAATGCAACATAGTTTTGCACAGGTACAAAGTTACTCCTTTTTTATGCTTTACTCTCCCTAATGACTCTGGCCCTATGTTTGGGTATTAATAATCTTTCCTACTATCATCCCTCTAGGCAGGGGCGGGCTGGGCAAGGGGGCAGGGGGGCATCGCCCCCCCGGGCGCGTTTAGAATTCCCGCTTTTAGGGCCGAGGGGTAGGCCGGCCGCCCCCCGATGTGTTCTTTGGTCTTTCTCCACAATTTAAAGGTTCCAAAACTGCCAGGCTAAAGGGTTACCTTTTTTCTTTATTTTACACTTTTCCTTTCAAGGACTGGTTTGCCAACAGTGAGCTTCTGAAAAATCTGATCAGCAGTGCTCTGGTACGCCCATGTGACCTAAAGTGCACAAGAACACCTACCAGTGTTAGCGAGTGCCTGCTCACATGTGCACACTGCTCCATTTTGTTTTTTTGCCAAATGGAAATTAGAATACTTTCCTCTGCCTCAGCATTTTTGGGAGGCTTTTTTCAATCAAACATACATTTTTGATGTAAGGAATTAGGAGAGAAGTTTCTGATAAATTTGCTGATTTGTCCAAAAAATTGAAAATAGGTAACATTCCAGATGCACCATCCTAAGTGACAAGAGACAAGAAAAGACTAAGACCATGCCCACTTTTGATCCATCTACTGCTGGTACACGTACTAGAAAGCCCACTGCAGAAGAGAGTATCCAAGATGGACATGCATCTTCCTTAGCTTCCCATGCACCACCTTCTCACTCAGAGTGTAGGTCTGTCACCTCTAAAACAGCCATATCAGTGCACGAGAAGAACACTAAGGCTGAAGAACAACTTGGACACTCAAAGAATCTTGAGGAGAGTCTAAGGGGATCTATGAGTGCTACATGTGAGTCTGATGTTTCAGATTCTGACATTGTAATTATGACACTGTAATGGAGCAGCCTCCTTTCCAAATTCCTCAACCATTTGAAAGTGTGAGGATGAGTAATAACAATGATGATTTAAACCTATAAAGGGAGGAGATAATTGTGGATCTGAAAATGAATGTGTTGTACTTGAACAAGATAGTGAGGAGGATGATGATTGTGTTGAAGTAAAGCAGCCACCAGTGGTATCACATCATGCCCAAGGGCATAAGACCAAAACATCACCTCTTGCGATTGGAAACATTTTTATCTCAACCCAGACAACATTTGTAGACATCTGTAGCATTTGTGATGCCACAATAAGTGGAGGTAGGAAAACTGATCATCGAGGCACCCCGTCCCGATTACATCATTTGCAGTAAGTTCATTCAAGTAGTTTTTCAAAAGCTGGAAAACTGTGCATAGTATCAAATAGCCTAGCATCAGCTAGCAGTCAAATGGATAGATACCTCATGCAATCTTTACTGTCAATACCTTCATCATCATCCTCCTTATTATTAGTACATAGAACAGCAACCAATTTTCCAATTCAAACTGACTCGCATAATGCTTCCAGTTTCCAACATCAATGCATTAGATTTTAGCAGATTAGTTGAGGTCATGTGTCCAAGCTACCAAATTCCATCTAGATTACATTTCTCCTGAACAACAATTTCTCCAGCTGTATCGGGAGGTTTATGAAAAAATAAATCAGTCCCTAGAAAATGCCATTGTAACGACTATCCACTTAACTACAGATATGTAGGCAAGTGGTACTAGTCAAACAAAGACTACATGACCATGACAACCCAAAGGGTAGGTGTCTCACCATTAGCAGCAAAAGCAGCAGCAGCGCCGACTTCATTATCTTCCTCATCCTCATTCCAGAATAGCAGTGATACCACACAATGCCAGGTCACTCACAGGCAAGCTAATCTATGTATTGCTGTTTTCACAAACAACCTACCGGTGTTGTAATAACTCAGGAATGTCATAGCAAAATGGCTCACTCCGCTAAGACTTTCCTTAGGACTCCTCATTGCCGATAACAGAGCGAGCATTGTGTGTGCACTACGACTAAGTGAGTTTCAAAATATACCAGGGTTTGCACACACTAAATAAACTTGATAGTGCAGAATTTCATACAAAATTGAGAGGTTAGTGCAGGAGATGCTGTTCTTGGCATGTAAAACATTTTGGGCATTTCAAAAATTCAGAGACTGCATGTAGAACATTGCAGAGCTGCAAAAAATATCATCTTCCATGCCACCAACTGAAGCAAGTGGCAGTATCAAAGTGGAATTCCACACTTTATATGCTTCAGCGACTAGAGCAGTGTTTCCCAAACCCAGTCCTCAAGGACCCCTAACAGTGCATGTTTTCCGGGTCACAAGTAGAATGATTAGTGCCACCTGTACATCTTTCAAAGCACCATCTCTTGATGGTATTGACGCTGAAGCACTTTGTTTGTTATACTATGCAAGTCCTTTTTAACATATCGGTGGGAGGTTGCTTGGGCCCAAGGTCAATTCCATTTTGCTCTATTTTACATTATAGCCTTGGTCTATCATCTAGTGTAAAATGTCTACTGATGCACAGTAGTGATGTCACTGTCCATCCCTATTTATTCTCCAGTTCAACAAATGGAGGATTTTACCTATTTTTCACACAATTTCTAATTAAATTTGAAACCAAATTCAAAACACATGAGAATTTATGGGCAAAAACAAAAGCAAAACAAGAAAATAGTTTTAGAACCAAAACCAAAGCCAAAACAAAAAGATGCTTTTTGAACCAAAATAAAAACCAAAATACAGGGATCTACTCAGATCTCTAAAATTAATACTGAAAGACATAAAGAAGCAAGTATGAGAAAATGGAAATAGTTTAATTTATATGATTTTTTTCAAGCAAACTGATTTACATTATGGAGACATGTAATTACAAAATGAAAGGGTATTCTTAGTAAACAAGCATAGTTTAAGAGAATATATGCCAGCAATAGCATTCAGTGATGAAGGTGTGGGCAGGTCACCCAGGAATACATAAGAATGTGAGCAAGTGTTTCTGGAGAAAGGTACTATGCTGGTGCTAGTTGTTTTTCTACCATATTTATATTGATGTGATCCATATGCTGCTTTTATTCGACTAGGTGAAAAGAGTTGAAGAGATGCACCATTACCACACAATTGCATATTTTTGACCAAAGGATTATTAAGCCTGCTACCACGTCAAGGTAGACTCTTGCAGCAGGGCCCTAACCTATCCTACCTAACATTATTCTTTATCTTCTAAGAGTCTATTTCTTTTTCATTCAATTGTTGCTAAATTTTATCACAGTTTTTACTAAAATGTTATTA
Organism: Mixophyes fleayi; assembly: GCF_038048845.1. Classification (NCBI taxonomy): domain Eukaryota; kingdom Metazoa; phylum Chordata; class Amphibia; order Anura; family Limnodynastidae; genus Mixophyes; species Mixophyes fleayi. Next base: position 255,648,685 of record NC_134403.1, read on the forward strand.
TATCTGACATTATTGTAATCTGTTCAGTACTCTAACATCTTCCTAATTAGCCCACATATTCCCATAGTGCCCTATGCAATACAATATTTTATCTTCAAGTAGCCTGATTGATCTTCTTATTGGCTGCTTAATATTTTAATATATTTTATTCTGTTTAGTTCAATCTACTAACATTGTCTTTTTCTGATGTATCCTAACATACACTAACATTACAGCTACGTATAACTTTGTTTCCATCAATTCATTAAATATATGAATACAGTCTACTTCAGTTGTTGCTTGCTATTTAATCATCTTTTTTCTACTTTACTGCATCCCATATTTTACTATAATATATTATCTATCCTATATAATGGCATTACATTGTTCCTATCATATATGATCTTATTATATCTGAGCATTTGTGAAATAAGAGTCATTTAGTTTAATCGTTTGGCCAAAAATACATCTGAAAAATCTAGAAAAGTCCCTGCAATCACCGCTGGGCATTATGTATGACTATTTCCTTTTAACACAGTGCTCTCAGTATCTCTAGGATGTATTTACTCCTATAATGTTGTATCTGTGTCTACATGTTTAGCTTTATACTCTATTTCTAATAATAATTTTCTGATTAATTAATTTTGATTATTTTTGATTGGTGTTGCTGAAATATTTTGTTATGATTTTGTAATAATGTGATACTCTACAGTAAGCAGAAAGGAAATTGAAGGGCTGAGGCGGGTTACAGAGATGACACGGTTTTCTGGCATATCTCCTTATCGCTTCGCCATGATGGTTTTTACGTTCTCTTTGCCAAGCCCAGTGGTCTTCGGCTCTCATCACCTAATAAGAAACAAAACAAAAAACTGTGATTCATTTTCCTCACAGTCTGCTAGTTGGACATCTATGCTCTAGAATAGAGGTGCACATCTTGTGGGGTTCAAAATCTGTTTTCAAGAACTGTCAGATATGCAAAACATGCTATTGGGAATCACATTTTTGTTGACCACCATTGCTCTGGATTACAATGCTTTTACTTCATATTGACAATAGAAAAATGTTGAAAAAAGCTTTCCATGCACATTGAGGAAAATATTCTCTTTTTAATTTAATATCCCTGAAAAATGTTTGACCTTTTTCCAAGTGACAATATGCACAGCCCTGTGAGTCAATGCTTTACCCTTTAGATATTCAGAGCATAATACTAGGAAATACTAAGAGACACCCTGACCTACATAGAAACAATTTCATTTTGTTTATAGTTCCTTAATGTTGGGTAGTTTACTGTTTTCACTTGCAGAGAATCCCCTAGAAAGATCAGTATCCCACTTGTCTTCATGCTCATATGTAGTTGTTTTTGCCTCAAATAATCATAATTTATTATTTACCACTCAAAGGTCCATCAGTAGTTATTTACCACACAATGCCCATCGGTAGCTATTTAACTGTCAACTATCAATGTTCATCAGTAAATATACAGTACAGTATCGTCACATTACTGCTACCTCCTGGTTCTCTACTACAGCCGCCTCAATCTCTGCTGTGTCCCAGTCTTTTCTTAGAAACACTTCCTGCACAGCTTTCTGTGTCACATAATGTGTGCTCTTCATGGCATTCTAATTGAGCAAGCTCAATAAGGATTTAGAAAGTGAGAGAACTCACACTTATGTTGGCTTGATATTAACCACTACTAGCTAGGAATTACAATTAATCCACCACCTTGCCAACTAATCCTATATACTATAACTGTGCCTGGAGTACCCAAATACATTACACAGTACAGTGCATACAAGAGGGGGTTTTCTGCTGAACCCCATAGTGGTCCATGAATTTCTTCTACTTCTCCTACTATTTTACATACCTCTTCACATTGCTCCAGAGTCACAAGTGTTTGGAGCTGCAATCTGTTCCACAAGGCGTCAGTATTCTTCAGGAACATCTTCAATGGTATAAGTCGTTCAGCATAGGAACAGATTGTGTGGTACCAGCGCTCTTCCTCCTCCATTTTATTTGCAAGCAACCTACAGAAACAGAAGACCATAAGGAGTAGATATATTTGTATCATAGAGTCACCAGGTTTACAAAACATGTTTTAATTGCTAAGCTTATACAAGAACTGCCATATATTTCACAGTTCCTTTTCTATTAAGTGCAGGCTATGAATAGACTGTGGTGTGGAAGAGACAGAGGGTGTATTTATCATAGAGGTTTCTAGTTAAAATGCTCTAAAGAGATCTTTTTACTCTACTTAATGTGTTAATGAGATTTCCACCAACAATAACCACTCCAGCGATAGTCTAATTTATAATGTATCCAAGTATCCAACATGATCCCTGTTCTGTTAGAGCAACTCAGGACGGCATTAAAAGAAAGAATGCATTGAAAAATATCATTAGCAAATAAATTTTTACTGAGAATTGCTATGGGCTATTGTTCTGGCACCAGAAATATATAATACTATATCATACTTTATGGCGAGAGGGAGTAGATAAAATATAACATATTTCATATATAGGGGCATATTCAATTGTCTGCGGTTTCCGCCACGGAAAAAGTATTACCGTTATTACGGTAATACTAAGCTGAATTTCAGCTCGCAGCTCACCTGATCCGCGAGCTAAAATCCAGCGAGAAAAGTACCGTAATAACGGTATTTACGCGCACTATTACCGTAATGATAGTAATAGTGCGCGTGACGCGTTACTTTAGGCAGTAACGCCAAAAATTGAATATGCCCCATAGAGTGTATATTTTTTCATCTCTTTATTTACATTTTTATTGCTATTCTAACAATATTGAGTACAAAAATAACAAACAGAAAGATAACAACAAACCAAACAGTTGAACATATACAGGGTCAGAACCAAACACTAGATATATGGAAAGCCTAGTGAATTATCCTCACTATGTAGCTCACTAGTGGCTATAACAAACATATGGATCCAACTCAAAATACATTAAATTAGGAGTACAATTGTTTGTCTGTGTGATTGTTATAATATATGATTGCATGAGCGAAGCAAGAAAGGGTATGGGGGGGTTATAAAGAAAATGAGGAGAGAATTGTTTAGCTAAAAGGTGGAAGATCGGGAAGGACAGAGGAGAAGGGGCACAAGCCGGGAGTTTTCTAGTTACATGCGTGTGCTGGGTCCCCCACATGTGCTCAGCGGAGAAGAGGGGTATCTACGATAAGTAACTTTTACCACTCTTTATCACAGCTGAGTATCTCTCAGCTGCCCCGGTGATAAATTAATGTTGAAGCACTGAGATAAGTATATGTATATTGCCACAATAAACTGAGATAAAAGATTAGACTTCTGGCCATGATAAGCTTTTCAATATTAAATATACCCCAGAGTCCTGTCTCATAGGACTGAAAGCTATCTATATTTCTTTTATAGCAAATTAGGTAGAGTGAGGGGAAATCTTTCTCATTATATTTTAAATAGTCTGTACATTGCTGTGCCCTGAAATCACACCCATAGTTCCTGTGTCATTTGGACTCTTTAGTTTAGTTCAAACACAATATCCTTTATTGTTTGGACATACAGTAAATTATTTGCTTGGTGACTATATAATCCATGACCCAGACTAATATGTTCTTCTGGGGCATATTCCAGCTGTATATGACTAGTTAGCAATGGTTAATACTTACAGTGCGGAGTAAAAATTGACGCAGGTGTATTCTTCCTTCACAGATAGGCCGGCTCTCCGGAAGTACACCAACACCATTGCCAGTAAGTACTAGAATACAAATACCAGTTACATAGTCAGAATGGAGAAATGCATGTGCACATACTCTAGCAGTCCTATTGTCCGCTGGCTCTGCTTCATTTCCTTCAGTAAAAGGGTGTGTTCCCAAAAATTGGGAGCATGGTTGTAGGATTTGGGGACACCACCTCCAAGCAATTAGACATTACTTTTCACTATTTCTGTTTGCACTACCCTGGTGAAAGCTAATACCAGACTGATCACTATATATTACACACTATTGAGTACAAATATAAGAAAACAGTAAATGTTTAAGTAACATTGAAAGAAATACCTTGTCCGACATTCTCAGGCATGAATCCATTTCCAGAAAGCTGTAGATGGCAGGTGCCTCTGCAATGATAAGCAGGAAATGTTCAGACGTTATATGATATAGTGGGGAATATTTATATCAACTTTTTGCAGGTAACTGTGAAGAAGAGTTGGTGTTGCCCATAGCTGCCATTCAGACATTTCATTTCATGTATAAACTAAATAGAAAATGACAGTATCTCAATGATTGATATGGACATCTGCTTTTCTACACAGTTACCTATAAAATAGTATTCAATATGTTATACGTTTAGTAATGTTGCATATTAGACAAAACCTTCCAAATGAATTTTGTCATACTAAAGTTGAAATCACAACGTGATGTGATGGGTTTACTCTGCCACCTTGCTTTATAGGGTTTGCTGGTTGTCAGCAGCTAGTTATCACTCACTACTCTGACTGGCAAGATTTGGCCAAAACAGAAACTCAACAACTTTGAGTGTTAACTAGATACCAATGTGATATCCCCAGTTGTAGGAGGGTATAGCTGTCATCACCAGGCTGTTTTAAAGGCACCTTGAGCCACTCATGCTTCTTGTGATTGTGTAGCTGCTGCCGCGTGAATCAAGACTGCAGGGTAGCAGACAGTGCTGACTCAGGATCCTGGGCTCCATGCAGGATAGCCCAGGATGGATTAAATGGACTCTTTCATCTGTTATCCCACAACACAGCAGGGACAGGTGCCTCAAAGGAACTAGCAGCCTCTTACTTGTAATGGTATTTATTGGGTCAAATACCTCCTATAATTGCATTCATACACCACAAGAATGTAGTGATGTTTGCCCCCTCTCTGCACTGAAAACTTTTAGCCTGGGCCTAGAAATATAAACTCTAGATACCCCACCCAACGATTGTCCTTAAGCACTAAGACCCCCTCCCAGTCAAATTTGACTTTAGGAACTTTGCATTTTGAGCTAGATAATTATATTTATTTTTTACTTACAAGTACTTAATGCGCCTAATGGACTGACCCAACAAATCATTTCTTCTGGTATTATTTTTGGAAAGTGTGATATTATTTGAAGATATAGCTATTGTATTTATATTTCATCATTATGTTGACAATTCTGTTTTGTTGTTTCCCCTCTACAAGTATTGTGGCCCTTTGTATCATTTCTCCATGTTCACCATTATACTAAAATATAAAAAAATTGTTGAAATGTTTCTCCTTCTAAACAAGAAGCTTTGTGGACTCCATTGTCTTGAATTTGGCTTCCAATCAAAATATTTCATTATGAAATATATAATGTGATTTGGAAGTGAAAATCTCAATTTGCCACAGACAAGATATTAGATATAGAAGCATTTCCAGAATGTTCCCATTGAAATCCCTTGAATGGCACATACAGATGATGGACACCATGGTTTATAAAGGGACTTGTGTACTGCAACCTGAATATGGGACATTTTCATTGGAGGCGCATTTGGTTCTTAAAAACAGGATCTGGTAATGCCTAAGGTGATATTGTGTTATAAGCTGATAGTTGTACACGTTCTACTTCACACTTTAAAATTAGTTGTTTTTGCAAATTAATGCATAAATATCCCCCCATCGGTGCTTGTCCTACTGCTTACATTTTTCTGCCAGATTTCCCATGTTCCATGGCATCAGTGTGGATGCATTGTGCATATACAAACTTATAGTTTGCCGAGTATCTATTATGGTCCTAAGAAATGTTTGTTTTGTTAATAAATATTAATACATGTTAAGATAATAAGTCATACCCAGCAATATGTAAAGTGCAGCTTTCTCCACTTGTCCCAGGCTAGGAGAATGGTCAGCGGAGCAATGTGGGCTCTGGTCTCCCTGTAGTTTTCTTCTCTTTGCAGGGTTCAGGTTGTCTTCTGTTGTCCTGTTATGATAAATTCTTCTCTTTTATATAGAGTAATAATGAATGAATACTTATTTACAAATTAATTACAAGGGAAGTGATTTAACATCATAAATGCACCCTGTAATTCAATGCTTTTATGGAGAATTGCACCTATCTCTTATCTAGCACATGAGGGCCACATGCTGCTTTTGTGAACTGCAGATGTAAATTGGACATGGAGCTACATTGCAGGATTGCACCATGGAAATACACATGGTGAGAATCCTGCTACTAACATTTTAGAGCCTCTTCCTTTAATTTTAACTTTTCAATTGTTCTCCCAGAATACGACTTGTTCCATCCTCATTTAGGTTTTAAATTAATTATGAGAAATGGGTATGCACAGCTAACACAAAACAAAAACCCTCTGACCAACATTGTTGTGTGACTGATCGCACAACCCTCTGAATACTTTTTACCTTTGCATTCTAGCTAGTCCAATGCGCAATATGATGTAGCACATGCCCTTGTGTTTCAAACTCCCATTGTCCCTCTCTGTCTGTATGTATTACTCAGTATTGTTTTATTAATGTTTGTTCCCAATTGTAAAGCGCTACCGAATTTGCTGACACTATATAAATAAATGTTGATGATGATTATACAATTGGTGGAAGATGAGCATGGGGAAAAGAGTAAAAATTTAATTTCACAATTCTGCTACTAAACCTTTAAAACCTTCTCCTTCTTTAATTTTAACATGTTCCTCCCAAAGTACTACTTGTTCCAGTTTTATTAATGCTGTAAATGATTTATGAGAGTGAGAGGGCACCAGACTGTCAGTAGTTCATGTGTTATTTTTGTGTGTGAATATTTATATCACATGGGTATTGGGGTATATAATGCACATACCACCATCAAATGCACCTGGATGGTTATAAAGTCACCCCAGTGAAAGTATAGCAGCAACTCCCAATTACTGGCACCTGCTGAGCACCCATAAATATTCAATAGTTTTACAGGTGGAAAGAAACTCTGCAGCCACCCGCAAGTCAGGTAATTCCCCCATAAATGCTTATGATTCTTCCATTCACTCTTATTTAAATATTTTATCACACAAAATGAGAGCTAATTTTTGCATATGGACACATTTTGTGGGTAATATAGGCAGACTGAGTGCATGGATGCATGTTTTATTTTTGCTTACATTTTTATGAAGAATATTTGATCTATATCTGTCTAAAGCAAACTTAATCGCACATCTATCACTCAGTTAGTGATATTAGGCCTGATTCATTAAGGAAAGTAAAGCAAAAATTGAGTAACTTTGGACCTTGGCAGAACCATTTCCCAATTGTAAAGCGCTACGGAATATGTTGGCGATATATAAGTGATGATGATGATGATGATGACCATGTTAAAATGCAAGGGGTGCAAATTAGTTTATTATTTTGCACATAAAAAAAATACTGGCTGTTATTTCATGTAGCACACAAATACTTGATAGCTTTATTTTTACACTGACATTTAAAGTTGATCCCTAATTATAAATCTGTCCCCAAGTTTTAAGTTTACATCCCCCTCCAATGCAACATGGTTTTGCCAAGGTGCAAAGATACTAATTTTTTTGCTTTACTTTGCTTAATGAATCAGGCTCATTGTGTGTCTGCATAATAATTGACACAAGTATACTGACAGCTACCATCACAATGTTTTTAGCCTTTTACCAACGTGACCCCTTTTATTACTCCTCCCATAACCTACAATTTATAGTGACTGACTCATTGCACTTACCTCCTGTCCATTCTCAGCAACTCCGTCACACCCAGCAAAGAACGACGTCAATGAAATTTTTTAAAAAGAAGGTGTGGGTTAAAATGGGCAATAAACTGAGAAATTAAGGTAAAATCAGGAAGGTACACAATACTATAAAAGACTAAAGACTTAACAACTAAACTAAATGAAACTACAATATTTCTTATAAATAAATGTTATACTACAGTAACTGATCTAAATATAAATATACTATGTAATAAAATCTAAATAAAGATATATATAAATGTATGTATAAAATAAGTTATGTAGTATACAATACGCAGATAATAAATCGATCAGTATAGCAATGAATCGCAAGGTTCGCCAGTCACAGTGATGTGTGAGCTGTCTGCCACCAGAGCTCACGGCCAGTTTGAATATATACAACTGACGTCACCTTGACCACCTGCCATGCAGTGATGATGACTGAGGTTCTAATGCTGTTGCCATGGTGTCAACTAGACTGAAAGGGCCACAAGAGTTAAATTGCTGCATTATATAAAGGAACTAATAGTAACATTTACATATACATATCTATCTAATCTATTAACTCTATTTAGAAACCTATCACAAATTTGACACGAGGCAGTGGTTACAGTTGAAGACTCTTTTATATGCACACCAGTCTTTCTGTTTTGAGCACTATTGAAAGTTACTGCAGCTAATCTACTGTTATCTAAACAACTTAAATTAAAAATATTAATTAATCTATTTTAGGTCCCTGGCCACGGACACTTTTGCATGATTCATAAATTGTATCAGCAGTGGTTGAACTAATGCCACTGCAGAGGGTATGGCTGCTACGGGCAGGGCCAGTTTAAGGGTCACATCAGCTTGGAGTTGATAAGTCTAAAGGATCTATTGAGAGAAGTGTTATCCAACTAGAGAGGGTGTGGCCATGGAGTGCGCTGTTAGCTCCTCCCTCCAACCACCTGCATCTCCCTCCCATCTTCCCTAACATAAAGTGTACAGCACTAACTGGTTCATTCAGCATCTAAGGAAAATGAAAAGTGGTAAATACGTCACAACTGCCCCCCATGTGGGCACAATACATTGTTTACAGAAAAACTAGTAAAACGAGCAAAATTTAATATGGGGAACACTTTTCACCTTAATAGTTGTGCAACCTTACCTTTCATTCAGAATCCTTGTCTACACAATGAGAGTAACATAAATGTTTATTATTTAATGGTTTTATGGTAACAGAGTATTGCATTCAAATAATATAGCTGATTGCTTGTTGCAGTGTTTAGTCTGATTCCTGTATCACTTCTCAGAAAATATATCTCATTTTCATTCCTTATTGAAGAGGTGATGCTTTATAATTCACTTGCAACAATTCAACACTATGAGAGTCAATCTGGATATACACTACAGAAATATTCTCCCAATGCAATATCATTATCGATTTTACCAATAACTGAAAGTCCCAATCAGCATGTCCATTCATGCGTACACACTATACATATCTTACATGATTTACCGTCAGATCTGTGATTTTCATCCCCATCGTCTCAAACCATCTTGACGCCATACACACTGTACAGATATCTGCCGTCCCTGCAGCAATATGCAAACATTACTTAAATAAAGGGCTGAACCTCAGTAAACACAAACATACATCCAGAAACAGGAAATACCATCACTGACATTCATTTCTTGCTTCTGTTTTGTTTATAGTGTACTTCTGGCAACTCCATTCACAACTGTACACACTGTACACGTGATCTCCAGCAGGGTGCAAGATATGGGAATGCTAGTAGTCCAGGAGTCATTAGTGTATATATTTATAATAATGCAGTAGCAGAAGAAAATTATTTACACATAAAGATAAATGAAACAACATAAAATAAATGTGTACATAACACGCCAATAAATAAATAAACTTTGTAGATATTATGTACATATATGTACATGTCCTTACATTTCATGATACAACACAGTTTTGTCCACTTCACGTGTGCTGCGGTACAGAAGTAGGGTGTATACAGGTGTACTGAACCCATGGATTTGTTGATATATTTAATACTGGCCATATTTAGTTATAAAGTTTAGCTTCGGAGTGAAATTCTATAGTGTGAAAATAAATAAATAAATACATTATATATATATATATATATATATATATATATATATATATATATATATATACACATATATATATATATATATATATATATATATATATATATATATGATACAAAAAAGAAGGTAACAAGGGCGCCTGATAGTGTAGAGTTTCCAGGTCAATAATCCTAAAAACCTAAGGTGTATATATTAAGCATACCGGATATGTGTGTCATACAAACTCATCAAAGTATGAATCCTGGATCGTTCCACTCCAAACTGCATATTTTTTCTCCAGGTTCGTGTACTCAGAAGGATAAGAAAAGAGAAATCAGACTAGTGCAGTATAGTCAGACCATCAAGCCATTTATAGTGCACTCAACAACCTATTTATGTGCGTACCAACGCAGCATATATAATCAACAGGGGCAGGCTGGGCCGGGGGCGGGGGGCATCGGTCCCCATGGCCGCTTGATCAGACTGCTATTCGGGCCGCCCACCCCCTCCCGTGGATGGATGCAGCGCCGTCCGCATACACTGAGTATTACTCAGCGCACAGGCGGCCGCATCACATCACACTCAATGCGGCCGCGTCATTATGACCTGGCCACATCGCGTGTCATGTGATGCGGCTGCCTGTGCGCTGACGCGGCCACATTGCATGTCTTGTGATGCGGCCACATTGATATTTATGAAATATTGTATTCAACGGGGGGGAGTTAGCGGCCCGGGGGAGTGGGGGTGGGGGGAGTGAGCCCACCCCTGTACATGAGGAAATAAATGAGACTTTGTTGAGAATATGTATTTTCACATGTGTTTACAATTCATGTTGTATAGACTTGCATACAGGAACACATAGATGACATATAGCACATGTAAAAATGTAATATAAACACTGTGACAATGTGATATAAATTTTACCCTAATTAGGTAAAGTGCCAAACTCCTCACATTTCTCTCAATTGTGTTTTACAAATGAACAGAAATAAGGTTTATCACTTAGAATTTCTGAGAGCAACAATACTATAAAGTGCTATTCAATTACACCATAAGAGAACTCATCCTGCGATATAAAAGAAGTTTAGTTATAACTAGAGATGCTCACTGACCCCTGTGTTTTGGTTTTGGTTTTAGATCTGGATTACCGTCATGTTTTGGTTTTGATTTTGGTTTTGCCAAACCGCAATTGCATGTTTTGGTTTTGGTTTTGTTTGGTTTTGTTTTGCAATTTGTTAAAAAAAGTAAATTATTTTGGCCTAAAATAACATAATTTAGGTATTATTTTGTACCTACATTAATAGTACCCTCACTAACACTAATTTCCAGTCATTTCCATTAAATTCTGACCACCTCCTAGGTCACAATATGATTTTCATACACTTTCAATGAAAAATTGCTGCAGTTCTTGCGAGGGATAAGAAAAAGGCCATTGTCATGCCTGGGCATAAGACCAAAAATCCACCTCTTAAGTGTGTAATTATTTTACACAAATCCTGACAACAGTTTTCTAGCCATTTGTAGCGTTTTTTAAAGCCAGAGTGGGATCCTCATCCATGTTACGTCATTTTTCAGCGAGTTCTTGGAAAGCTGTTGGGAAAATGAGAAACTTAAGTTAAAAAAAAATAACAACAAGCAGTCCAGTATCATCTGCCTCCCTTCTCTCATCTACATCCCAGCACCTGCAATCTACCCCCCCCCCCCACCCCAACACCTTCATCATCAATATCCTTGGAACCAATAAATTACAGTTAAACAAGAATAAGCAAGTTTGAAATCTGTCAGCCAGTCGCAAAGCGGATCACAGACGCCATAAGGACTATGCTAGTATTAGATCTGCGTCCAATGTCCATTATTAATGCAGCTGGTTTTAGACAGTTACTTGAGGTGTTCTGTCCCTATTACCAAATGCCATGACGACACCATTTTACTAGAAAAGCTATTCCTCACCTCTACCAGAAAGTTCTTAAAAATGTAATCATTGGGCTACAAAATGCCATTCTACCCACTGTACACTTAATCACAGATATGTGGGCAAGCGGAACTGGGCAAAGTATAGATTATATGACTGTGACAGCCCACTGGGTTGGTCATTCGCCTTCACCATCAGGGACAGCAGCAGCATGTACCCAAGTACGTCACATTTTTCAGAAGTAGGCTACACTGTGTATCATCAGCTTCACTAAGAGGCATACAGCTGACAATCTGTTACAAAAACTAAGGGATGTCATTGAAAGATGGCTAATCCTGCTTGGACTCTCCTGAGGATATGTCATTTCTGATGACGACCCCAATATTGTTCAAGCATTATAGCGGGGTTGAATTCCATCACATTTCCTGTTTTGCACACACAATCAACTTGGTGTTACAGAACTTTTAAAAAATGACATGCAGGAGATGCTGTTTGTGTGGGGAAAAATTTAAGGCCAATTTCTGTTTTCTGCATCAGCATGTAGGAGAATGCAGCAGCTGCAAGAAGACTAGCATTTGAGGGGAATGTACTTTAGTTCAGCGAAGTAGTCACCTGTGAAGAGAGTGCAGACACGGTTAGCTTGATTCAAGTGATTGCCTTAATAATACATTTTGACAAGGAGCTACAGAAATTTAACGTGTGACATAAATCAAAGTAAATGTGCTATCTATATTTTAATTGTAGAAGAGTTACTTAATTTGCTTTGCAAGGATCCAAAACCTATCGACATCTTGTTTAGACGTCTTCTCCTTCAGTTTCTCTGGCAACTGCTTGTTGTTGTCAGGTGCCGTCCGCACGGCCGCCTGTCTGCCTGACAGCGCGTCTGGTTGCTATGCAACCAGACGCATCACTTCCGGATCCCCCCTGCCAGCTGACACCTCGCTGTATGACGCGCCCCGTTGCTAGGCAACGGGACGCTATGAAGGATTCCCGGCGGCAGGTATGACAGCGCTGCAGCGCTGATTCTGATTGGGTCACCACACTATTTAAACCTCTTCCTGCCCTCTCACCAGTGCCAGAGTATCAGGTCTTCCTGTCTCCAGCGTTGTGTATCCCAGTTGCTGTATTGTTCCTGACATTCCTCGTGCTGCTTGTGACCCTTTTGACCCGGACCGTTTGACCACCCCTATCTGGATTCTGCCTTTGTACTGTGCTCCCTGAAAGTTACCGACCCGGCTTGCCCCACCATTCTTCTGGATTTCCCTTTGTACCTCTTCTACCTGAACGTTGCTGACCCGGCCTGTCTGACACCTCCTTGTATCTCGCTGTGGACTCTAGGAAGGACCGCGACCTGCGTGTCCCTGCAGCGGAGTCCATACTTCCTTGCGGGGGTTCCTGGTGAATACCAGGGGCACGTTAGACTCCGCGCCTTCCTCTGAGTTGCGCCAACAACAGCAGGTACCCACTATCAGTCATACACCCACTATCAGTCGTGACAGTATACTCTGGCCATGACAACGGAGGGGTCTGGTGAACCGTCTGCTCGTGACCTACTCCTGCATTTGGCTCAACGAGTGGAGCAACAAGAAGCAGCCCAAGCGCATCTTCTACAATGTGTCCAAGGGATTGCTACCCGCTTCGATACATTTCAGAATGCTGCACCCGCTACACCAGCCATAACCTCTGCGGCATCCACAGCATCCAGTGTGGTTACGGTCTCTACAGCGGCCTCCGGTGTACGCATCCCGACACCCGAAAAGTTTGACGGTGATCCCAAGAAGTGCAGGGGCTTTCTGAACCAATGTGCCATTCAATTTGAGTGCAACCCAGGGGCCTTTTCTTCAGAACGCACCAAAGTAGCCTTTCTCATCTCCCTCCTCAGTGGTCAAGCCCTTGCCTGGGCCTCACCTTTATGGGAACAAGGGGGTCCACTTCTTAATAACTTCAACTCTTTCATTGAAGCTTTCAGGAAAGTCTTCGATGATCCCGGAAGAGTTGCGTCTGCAGCTACTAGCTTGTTAAACCTCCGCCAAGGTGACCTGTCCGTGGGGCAATACGCAGTTCAATTTCGAACCCTGGCTTCCGAGTTAAAATGGAATAACGAAGCACTGGTGGCAACCTTTTGGCAAGGTCTGGTGGACCGGATTAAGGATGAGCTAATTTCCAGAGAACTCCCGGCCGAGTTAGATTCTCTCATCTCCATGTGCATCAAGGTGGATTTGCGCTACCAAGAGCGCACGCAGGAACGCTCTCCTGGCAAACGGTTCATACCACGGCTAGCACCCCAGTTCCAAAATCCCATCCTGCCAGTGGACGAACCAATGCAAGTAGGACGCTCTAAATTATCCCTTGAAGAGAGGGAGAGACGCTTCAAACAACGCCTGTGTCTGTATTGTGGAGATCCGGGACACCTGCTAAGAGTTTATCCTAAGAAACCGGGAAACTCTTCCTCCTAAGCGGTGGCGGGGAGGCCGTTTTAGGAGAATCCACAGTTGCTCCCTATTCTAAAGAAAATTCCCCAGAATTTCAGATGGCTGTCACCCTGAGCACCCCCAAGGGTACCTTTTCCACCACAGCCTTTGTGGACTCCGGCTCCTCCGGGAACTTCATTTCGGCAGATCTAGCTTCGCAGCTCCAAATACCTTTAAACCCATTGCCCCAACCGTTATCTCTGACGGCAGTCGACGGAAGTCGTGTCACCCACGGCTCCATCTCCTCCGTGACTTCTCCTGTTCGGTTGATGGTAGGAGTACTTCATAGCGAAATGATCCAACTTTTGGTGTTGCCAAGGTCCATTAATCCCCTCATCTTGGGACTACCGTGGCTGAGAAAACATTCTCCTCAGATGGATTGGGACCACGCTCAAGTTATGTCGTGGGGTTCAGGATGTCGCTTTGAATGTCTGTCTAGAGTCTTGCCTCCAAAATGTCAAGTAATGGCTCATTCCGAGCTAACCCACCTTCCTGAGGCCTATATAGAATTCCAAGATGTATTCAGTAAAGTGGAAGCGGAGATCTTGCCTCCTCATCGTCCCTGGGATTGCGCTATTGTTTTATCTCCTGACCAACCCATCCCCAAAGGGAGGACCTACCCTTTATCTCGTCCAGAGACGTCAGCCATGTCTCAATATATTTCAGAAAACCTGAAACGGGGATTTATCCGCAAATCCACTTCCCCAGCGGGTGCAGGGTTTTTTTTCGTTAAGAAGAAGGATGGGTCTCTTCGGCCTTGTATTGATTATCGTCCTCTCAACCGCATCACTGTCAAAAATCGATATCCACTACCTCTCATCTCCGACCTCTTTGACAAACTCAGTGGATCTCAAATTTTTTCCAAACTAGACCTCCGTGGGGCCTATAATTTGATTCGCATCAAAAAGGGAGACGAATGGAAAACGGCCTTTAACACCAGAGATGGACATTTCGAGTACCTGGTGATGCCCTTCGGCCTCTGCAACGCCCCAGCCATCTTCCAAACCTTTGTTAACGATATCTTTCATGACCTGTTATACACTTCTGTGGTAGTGTATTTAGACAATATATTAATATTTTCTAAAGATCTGAAGACTCATCGGGAACAAGTAAAGGAGGTCTTACGTAGACTCCGGAAACATCACCTCTACTGCAAGCTGGAGAAATGTGTGTTCGAGATTAGCCAGGTACCTTTTCTTGGTTTCATCGTGTCGGGTCAAGGTCTTTGTATGGATCCCACCAAGGTGTCAGCTATTCTGGATTGGCCTCAGCCACAAGGCCTTAAAGCTATTCAAAGGTTCATTGGCTTTGCAAACTATTATCGCCAATTTATTCAGGGATTCTCCACCATTATAGCCCCCATTACAGCTTTAACCAGGAAGACTGCCAACCCCAGGGTTTGGTCCTCGGAAGCCATGTCTGCCTTCATAACGTTAAAGAAAGCATTTTCCTCAGCCCCAGTTCTGTCCCAGCCAGATCAAGAACGACCTTTCTTCTTAGAGGTAGATGCATCCTCTGTAGGCATTGGGGCGGTGCTTTTTCAAGAGTCTCCGGCTGGCTCACACAACCCGTGTGGGTTTTTCTCCAGACGATTTCTTCCAAGTGAATGTAATTATGGAATAGGGGACAAGGAGTTACTGGCCATCAAGGCGGCTCTGGAGGAATGGCGACATCTGTTGGAGGGGGCTATATTTCCTGTTACTGTGTTTACCGACCATCGGAACCTAGTGTTCATTCAAGAGGCTCGTTGCCTTAATCCTCGGCAAGCCCGCTGGGCATCTTTCTTTGCTCGATTTAACATGAAGCTCACATTCTGCCCGGGAGCCAAGAACGGACGTGCCGATGCATTATCTCGCTCATTTGACGATTCCGATCGTTTAAGACCGTTGGTTCCTCAGCATATTATTGATCCTTCTAATATCGTAGCCCTTACTAGGACCAAAACGTCCTCTCCTCCTCCAGGCCGGTCATTCGTGGAACCTCATCTCCGGCTCAAGACCCTGCAGTGGGCTCATTCATCCCGCATTGCCGGCCACGCTGGAATAAAGAAGACAACATCGCTGCTTTGCCGACGCTTCTGGTGGCCTAATGTACGTGCCGATGTTGGTAAATTTATTGCTTCCTGCACTACTTGTGCTCAGCACAAAACTTGTAGAAGAGTTCCGGCAGGCCTTCTTCGTCCATTCCCTATCCCCGATGCTCCTTGGGAAAGTGTGGCCATGGATTTTATCACAGACCTACCCCTCAGTGCAGGGTTTACCACTATCTGGGTGGTTATTGATCGATTTTCGAAGATGGCACATTTTATTCCTCTAACTGGACTGCCCACGGCCAGTCGTCTGGCAGATATCTTTATCAAGGAGATATTCAGACTACATGGTTGCCCAAAGGAGATCATTTCGGACCGTAGAGTCCAATTCACATCCCATTTTTGGAGAACCTTTTGTAAGAGATTGAACATAGAATTCAAATTCTCTTCGGGATACCATCCGCAAACCAACGGACAGACGGAGCGAATCAATCAGGATCTCGAGACATTCCTCCGCTGTTTTACCTCCGACAACCAGAATAAATGGTCTCAATTCCTTCCTTGGGCGGAGTTCTCCCATAACCAACACATCCATGAGTCTACCGGATTCTCCCCATTCTTTATTGTATACGGAAGTCATCCTGTGTTTCCGGATCCTTTTCCAGTGTCCTCTTCACCGGTTCCAGCCGTAGATACTCTTTATCGGGAGTTTTCTCTCATTTGGGCTAAGACTAAGATGGCTTTACTCAAGGCTACTCAGCATCACAAAATCTTTGCAGATCGTCATCGGAGGGCCACTCCTCTCTTAAAGGTGGGAGACCAAGTATGGCTATCCACCCGGGACCTAAGACTAAAGGTTCCTTCTATGAAGATGGCTCCTCGATTTATTGGCCCGTACACCATCATGCAAGTCATTAATCCTGTATGCTTTAAATTGAAACTTCCTCCTTCTCTGAGATGTCATAATACTTTTCATGTCTCATTACTACGACCAGTGGTACTCAATAAATTCTATCGACCTCCCTGTCGTCCCCCACCAATACAAACCTCTTCTGGAACTGAATTCGAAGTCAATCGGATCTTGGCCTCTCGCATTCTTCGTGGCAAACAGCAATTTCTTGTCCATTGGAAAGGATTTGGCCCAGAGGAGAGATCATGGGTGGACAAGCAGGACCTTCACGCTCCTAGAATTCTCAAAAAGTTCCTTCAAACAGGAGAAAGAAGAGGAGGGTATACTGTCAGGCGCCGTCCGCACGGCCGCCTGTCTGCCTGACAGCGCGTCTGGTTGCTATGCAACCAGACGCATCACTTCCGGATCCCCCCTGCCAGCTGACACCTCGCTGTATGACGCGCCCCGTTGCTAGGCAACGGGACGCTATGAAGGATTCCCGGCGGCAGGTATGACAGCGCTGCAGCGCTGATTCTGATTGGGTCACCACACTATTTAAACCTCTTCCTGCCCTCTCACCAGTGCCAGAGTATCAGGTCTTCCTGTCTCCAGCGTTGTGTATCCCAGTTGCTGTATTGTTCCTGACATTCCTCGTGCTGCTTGTGACCCTTTTGACCCGGACCGTTTGACCACCCCTATCTGGATTCTGCCTTTGTACTGTGCTCCCTGAAAGTTACCGACCCGGCTTGCCCCACCATTCTTCTGGATTTCCCTTTGTACCTCTTCTACCTGAACGTTGCTGACCCGGCCTGTCTGACACCTCCTTGTATCTCGCTGTGGACTCTAGGAAGGACCGCGACCTGCGTGTCCCTGCAGTGGAGTCCATACTTCCTTGCGGGGGTTCCTGGTGAATACCAGGGGCACGTTAGACTCCGCGCCTTCCTCTGAGTTGCGCCAACAACAGCAGGTACCCACTATCAGTCATACACCCACTATCAGTCGTGACAGTTGTACAAAAATTTGCTTTCCCAAGACACCCAGTGGTGATGCAGATGATTCCGCACAACATTTAGATATTTGTTCTGCTGTAAAAGAATTGGCCAAAAATCGTGACAGCTCTGCCCTAAAATGAACTACTAATTGCATTTCGAAGGACATTATCGGCAATTACATCATAGTACACAGACTTCTATGATGGTGGATTCCAGTGGGAATGAATTAATATTGTTTGAGGAAGATTAGCACTGAACCCTGCTACCTCTACTGTTTCTGAATGAGCAATGGTACAATAAAATGTAACGGCAGATTTAGACCAAGAGTGTCAGCCCTATTATTTCTATTTCAGCAATTACAATTAGCAATGGAGCAATGGAGCTCTTCTCTTTGGGTGTTACCTATAGAATGCAGTAGAATTTGCCTGCAAATACTACAGACAAGCCTGCTTGTCTTCCTCTTCATCAATGACTCTTAGCAATTGAGCACTCGTCTTTGGGTGTATATTACACCCAAATCGTATTAGTGCAAATTAGGAGAAATACAGTTTAATCCCTGCTAGGCCCTCCACCATCCTTTACATGTTAATTAGAGATGGTCACTGATCCCCGTGTTTTGGTTTTGTATTCGGTTTTGGATCTGGATTACCGTCGTGTTTTGGTTTTGGTTTTGCAAAACCGCCTTTTCGTGTTTTGGTTTTGTTTGTTTTTGTTTTGCTATTTTGTTGGAAAATCAATGTTTTTGGGCCTGAAATAACCCAATTTAGTGCTCCAACTGTTTCATAGATAAGTAATCTAATTGTTGAGGTAATAAATCATCCAAAAAACAGTTTAATTCCTGGTAGGTAGGCCTTCATTTATTCTACACACAAAACAGATTGTCTTCCTCTCCATCTATGCATATTGGCAATGCAGCCATCATCTTTGGATGTATATTACACCCTACACTTATAGTTAAATATGTAAAGAAATGGAAAAAGGCAGTTTGCTTTCTGTCTCTATAGGCCCCCCTCCACTTGTTTAAAAAAACAAAAAATTCAGCCGTTATAGACTGTACAATATTAATTGAAATGGACAAAGCCAGTTTGGTTTCTGGCTCTCTAGGCCTCCCTGCACTTGTCGAAAATACAAAAAAATTCAGCCGTTATAGACTGTACAATATTAATTGAAATGGACAAAGCCAGTTTGGTTTCTGGCTCTCTAGGCCCCCCTCCACTTGTCGAAAATACAAAAAAATTCAGCTGTTATAGACTGTTCAATACTAAGAGAAATGGACAAAGCCAGTTTGGGGTCACTCTGTCTATGACACCCTACCCTTAAGGATAAATTGCCCAAACAGCAGCCTTTCAAGACGGTACGTGATATGGAAATGCCACAAGTCCCTTACCTCTTTGGGGGTAGATTGCACCCTACACTTACATAGAAAGTTTTAAAAAGATGTTATCGTCATCATCTTCAGCTTCATCCTCACCCTCAACAGTGTGTACGTCATCATCACAGACTATCAATTCATCGCCGCTTGAATCCGCCGATAGAGAACAGTCAGTGCTTGCATGTCTTGGATGGTGAAGGCCTTCCTCGTGGAAGATGTAGTTCATTTTTATAAACATCAATTTCTCCACATTTTTGGGAAGTAACCTTCTACGGCGATCACTGACTAAGTTCCCTGCTGTGCTGAACACTCGTTCAGAGTACACACTGGAGGGTGGGCAGCTTAAGTATTGCAAAGCAAGTTTGTACATGGGTTTCCAAATGGCCTGCTTTTCTTTCCAGTAAGGAAAGGGACTGTCTGACTAATCCTCCAAAATCCTTTGCATGTTTATACTCGTATTGGATGGAGTTATGGGCAAAGTGACACATTTTTTTGAAAAATCCTTCAAACCAGCCCAGATGTTAAATTGTTCTGGTCTCCCCCCTGCGTCTTCCCTGCTTCTTTTTGGGAAATTCAATTTTTTACGAGCAGCAGCAGCTTGAGAAAGTGAAGGAGGACACGTCGTCAAGCCGAGGCCCAGGTCAGCGGCCAACTTGCTGAGCAATAGCTCCTTGCAAAAGTTCACATCTCACTCATTTACAAGTAAAGACTCAATGTAGGTCTTAAACCTTGGATCAAGCACAGTGGCCAAAACGTACTGATCCGAGTTCAAGATCTTAATAACTCGAGGATCATTGTGAAGCGAATGAAGTACTTGATCGAGGTCAACATACTTTGCTGAATTGCTTGCTTTCAGCTCCTCCTTCATTGTCTCAAGTTGCTTTTTAAATAGTTTAATTAAAGGAATGACTTGGCTCAAACTAGCAGAGTCTACACTCGCCTCACACGTCACAACTTCAAATGGTTTCAGCACCTTGCACAGCACTGAAAGGATTCCCCACTGTGCAAGAGTGAAGTACAACCCCCCTCCTTTCCCAATGTCATGGCTTGTGCAATATGCTTGGATGGCTTTGCGCTGTTCCTCCATCCTCTGAAGCATGTACAGGGTGGAATTCCGCCTAGTTACCACCTCTTGCTTAAGTTGGTGGCAGGGCAAGTTAAACTGCTCTTGGAGCTGCTGTAATCTCCTACATGCTGTGGCTGAATGCCTGAAATGGCCTGAAATTTTACGGACCACCGAAAGCATCTCCTGCACCTCACGGTTATTTCGTAGGAAGCTCTGCACCACCAAGTTGATGGTGTGAGCAAAACAGGGTGTCACGGGCACTAGGAGTCTTTGCCCAGGATATCACCAGATGATGGACTTACCAGAGTAATATAGCTGGTACTATGGTTCGCTGGTAGCAGGGTGACAACGGAACAGGAGAATCAGCAGATGGTGAGAGAATGCTCAAGGAAAGTCTATGACTAGCAGCAACTGGTAATGAGTAGATGTATGTACACGAGGAACCAGATGGACAAGTAAACGTGAGGAAAGTCAGTGGTCTGCGTATAGCAAGTTGTACCACTGCTTATGTGAGAGGATACTTGAAACTGGTGTCACAGGGAACAGGAGTCAGTGGTCTGCGTCAGCAAGTTGTACCACTGCTATATATATGTGAGGAGGGGCACGAGGAGATGAATGTAAAGCAGAGTCTACACGGGGCACACAGAACTTGATCCCACGATGATATCCACAATACAACAATAACTGACAAGCGCTGCTTGAAGTATACAAAGTCACAATAGCTATCCAGGCAATAGGAAACAAAGTCAATGGTAACAATAGCTTCAGTGGATAGGAGGCTCCGAAGAAGAACACAACTCAGTCCAGATGGATATGCAATACAAAAGCAAAGTCAATGGAAAGTATGCATACCGCGGTTCAGGAGAGCAGGATGTCAGAGAGACGTGCAGGGATACCTGAACAGGCCGGCAGGAGGAGAGAGCACTGGAGGGTGGAAGCGGTAATCAGGTTGGTGCAGCGCACGGCAGGTAATCCAGAATCAACGAAGCAATACTCAGGAAGCAGTAGTAAGTGAAACTGGAAACATGATGAACACGGGAGAGTAGAGGCGGTCTGGAACCCTGTAGTAGTAACGGAGGCAGCAGAGAGCTGACACAATAAACACAGGAGAGTTGAGACGATCTGGAACTCTGTAGTAATAACGGAGGCAGCGGAGAGCAGACACGCTGAACACAGGAGAGTTGAGACGAACTGGAGTCCGGTAGTAGTAGCAGATAGGAATCAGCTGAGTGCAGGCACGATGAACACAGGAGAGTTGAAACGAACTGGAGTCCGGTAGTAGTAGCAGATAGGAATCAACTGAGTGCAGGCACGATGAACACAGGAGAGTTGAAGTGGTCTGGAAAGCACAATAGCAGTAAACAGGAATCAGCAGGAGCTGAATACACGAGGAAACACAGGAACACCTTCAGAGGCTCATGGGGAATGAGACTCCAAGATCAGGCAACCAGGTAATGATCACAGGTGGTTTAAATAGGGAGGGTTGCCTGATCATCCAATCAATTAAAAGCAACAGGTACTGAAGGTTTGATAAGGGCTGCACATGCGCAGACCCTCAGGATGGCGGATGGCCACGGTTCCTGAACACACGGGAAATGGCACTCACAGTCCGGTGAGTGACACAGGGAATGTGCTGGAAGTCATCCAGCTGTAATGCTCGCACTATATTGTTGACGTTATCAGAAATGACATATCCTGGGGAGAGTCCAAGTGGTATAAGCCATGTATCAATCACATCTCTCAGTTTGCGTAACAAATTGTCAGCTGTATGCCTGTTAGTGAAGCCGGTGATACAAAGAGTGGCCTGCCTGTGACAAATGTTACGTAGTGGTGTAAATGCTGCTGCTGTTCCTGCTGGTGAAGGTGAATGACCAACCCAGTGGGCTGTCACAGTCATATAGTCTTTGGTTTGGCCACTTCCACTTGTCCACATATCTGTGTTTAAGTGGACAGTGGGCAGAATGGCATTTTTCAGCACAATCTCTTCATTTTTACACACATTTTGGTATAGTTGTGGAATTGCTTTACAGGAGAAATGGTGTCGTGATGGAATTCTGTAACGCGGACACAAAACCTCAATTAACTGTTAAAAACCAGCTGCGTTTATTGTGGAGATTGGACGCAGATCTAACACTAACATTGCAGCCATGGCGTTTGTGATTCGCTTGGCGACTGGGTGACTGCTGTCATATTTGCTTCCCCTAGCAAATGATTGTTTCACAGTTAATTGCTGAAATGTAGGACTGCTCATTTTCTTGACCTGCTTCTGGGCTGACGATTCACCCCCAGCAGCAGCAACAGCAGCAGCAGCAGTGGGACTAACGCTTTCTTCAGAGGAATCAATAATAGTGCAGGAGTCATCCAACCTTAATAAGTGGGATGCCGGGCTAACTCCGAGCGCTACTGAGGATATTGATGAGGATGGTGTGGTGGGTGTATTTTATAGCCGTCGGGATGTCGGTGAGCGGAGGATCTTAGCTGATGATGGAGTGCTTGTAATTTTTTGGGAAGAACTTTCAGCTTTTCCTAACACTTTGCCATGAACTCTCGTTAAATGGCGTAACATAGACAAGGTTCCAAGATGGTTAAGGTCCCTCACTCGACTGACTGTGGCTTGACATACACTACAAATGGCTATACAATTGTTGTCTGGATTTGGGTAGAAATAATTCCACACATAAGAAGTGGATTTTTTTGTTTTATGCCCAGGCATGACAATGGCCTTTTTCTTGTCACGTGCCAGAACTGCTGCCACTGGTGCAGGACTTACACAAACAACCTCATCCTCATCAACATCCTCATTAGCGCCCTCGTCGCCTACACAAATCTCCCCCTCATCCTCTTCTAATTCCAAAGTGGCATCCTCAATTTGTGTATCACCGGCTACACTCGGGCTATTAAGGCACTCAGCAGAATGCTCACGATTAGACATCCCACTGTTGGATGGACTCTCCACAGGGATTGGTGTCATTTGTGAATCAGAGCAAACATTATCCTCTAATATCTTACTGTTATCTTGCAGCTCGGCTTTGACGCGTAACAGTAGTTGTGCACCAATTGTAGGCTCTGTAACTTTTTGGGATCTGCCACTAATAGCCAAAGGTGAAGGCCTCATTCTCTCTTTGCCACTGCGTGTGTAGAATGGCATGTTGGCAATTTTTTTTTTAGCGGCACTCAACTTTTGCTCAGTAACACTTCTTTTTCGCTTCAACACAGTAAAAAAATTTTTGTTTTTTGTTTCAAAACACTGTGTAGTTTGACATCGCCTTACCCAGATGACGTACTGGGAACACTAACATCAGGACTGGTGACAGAACCTGGTTGCTCATTCTGCTCATATGTGGACTGCTTTGAATCCATTCTCAGCCCAAAGCACTTGTGCTAAAAATTATTTGGTAGATACTGCTGACAGATAGTAATTTTGACAGCCAGAAATATTTATGTACAATTATGGGGGACACCCCAAAAGCACTGGGGAGTGCTAAAAATTATTTGGTAGATACTGCTGACAGATAGTAATTTTGACAGCCAGAAATATTTATGTACAATTATGGGGGACACCCCAAAAGCACTGGGGAGTGCTAAAAATTATTTGGTAGATACTGCTGACAGATAGTAATTTTGACAGCCAGAAATATTCATGCACAATTATGGGGGACACCCCAAAAGCACTGGGGAGTGCTAAAAATTATTTGGTAGATACTGCTGACAGATAGAAATTTTGACAGCCAGAAATATTTATGCACAATTATGGGGGACACCCCAAAAGCACTTTGAGTGCCAAATATTGAAGAAAAAAACAAACCCCACTATCCTCCTCTCATCTCTAGCGATTTTTGTTAGCACAATTGGAATCAGAATATTGTATTCTCTGTCCCTGCTCTAATCAGCCTGTGACTACACCCTGCTCTCTCCCTCTGTCAAATGGCGATGGATTGTTCTGGAGGCGTGTATTTATAATCTTCAAGTATCGCGAGAACCGAGCCCCGAGATCCGACGACGTCACGATGACGTTCGGCATCGATTTGGATTCCAAGGGGGCGGGAGAGTACTACTCGGTTCGGTACTCGGATACGCAAAGTTCGGGTGGGTTCGGTTCTCGGGGAACCGAGCCGCCCATCTCTAATGTTAATATCTGCCACTAATAGCCAAAGGTGAAGGCCTCATTCTCTCTTTGCCACTGCGTGTGTAGAATGGTATGTTGGCAATTTTTTTTTTAGCGGCACTCAACTTTTGCTCAGTAACACTTCTTTTTCGCTTCAACACTGTAAATTTTTTTGGTTTTTGTTTTCTGGACTGATTTCAAAACACTGTGTAGTTTGACATCGCCTTACCCAGATGACGTACTGGGAACACTAACATCAGGACTGGTGACAGAACCTGGTTGCTCATTCTGCTCATATGTGGACTGCTTTGAATCCATTCTCAGCCCAAAGCACTTGTGCTAAAAATTATTTGGTAGATACTGCTGACAGATAGTAATTTTGACAGCCAGAAATATTTATGTACAATTATGGGGGACACCCCAAAAGCACTGGGGAGTGCTAAAAATTATTTGGTAGATACTGCTGACAGATAGAAATTTTGACAGCCAGAAATATTTATGCACAATTATGGGGGACACCCCAAAAGCACTTTGAGTGCCAAATATTGAAGAAAAAAACAAACCCCACTATCCTCCTCTCGTCTCTAGCGATTTTTGTTAGCACAATTGGAATCAGAATATTGTATTCTCTGTCCCTGCTCTAATCAGCCTGTGACTACACCCTGCTCTCTCCCTCTGTCAAATGGCGATGGATTGTTCTGGAGGCGTGTATTTATAATCTTCAAGTATCGCGAGAACCGAGCCCTGAGATCCGACGACGTCACGATGACGTTCGGCATCGATTTGGATTCCAAGTGGGCGGGAGAGTACTACTCGGCTCGGTACTCGGATACCCAAAGTTCGGTTGGGTTCGGTTCTCGGGGAACCGAGCCGCCCATCTCTAATGTTAATAGTAGGATTGGTTGCAGTTATGGGCAAGTTCACACATTTTTTTGTCAAATCCTTCAAACCAGCCCAGATGTCAAACTGTTGTGGTCTGCCACCTGCGTCATCTCTGCTTGTGTTTGGAAAGTGCAAATTGGTGCCAGAACCTCACGTGCCAGAACTGCTGCCACTGATGCCACTTTGCTGCCACTGGCACAGGACTTACACAATCAACCGCATCCTCCTCAGTGCCCTCGTCGGCTACCCAAATCTCCCCCTCATCCTCTTCTAATTCCAAAGTGTCATCCTCACTTGGTATATCACCGGCTACACTAGGGCTGTTCAGGCACACATCAGCAGAACTGCTGAAAAGGCCCTTCTTTATGAGTACATTATCAGAATGCTCACGATTAGACATACCACTAGTGGATGGACTCCTCCTGGTGTCATTTCTGATTCTGAGCATACATTATCCTTTAATGCCTTACTGTTTTCTTGCAGCTCGGCTTTCACGCGTAACAGTAGACTCACCACTTTTAGACTCCAAATTACTTGGTCTTAATTGCTCACGAGTGACCGTAGAAGAAGAAGGCTTGGTAACATTTTTAGATCTGCCTCTAATAGAGAAAGGCGAAGGCCTCATTCTTTCTTTGCCACTGTGTGTGTAGAATGGCATGTTGGCAATTTTTTTTTTATCGGCACATAACTTTTATTTAGTTACACTTCTTTTTCGCTTCAACATGGTAATTTTTTTTTTGGTGTGTGTT
Source organism: Mixophyes fleayi (assembly GCF_038048845.1). NCBI lineage: Eukaryota > Metazoa > Chordata > Amphibia > Anura > Limnodynastidae > Mixophyes > Mixophyes fleayi. Next base: position 255,674,907 of record NC_134403.1, read on the forward strand.
TTTTTGCCCGATTTCAAAAGACTATGTAGTTTGACATCGCCTTTCCCAGATGACGTACTAGGAACACTACCATCAGGACTGGTGACAGAACCTGGCTGCTGATTCTGCTCATATGTGGACTGCTTTGAATCCATTATAATGAGGCCAAAGCACTTGTAGTGCTACAAATTGTTTTAGATACTGCTGGCAAATATGACTTTTGACAGCCAGAAAAATTACAGTAAAACACTTGGGAATATGAGACACCCCAAAAGCACTTGTAGTGCTAAAAATTGTTTTTTATACTGCTGAGAAATATTACTTTTCACAGCCAGAAAAAATAATGCAAAAGAATGGGAAACACCCCAAAAGCACTTTGAGTGCTAAACTATTATTTTTTTACACTGTTGACAAATAGGACTTTTGACAGCCAGAAAAATTAATGCAAAAGAATGGGGAACACCCCAAAAGCACTTGGAGTGCTAAACATTTATTTTTAGACTGCTGACAAATAGGACTTTTGACAGCAAGAAAAATGAATGCAAAAGAATGGGGAATGGTGCATCCGCGTGGGCACGGGCCATCAGTGAGTAGCCCACTACCTGGATGATTTCTTGGTGGTCAGGCCCGGGGGTGTCGAGACTTCCAAGGATATGTTGTTTGCAGTTAGGGCTCTTTTTCATTCATTGGGCGTGCCTGTCACTGGAGATAAAAACGGAGGGTCTCATGACCCAGTTATCGTACCTGAGGATCGAGATAGATACTATTTTGGGCCTTTGTCGGTTACCACGGGACAAAGTGAGTAAGCTGCAGGGGGCAATAAGGGAGGTGTAAGGGCCAGGAGGAGTGACTTTACGGCAGGCTCAGGCGTTTTTGGGGCGTTTTTATTTCGTCTGTCGAGTGATACCCATGGACGGATATTTGTCAGACGCTTGAGAGGGCAGGGGCAGCACGGTGGCGTATCGGTTAGCACTTCTGCCTTGCAGTACTGGGGTCATGAGTTCAATTCCCAACCATGCCCTTATCTGTGAGGAGTTTGTATGTTCTCCCCGTGTTTGCGTGGGTTTCTTCCGGGTGCTCCGGTTTCCTCTCACAGTCCAAAAATATACTAGTAGGTTAATTGGCTGCTATCAAATTGACCCTACTCTGTGTGTCTGTGTGTCTGTGTGTGTGTGTGTGTGTGTGTGTGTGTGTGTGTTAGGGAATTTAGACTGTAAGCTCCAATGGGGCAGGAACTGATGTGAATGAGTTCTCTGTACAGCGCTGCGGAATTGGTGGCGCTATATAAATAAATGATAATGATGATGATGAAGGCTGGGAGCAGGTGATCAATAGGCAAAGAGCCATGTCACCTCCAGTGATTACGCTCTTGCGGTGGTTGGTTTGGCGCTGTCTGGCCTGCGACATATACTTTCAAGCTCGGCACGTGCCTGGCGGGAGAATGAGTTGGCGGATGCGTTATCCAGGGAGCAGATGGAGAGGTTTAGAGTTTAGACCCCTGAGGCATCCCTAATGGGTTTTCCCTGTCCCCCTTATGTATGGCAGATTCTCAAGCCGACATAGAGGGTCTAGCCGAATCCTCCCTGGCCCCATCAAACCGGAAGAAGTATAGAGCTGCTTGGAATGAGTGGTGCAGTTTCCGAAGCCAAGGCCATGGCTGTGAGGAAGGTGGGGACAAGCTCATGCTTGCTTTTATCTGGGCTGTCTAGAGCTGCTATGGCAAAGACACTGGCGGGCATATCGTTCTTTGCTAGGTTGAAGGGGGTGACGGACTATACAAAAAGTTTCTTGATCTCCAGGGCGCTCAGGGGTTGGGCGAGGGAGCGACCAGTACCGCCAGATCACAGGAGGCATATTAGTGACTAATTGTTAGGCAGTCTGTTGGCTGCTATCCCAAGGGTAGCTAGGGACAACTATGAGGTGACTCTGTTACGCTCTGCCTTTGTTATGCTATACTTTGGCGCTCTGCCGATGAGCAAGCTAATTGCTTCCTCTAGGTCCTCCCCCTTGTCAGGCATGCACGTGATTATATCTGGCAATTCGGTGTGTTGCAAGGTGAGGAATTCTAAATCGGATCAGCTGGATTACAATGGTCCCGAGGATGGGTTTCTCTGTATGCCCGATTGTAATAATCAGTTAATTTGCTTCCCTGAGGCCGAATGGGGCGCTCCCTTGGTTGGTGCATGGTGATGGTTCTCCCCTCACTAGGTACCAATTTTCGGTGGTGTTTAAACGTACCCTGGCGGCTGTAGGTATGGATGGTTCTCAGTTTGGCACGCATTTGTTCTGCATTGGGGCTGCCACAACTGTTGTGGTTGCAGGGGCAGCAGGGCCCGCTAAAAAAGTTTTGTACGACCCTCTCTTCTTCCTTGACTTTTCTTCTCAAATGATTCTAACTGCAGTGGTGGTACAGGGTTTCGGCTGCTCATGCTTTTGGAAGCAGGGCGCAAAGGGATTTGTCCATTTTTTCCTCTATAAAAGTGGGCCTGATAGGCTCTTGGCACCACAAGGTTTTATGGTTTTACCTTCGCTTGTGATTCTGCTCCCCTCTTTGTTTCCTTCTTTTGCTTTGTGGGAATATGTACTTCTTGTGCGGTGGACTGCTGATTTGCCTCGCATGCATGCACATCAAAAAGTCTATGGGCCATTCTGGTCTACCCCTTTTTGTTTTATTTTTCCTGTCCATTCAAGTTGCTGGAAGTGCTTCATGTATGATGTCTGCTAATGTTTATATTTGTTTTTCACTGCCTCTTACAGAACACAAGACCCCGCGGCTGATCTGGCTGTTGGGACACTCGTATGTGCATTGGGCTGCATTACATAGGGCCGCAGAAGATACATCTGCTATTCCAGGGTCGGTTGTGGTTCAGTGGATTGGTCAGAGGGGTTTAAGGTGGACAGGTTTTAGGAAGCTTCTGGTAGGCAAGATTGCGAAACATGGGGTGCTTCAAGTGTTGGTAGTGCATCTTGGAGAGAATGACTTGTGTATAGGCATATCTTTAGATCTGATTTTCTCAATTCGGTCCGAGTTGGCTTCGGTCCATGTCTCCTGGCCTGACCTTAATATATTCTGGTCTGATATATTGCCTAGGCTGAATTGGCGATACTTCAAGGATGGCAGCGTGGCTGATGAGGTACGGAAAAAGGTAAATTCAGTAATTCTCGCTTCATTCGTTCGTTAGGTGGTGTACATGTTGAGCATCTGCTTATCCGTTTTCAAAATCTGGGTCTTTATCGAGCAGATGGTGTGCATTTGAATGATGAAGGCATGTTGTTGTTTATAAGGGATGTTTATAAGGTCGTAGCGGAGGTTTTGTAGGTGTGGTGGTGGCCTCGGCTCTAATGGATCCGGGCATGGCCGGCAATAGCAGTACAGTCGACAGTCAGTGGTAAGGGCACATTATGGTATCGGACACAGTTAACCCACCTTTTTTCAATGGAATGGGCTATTAGTCTCGGTCCAAGTACCACCCGAGTGGGTTGGCTCGTGGTTGCTTCCATTAGCCTAGAAAGAGTGAGGGTTATGTAGTGCACTGGGCGGTGGCCCCATTGAGGTGGATATGTGCACCTTGGGGTGTGTTGGTTGTCCTCCGTTTGCGGATGTCCCATGGTAAATGCTGGGGCATCCTGGTTTGCCTGGCGGATGTCGACTCTGACTGTTCTCTTTCTCCACCACCATACCTTACAATAAATTTCCTTTGCTTTCGCCACATTTAAATTGTCTGTGTCGTTATTTTATGGTTTAGTTAAAAGGTGTAAGAGTATACGGTAAGGAAAGGATATCAGCCATTAAGCATTTTAATAATATTAATAATATCCAATAATCAAAGTGATTGGAAAAATCTACAGTATTTTTCTCTAATATATCAGATAGAAATTCAGTGAAATGGTTTTGTCGAAAATTCTCTAACATTTGTTATTAAAAGCTATTCATTATAATAATTTTTAACATATATTTATAAACATAAAACATTAATCGCACCAATTGTGTTTTCTTATCTGTATAATTCACCATAGAAGATTTAAATAGCAGTATATACTGAGGGTAAATAACCTGTAATTAGTGTCGGTGTACTGATCAATATTAATAAGTCCAAGAGAGCCCCTGGTAAATTGAGGAGTTAATAGAAATTAGAACTCACCCCATGTCCAACATCTGGTGGAGCTATCCCAAAACAGAGGGCCTTTGGCAGGAAGTATGTGACCTAATTCTAGCTGTCACACAAGTGTCTGTCACTCAATTTTTCTATCTTCAACCACCCAAGAACAGATGTAACAAAATACACCCAGAAACTCATAGGTCATATCCTCATAGTATCTAGATGCCTAATAGCACTCAATTTGAAGAAAATAAACTATAATCTATTCTACCAATCCTTTCAACGAAGTTTGGCAGATCTTCAAGTTTTAATATATCATCAATATAATGCATGACCACCCCAACCAATTTTGAGTTACTTGGAGCTCCTAATTGCCAAGCTCTACCTCACACACATAATAGACAACTTACATACAACCTCTTCTAAAGTAGACATGAATCCCAGTGCCCTCTCTTATTACCCTTCCTCTTCCTATAAGAACATCAATATGTTTTCCCTACTCATTACTTTTTTCATCTCCTCAAGCAAGTTCATATAATGGTTCTTACAAAAGTTTTTCTCCCTTTCTTATAAGACTGTTATTAATCATACTTAAAATATAATGCTGTGTCTGTTTTCTTCATTTAAGAATCAGTTCCATGTTAAGAATTGTACTATACCCTACCTATTTTGCCTCTATTCTGTTTCCTCAACAAATTTCTGAAATATAAAAGGACACATGGTAGGATTAGGGGTTAGATATCTCCAGACAATGTTCCCAAAATGTTAGTAGGGAACATGAGGTGATTCAAACTATGGAGTCAAAAATCTGAGTGGCCTGGACTCAGCCTCAGGTTACTTCATCTGAGGACTCTTTTAAACTTTTGACATCGATCAGGGGCCAACTTAATGTGATTTTCTGTAAAAAGGCAGCTGTCCCTCAAGTGGAAAACTTTTACGAATAGTTAGTTAAAGCGGATTCCCTTCTAGCCACTAGACTTCCACATGACTTCTCAGTGTCAACTTACATATGACCCCCCAAAAATATTGGAGGAATTACGATCCTTCTATAGTAATCTTTATAATTTATCTAAGATAAGGTGTCACGGTCTCAATAGATTCCGGGTCTTTACGATGCGAATCCTAGGATCTGCACAGTTAGCGTTTACACGAACAGGGCACGGAGTCTAACGAGCAGATGGTGTTCACCAGGAACTGCCGCAAAGCAGTATGGTCTTAGCTGCATCTGCTCGCAGGTCGCGGCCCCTGCCAGAGTACTGAGCGAGACCCTCTTAGAGAGGCAGGAGAGTAGAAGGAACTAGATAGGAATGTCAGCCTTGTAGACAATAAAGTAGCAGGTACTAGAATAGAGTGTCAGCTTGCAGATGAGTACAATAGATGGATGCAGGTAAGTGATGACAGTACCCCCCCCTTTAAAGATGGGCACCGCTCGTCTACTGCAGGGTTTTGTAGGAAACTCTTTATGAAATTTCTTCACCAGGCGAGGGGCATGGACATCGGAAGCACGAACCCAGGAGCGTTCCTCAGGACCAAAGCCCTTCCAGTCTACCAGGTATTTTAGGCCGCCTTTACAATACTTGGAGTCTAGGATTTGTTTAAGTTTAAACTCCTCCTCTTGATGTGCAGTAGGGATGATTGAAGAGGACGTTGAAGAGAATCGATTGATCCTCAGTGGTTTCAATAGAGAGACATGAAAAGAATTGACAATACGGAGAGAAGTTGGTAGACGTAACCTGAAGCAAACTGGATTAATGACTTGAGAGATGGTATATGGACCAATAAACCGTGGAGCCAGCTTCATACAAGGAACTTTGAGGCGTATATTTTTGGTGGAGAGCCACACCCGATCTCCAACTTTGAAGACAGGGATTACCCGACGTCTTTTATCAGCAGCCAATTTGTATTGCAGACGAGTAGAGTAGCAGGTACTTGATAGAGTGTCAGCTTTGCAGGCAAGTAGAATAGAATAATAGCCACTTCTTAGGTACCCAAAGGCAACTGAGGAACAGGCACTGAAGGTTTGCAGGAAGTGCCTTTTTGTATTAGGCGCCAGGATTGCCTGGCCAATAGGAGAGCAGCCATAGTATTCATAAGCTTGCATGCGCAGACCCGAATCCAAGATGGCGGCGCCCGGGACGGAGCGGACCGCCGGAGGCAGGTAAGTTTGCTGGGGGTCGGGTGAGCTGCCCGATACCCTGGCGGATTACATAAGGGTTTCTCCTGGAGTTATTCAGAACAAAATCCTCCGGCATCCAAATTATCACATGAGGTACTCAAATTTCTCAACTTCATTATAACTCTAGAAGAAACATTATCTAACAGTCACTCAATCAAACCCACCTCCACTCTAGATTAATTTTGGATATTTCTCTAAATTTAAAACCAATACAGGTAAAACAGAAATCCACAATATATTTTTGTCTCCCGCCATTAAAAACTTTTGGGAATCATATTTTTTTCAATTTCAGTGGCAAACACACAAATATAAGCATCTAGGTATATATATTTTACAAAAAAACTAGATTCTCTCTTCAATGAAAATGATCTACCCCTCATTGCTACTATTAAACATGATTTGGCTACTTATATCAAATTACTCATCTGTTGGATTGGCATATTACTAGCATTAAAACGTTAAAATCAATATCCTCCCTTCTTCCTAGATATATAGATATATATTATATATAGATATCTATCTATCTATCTATATATATATATATATATATATATATATATACAAGTTAACCCGTGCATGATACTCATGCATTCTAGTCAAATCAAGCTACTTAAGGTGTTAAAAAGTTTCTCGTCATGCATTTGGGCCTAGACCAGGCCTCCTCAGGGGAAGAGCGTTACTTCCCGATGCAAGCGCCCTTTTTAACGTGGTTTTGTCCACATGTCACCACCTCATCATTTTTCTCCATCACCTCATCCTTCATCTTCATCGCCACATCCTTCATCAAGCTACTTAAGGTGTTAAAAACTCCCCACTGTCACCCCCGGCAACCACCAACCACTCCCAACTGTCACTTCTCCTTCAAGAAATATATAGGTCAGTGTATAACTCTGCCCAGCAGGTGGCGCTGCAGCTTGTTTTTTTTTTCCACACACGCCACTAGGCATTTATATAGTAGATATATATATATATATATATATATATATATAGGGGTATTCCAAAAAATCTTTGTTTGAAAATGACAACCACCAACTCACCAAAATGTGCCATTGTGTGAAAAAACATGACAGTAATTTTTATTTTGAAATCACATTATATTTAGAACTTGCACAACTCAACCAAAGTTTATAATATGACAATTACATTGCGATAATGCAGAACGGTAATTTGTTTCATCATGTATTAAATATTAATGTTTTTTTCATCAAATATTTTAAACAATCACCAAGTTTACGTTAGTCACTTTGATAATGATCTCTTGATGGCAACAGTTTTTGTTGGCGTGCAGAACTTACTGCTATGATCCTCCACGACCTGCAAAATAAACTGCTTCTATTCCTCGTTTCGTGTTATCGAAGCATTGAATTCTTTGATTAGCACAACACCTCTCTCAGCAAGATCATTAACTACCTTCACTGAGTCTGCAATCTTCTGACTGTTTTGGTATGATTCAAGGTTTTGTCATTCCTCCGGGTCATACTCCAAGGGGCCGATTCAATTCTGCCGCAAATAACGCGGCGCTAACAGTATTACCGTTAATATGGTAATTTTAAACTGGAGTTCATCTAGCGGCTCAGGGAGCCACGAATAAAAATCCAGCGTTGAACCGAATGATGGGTTGGAGAAGTATGAAAAATAAAAAAAATTGCCCGTTGGAGATGTAATCAACCTAATATAATATAATATATATATATATATATATATATATATATATATATATATATATATATATGTCACGGGCACTAGGAGTCTTTGCCCAAGATATCACCAGATGATGTTCTTACCAGAGTAATATAGCTGGTACTATGGTCCTCTGGTAGCAGGATGACAACGGAACAGGAGAATCAGCAGATGGTGAGAGAATGCTCAAGGAAAGTCTATGACTAGCAGCAACTGGTAATGACTTAGATGTATGTACACGAGGAACCAGATGGACAAGTAAACGTGAGGAGAGTCAGTGGTCTGCTTACACTGCTATAGTGAGGAGGAATGTCCAAGAGTAGAGAGGAGGTAGTGAAAGTCAGTGGTCTGCGTATAGCAAGTTGTACCACTGTCTATAGTGAAGGAATGGATTCCAGGTGCAAGTAGGTAACGGGGAAGTCAGTGGTCTGCGTACAGCAAGTTGTACCACTGCTTATGTGAGAGGATACTTGAAACTGGTGCCAATGGGAAACAGGAGTCAGTGGTCTGCGTTCAGAAAGTTGTACCACTGCTATATATATGTAAGGAGGGGCACGAGGAGATGAATGGAATGCAGAGGATACACGGGGCACACGGAACTTGATCCCACGATGATAACCCCAATACAATAATAACTGACAAGCGCTGCTTGAAGTATACAAAGTCACTATAGAGATCCAGGTAATAGGAAACAAAGTCAATAGTAACAATAGCTTCAGTAGAAGACTCCGGAGATAAACACAACACAGTCCAGACGGATATGCAATACAATAGCAAAGTCAATGGAAAGTATGCATACCGCGGTTCAGGAGAGCAGGCTATCAAGGAGACGTGCAGGGATACCTGAACGGCTGAACGCCGGCAGGAGGAGAGACCACTGGAGGATGGAAGCGGTAATCAGGTTGGTGCAGCGCACGGAAGGTAACCGGTAATCAACGGAGCAATACTCAGGAAGCAGTAGTAAGTAAAACTGGAAACATGATGAACACGGGAGAGTTGAGGCTGTCTGGTATCCAGCAGTAGTAGCGGAGGCAGCGGAGGGAAGGCACGCTGAACACAGGAGAGTAGAGGCGGTCTGGAATCCGGCAGTAGTAGTGAAGGCAGCGGAGGGGAGACACGCTGAACACAGGAGAGTAGAGACGGTCTGGAATCCGGCAGCAGTAGCAGATAGGAATCAGTGGAGAGCTGACACGATGAACACAGGAGAGTTGAGACGGTCTGGAACCCGGCAGTAGTAACGGAGGCAGCGGAGAGCAGACACGCTGAACACAGGAGAGTTGAGGCGGACTGAAATCCGGCAGCAGTAGCAGATAGGAATCAGCTGAGTGCAGACACGATGAACACAGGAGAGTTGAAGTGGTCTGGAAACCACAATCGTAGTAGACAGGAATCAGCTGGAGCTGAATACACGAGGAAACACAGGAACACCTTCAGAGGCTCATGGGGAATGAGACTCCAAGATCAGGCCACCAGGTAATGATCACAGGTGGTTTAAATAGGGAGGGTTGCCTGATCATCCAATCAATTAAAAGCAACAGGTACTGAAGGTTTCATAAGGGCTGCACATGCGCAGACCCTCAGGATGGCGGACGGCCACGGTTCCTGAACACAGGAGAAATGGCACTCACAGTCCGGTGAGTGACAATATGTATATAAAGAGAGAGAGAGAGAGAGTCATCAAAGTCCCTCTTTGCCATGACAGTGAACTTTATCCCAAACACAACATTTCCACTGCATTTCAGCCCTGCCACAAAAGGACCAGCTGACATCAAGTCAGTGATTCTCTCGTTAACACAAGTGAGAGTGTTGACGAGGACAAGGCTGGAGATCACTCTGTCATGCTGATTGAGTTAGAATAACAGACTGGAAGCTTTAAAAGTAGGGTGGTGCTTGAAATCATTGTTCTTCTTCTTTGAACCATGGTTTCCTGCAAGGAAACACTTGCAGTCACTATTGCTTAGCACAAAAAGGGCTTCACCTGCAAGGATATTGCTGCTAGTAAGATTGCACCTAAATCAACCATTTATCAGATCATCAAGAACTTCAAGGAGAGAGGTTCAATAGTTGTGAAGAAGGCTTCAGGGAGCCCAAGAACATCCAGCAAACGCCAGGACCGTCTCCTAAAGTTGATTCAGCTGTGGGATTGGGGCACCACAAGTGTAGAGCTTGCTCAAGAATGGCAGCAGGCAGGTGTGAGTGCATCTGCACACACAGTAAGGCAAATACTTTTGAAGGATGGCCTGGTGTCAAAAAGGTCAGCAAAGAAGTCACTTCTCTCCAGGAAAAACATCAGGGACAGATTGATGTTCTGCAAAAGGTACATGGATTGGACTGCTGAGGACTGGGGTAAAGTCATTTTCTCTGATGAATCCTCTTTCAGATTGTTTCGGGCATCTGGAAAAACATTTGTCCGGAGAAGGAAAATTGAGCGCTACCATCAGTCCTGTGTCATACCATCAGTCCTGTGTCATGCCAACAGTAAAGCATCCTGAGATCATTCATGTGTGGGGTTGCTTCTCAGCCAAGCCATGAATAAAGAATGGCACCAAAACATCCTCCAAGAACATCTTCTCCCAACCATCCAAAAACAGTTTGTTGACGAACTATGCCTTTTCCAGTATGATGGACCACCTTGCCATGAGGCAAAAGTGATAACTAAGTGGCTCAGGGATCAAAACATTGGACACTTATGTCAATCTACAGTAAAGGCGTGCCAAGCTCGAGTGCAGCAATGTCCGATTCAAGCTTTGGGCACCTCTTAGATACGTGTTTTTCGGTTGTATAACTTGCACCAGCTACAGGTCTGAAGTAAGTGCCGATTGATAGTGATGATGGTTGCGTATGCATGCTAGAACATGTGTTTGCAATCAGGTACAACTGTAAAATGTCATTTTTGTACAGTAGACATTAATAACATCATGATAAATGTATTTTATGGGTAGGAAACGTTTTGGGGAAAAATACCTTTTCTTTTAAAAAAAAATATTCTTAATGACTATAGTATTAATAGGTGACAATAATTGAATGTTTTTTCTGTGCATTCTGTGCAGTGTATTTTGTCTATCTCCATATAGCAAGTGCCCAATTAGCAGAGCTTACCTTTACCCAGTGTTTCTTCAGATCCACTTCTAGCTGAATATGGACATGCCAATGCCTGTTTTATGTGCATTTATAAACAAACCAAATGTACAATACGTTTGATGTGCGTGATTTAATGAATCAGGCCGTCCATGTTTTGCACTGCTGTGTCTCCACTGAAACCTGATGGTCATATGCGATGAAGTGATTACAGCCATATCCTGATTTACATCTTTACAATTTCAACACATTTGTCCAGCTTTAGATGCATTTTTAAGCTGTATACTCACTCTCTCTAACCCTGTGTACCAAAGGGTTAAGATGATGACATTCTAAAACTTCTTCCTCATCCCTCTTGAACACAAGATGATCAAGTGGAGCAACCTACAATATAATTTATATAATTATCTTCTGCAACAGTACGAACTGCCTATATAATGCTGAAAGAAAATAAAGCCTTAGAGGTGACTTCAAATTTAAACATTATAAACCTTACTGCTCACATAAACCGTCATATTCTGAATCAGAATGATGATCTCATTCATCTCATAATTCGTTTTCAAAATATTTCAGCTCTTACCTTAGCCAATTTGTTTCTAAGGCCAGCGGGGACACATCTAAGAGCACCTGATGTTTGCGTCTCAATGTTTCTATGTTTACACTATTAGCACTTATCACTATGTTGCACTAAATATATATGCAATATTTATTGCAGTGTTGTATTTCTGAGTTGTTCTAAAAGTTAAAGTTTATTCAATCTGCTCTGTTGCGTGGGCTCTAATTATAGTCCTTCCTGAGGGAGCTGTGTTATCTGTGCCACTCTTCATGTTCCTCTCTAATTGACCCTGGACTTTGGTGTTTTGCTGCCTGGAGTGGCATCCTTAATTCTAGTCTGTCTTATTGTAACTCACTAGATTCCAGGCCCCTCCATGTTGGCCCCTATATACTTTATTGTTGCCTTATATTTCATCTTACATCCTGTCACACATTGAACCAGCTAAACCTGCATTATGGTCACTGTTCTCTCACCTGTTTCCATCTTTCTGCATTCACTTGTTGGGCTGAACTGAGCAGGCACACACCTGGTCTGCTCAATACTTCCTGCATTCTCTTGATTGGTTAATTGCCTGTCAGCTCTGTCTATTTTTTTTTTTTTTTATATAAATTCTTTTTTTATTGTTATAAAGAAATGGTACAGCTTTTACACAATAAAATCGTATTATATGGACAGTTGAGTGTTGTCTTCAGTCATTAATCACAACAAATCATATATAAATCCAACCATGCCTGCGATAAGAATCAATAAGATACGTTCAAGTAAATAACAACAGGCATCACAACCATGGCTAAACACTATACATTTCAAAATAGTGGGGGCAACGGACGGGAGGAAAGGGAAATTTTTATGGATATAAACCCTGGACTTTATTTATTCCAATGAGCCTATAAAGAAGTTCCCTTGAACTCCATCCATTCGAACCATATTAGATAGAATGTCCTGGTTTTAGCTTCTGAAGGGTAGATCAGGTCGTCCTTGGACATATAAAAGTCTAATCTTTCGAACCATTCTTTAATAGGAGGGACAGTTGTTGACTTCCAATGGACCGGTATCATAGCCTTTGCTGCACTACTCAAACATTTCACAGTAGATTTCTTGTATTGGGAAATGGGTATTTTGGAGTCATTTAATAGGCAATATCCTGGACAATTTGGAAGAGCAGTACCCACTATTTCACTAGAAAGGAGTATAACAGTATCCCAAAAAGGCCTAAGAGACGGACACGTCGACCAAATATGCAATGGAGTGCCTGGCTCTCTCTGGCATCTCCAACAAAGATCTGGAAATCCCAGGAAAATTTTCGCTAGGACGCTGGGGCAGCGGTACCACAGAGACAGCACTTTATATTGCGTTTCCACCACTCACACACACACAGAGCTAACTTGGGTACGTTGGAATATTTCTTCCAATCCGACTCCGGAATAATAACTCCCAACTCGCGTTCCCATTCACCTGTGAATTTTGGTAATTTACAGAAGGAATGTTCATTTAATATACCATATATAGCGTATAATGTGTGTTTTGGGTGTTGGGTATCCATGCATAAGGACTCAAATTGTGTGAGTGTTCGTCCTGCGAACTCCCGAATCCCAGGAGAACTTATAAAATGTTTCACCTGTAAATATCTCCATATGTCTGAATTAGGTAAGTCCCATTTCAATTGCGAATCAGCAAAAGGTATGACCCCTGAGGACCCCACCAGCTGGCCGATACGTGTGATCCCTGCTTGTATCCACCGGTGAAAGGCCTGTTTTGTGCACCCTGGGGGAAATTCTGAATTATCGAAGAGTGGAGTCAAGGGTGAGTATGTTGTTGAGAAATGTGGTATATTCTGTAATCTGGACCACCTTGTCAAGGTAGGGGCAATAGTTGGGTGTTTAATAATAGAAAAATATGGCTGCCAGGCCGTAAACCAGACCAGATAAACACCCAGTTTTTATCTGGTCCCCCTCTCATCCAGTGAAGAACCCTGTTTAGCATGACGGCATCATAATAAGTTAAGAAATGTGGCAGTTGTAAACCACCAACATGTTTATGTCTATACAGGATATCATGCTTAAACCAGGGTTTTCTGCCTCTCCAAACAAAGTGTCTTATAGCTCTATGTAAGTCATTAAACCATGCGGCAGGAATATGAACCGGGAGTGCATGTAACAAATATAAGACTCTAGGCAATAGATTCATTTTCACTATATTTACCTATCAGCGTAAAGTCCTTCATGAGCCAGTCTCTCAATTTTTTTTGAATGGCAGCGGTAATAGGGACAAAATTGTCTGCATAAACCTTTGAGAGGTCTTTGTTTATAATCACACCCAAATAATTAAGTTGGGTGGGATGCCAAATGAAGGGTAAAGCTGGCTTCAGACCTTCAACTACCGCCAAGGGTGTTGTAATGTTGAGGGCCATGGATTTTGAATAGTTAACCTTAAAAATAGAGAGTTCTCCGAATATTTGAAATTCCGACATCAAATTCGGTATTGAAATTACCGGGTTTGTAAGGACCACAAGGAGATCGTCCGCAAACAGAGCTAGTTTGAATTCCCTATTTTCTAGCTTCAAGCCGGAAATATCTGGGTTCAGTCTAATGGCCCTGGCCAACGCCTCCATACAGAGAATAATAATCATTGGGGACAATGGGGAACCGTTTCTTGTCCCATTAGTAATGTTAACTGGCTCTGACAAATCACCATTAACCCGGACCCTAGCCGTCTGATGTGAGTATAAAGTTTGGATCCGTGCTAAACTTAATGGGCCTAAACCTAAGTAACGAAGTATGGCCATCATAAAATCCCAATCTATTCGGTCGAATGCTTTCTCCACGTTGGTAGATAGTAGGACCATCGGTGTATTAGTAGATGTTGCACACTGGATTAAATCTAAAACTTTTGTTGTATTATCTCGTGCCTCCCGACCCGGGAACGAAACCTAACTGATCTGAGTGAATTATCTGGGGCAATAAAATTTTCAGCCTATTAGCTATAAGTTTGGCATATAATTTTAAATCAACATTTAACAATGATATGGGTCTATAGCTAGGGCATAGTGCTGGATCTTTTCCTTCTTTAGGTATTACCGTGATATGCGCTACCAGGGAGTGGCGCGAGAAATGAGATATCGAGTTAAAGGCCTGAAGCATAATTGGCATTAATTGAGTTGTAAAGGTTTTATAATATGATACCATAAAACCGTCAGGACCTGGGTTCTTCCCAGAAAGGGTTGTCTTGAGTGCTTCCTCTAGATCTCCAAGGGAGAAGGGAGCCTCCAACATTTGTACACTCTCAGCATCTAATGTAGGATAGTCACACCTGTTAAGGTAGTTGGCTATACGTTCCTGTTTAAGTGAGAGTGTTGCTTGGTTTAAGTCACTAGTGCATTTATAGAAGTGTAGAATGCCGCGGCTATATCAGACGAGGTGTTACACAGTTTCCCGGTATCTGATTTAATATGAGGTATATATAATTGTGATCTTTGATCCCTCAGAGCACAAGCCAAGAGTTTACCGGGTTTATCCCCCTATTGAAAGAACTTATTGCGGCATTTACGGTAGTCAAACTTTATCTTATCAGATAGCAGTTTATTTAATGCCTTTCTGACTTCAGCTAACTCAGCCAGAGTGCTCCCCTCCTGTGAAACTTTATGTCTCATCTCTAAAGATTTGATTTTTGTCGAGAAGGGTGTTTTGGTAAGCATTTTTTTGTTTTATCATAAGCCTACCCAACTGTATAAATTTTCCCCTTATAACGCATTTGTGAGCTTCCCATAAAGAGATTTCGGAAACCTCAGGAGTGTTGTTCAAACTGACATATTCATCTATTGCTGCCTCAATTTGGGCTTTATTATTTGTGTCTTGGATTAAGAGTTCATTCATTCTCCATGTATATATTCTACGACCCAGGTGTGTTAGTGACAGTGACATGTAAACCAGGGCGTGGTCAGACCATGTGGTCTGACCTATCTCTACTTCCTTTAGTAGGGTTAAAGAAGTATAATGTAAGAAGAAATAGTCTAGACGTGAATAAATGTTGTGTGGTTGTGAAAAGAAAGTATAATCCCGTTCAAGAGGGCGTCTAATCCTCCATGTATCGACCAGCTGGTGCTCGTGTAAGATGCGCCTCACCTTGCGATGCACCTTCCCGGAATATCTGGGAGCCCCAGATGAATCCTCTACCGCAGGTTGGAGAATCCAATTAAAATCACAGCCTTAAATAAGGACGCCCTCTCTCAGGGGATCCACTCTATCCAGCATGGTTTCTAAGAAAACAGATTGATTACTATTTGGAGCACATACATTTACAAAACTAAAAGGTTGGTTAAAGATCTTACATTTCAAAACTAAACCTCTACCTGTCTGTAGCTTATGTATACTAATATTCTTGACAGAGAGGCGCCTAGAGAGGAGAATGGCAACTCCCATCGTTTTACCCTCTGGAATATTACAAGTAAATACATGTGGGTAGTGGCGGTTACATAACCGGGGTTCAGAGCCCAACTTAAAATGCGTTTCTTGTATAAATGCCACATCTATCTTGGTGGATATCAGGTCTCTGAACAACCTGGATCTCTTTTCTGGGATATTTAGATCCTTAACATTAAGGGTCAAAAACTTAAGGTTATCCAACATCATCTAAAAAAAACCTATACATGCATGGCATAACCCCTGACCAACCAGAGTATGAGTCCAGGCCACCCAAGTGGGTGTTAGTGGGAAGGGGAGGGAAAGAGGGAGAAGGGCGGGAAAGAGGGTTAGGTAGTAAACATAAAAGTGAAAATAAACCAGTGTTAATAATAGTAGCATCTGAGTAAAATACTTATTAATTGTAGACATTAGAAAAAGACCGCTCCAGAGAAACATGAGGAGCCTAAGCCCAGTCATTCTCCGGAAAAACCTGTGCCATCAGGGGGTACTGGGGGGGTTGATGACAGTGACAATCAAACATAAAAAAAAAACGAACACATTTTTCCTTGTGTACTACAACTTATGTAACCTCAAAGGAGGATACCTTGTACAGCAACAGTAGATATGAGAACGAAACTTAGAAATTTAGAAGAATTACACTACAAGTATAAACAAAATTCTTAATTAAAGAACTATGTCCTTCTTGATCTTCTCTCAGAGACTATAGCGCTTAGAGTGAACAAAAAGTACAAATTGCCATTTACGTATCTAACTCAAGCTGAAGTAAGTCCAGGGCGACCAAGAAGATCGTCTGTTTTTCTCTCTAGCGGATAATCAATGGACCCTCCCTCCGGAGGAGAGGTTGAACATCTATACAGGCACTTGGTGGCAAAAAGAAAAAAGACAGCATATATTTTACCAACAGGGCAGCCACGAACAAAGTGTTTGAGAAGTCTGTCTATATAGATCAACAAAGGCACGTGATCCACATGCAAAACCCTATAACTATAAAGAGTGTATGATGCTCTGAGAGGTTTCAGATGTTGAGTTGATGATTTCAAGAATCTACGTAGGTCGGAGCTATGAGGAGTTATTATTGTTGACTTTATAGTAGCTCTCTTGGTGTTTCCTTTCTTGTCTCTGTCCATCTAGGCTCTCAGATTATGCACTTCGTACTTTACAAAATTTCAGCCTCTTATCAGTTGTAGTATATGTTAAAAGCATGGATTGCCACCGATCACTTGCCCCCATTTGTGACCTTAGGCAGCCAGAGCAGCCATACAGAAACTCTTAGTACATTAGTGTGGTTGTCATCTTCTCAGTAAAGATATTTTCTCCTCACTGCCTCTAGTTATTTATGATGATATATTTTGCTTGGAGAATCTCTCACACTTCACAAACAACCAGGGGCCACTAGGTGGCAGCAAACTCACAGTCCCCAGTGTAAACAACAGAAATTTCCAGCCTGCGCCAGCTCCTCTTTTTTAAGCACTAGACTGTAATGTGTTGGATACAAGCAATCTGTTACTCACTGCCCACCAGATGCCTCAAGCGCACGGGGACTTCCGGGACTCACAGCAAGAAGACCAAAGCTACACGCAGACACCTCCCAGCATCCAAAGCGTCAGGAGCCGCCGGAAAAGAAGCAGGGCAATGGAGATCAGCACTTCCGGCTCTGCCAGTGCGGATATAAATATGCAGAGGCTGTGTCAGGCTCCGGTCCTCCATACGGCACCTGTCTCTTTACCTGCCTCTCACTGATCTTGAAACTGGCATGTCCTGGTGTCAGGCTCACACCATACATTGCTGTACAGTCAGATCTGCACAGGTGTTGAGTTGGTTTCCCTTCAGGACCTCCTTCCTTTTTCTTATTGGTTAAGAGATATCGGAGCACCTATTTAATGCTGATACTTGTATAACTACAAGCACCAAGATGATCAGAAGGGATTTCAAGCAGGGACTTTTGGATCTACAAATACTTTGGTGACATTTCAAGCAGGACTTTTGGATCTACAAATTTATTTTGGACATTTCAAGCCGGACTTTGGAAATTTCAAATTTATTTTGGACATTTACAAGCCGGACTTTGGATACAAATTTATTTTGGATTTGGTTGACAGTCATTTTAGGATTAAAAGCTGCTGAAGACAGAAGAAAACTTCAGTGGTAAGTATAGGGAATTTATTATTTTTAATAAAAATATATGGTGTAAATGAAGGTGTTAACTGTCTTTATTGTGGGTTTTTTATTTTGGTTATGTAAACATTTTCTTTTGTGGAACTACAGGTCCCAGTCAGCCGTGGGTGTCAGGGCATGTTGGCACTTGTGGTTCTCCAAGTGCCAACATGCCCTGGCTGTAATGGTTATGCTGGTGCATGTAGTTCTACAAGTATCAGCATGTCCACACTATTTATGGCACCCTGGCTGGCTGGGACTTGTGGTTCCACAAAACAAAATGGCGTCTGTTTTTTTTTTCCACCTATAATCACCGCCCAGTGGTGTAGGAAGAGCCCTAGTGCTATCAGCACTGGGCTGGATGTCCCAAGAGGGGGGGGCCCGCTCGTTTTTTTCAGTGGACCCCACTCCCTAGGGAATCCAGCCCAGCCCAGCACTGAACAGCCTGGGGTTGGTTGTCATTATGGCAGGGGGACCCTTGCAGGCGCGTCCCCCCGCTATAGTGCCACTAGCCCCGGCTGGTTTGCTAGTGCTGGTTCCTTGAAAATCGGGGGTACCTGCGCAAATTTTTTCCCCGATTTTTACGGAACCAGCAGTAGTCTGGCAGCACTAGGGTTAATAGTAAAAAGAGGAGGGACCCCTCGCTTTATTTTTTTTTGTACTTTGATCTATTTTTTTAACTGTTTTTACAGCTGCCAGAGATCCGGCTCTTTAAGCAGAACAGTGTAACAGTGATGTGTTTATAGAACATGCTGCTACAACACAGGAGAGTTAACTAACACGGGAGTGTTTTACATCGCAGCAAAGTGCCAGAGATGACCAGTGATTTTGAAGATCAGGGTAAAAATCACAGCTTGATACATTTCAAAAATTTTGGACTAAAATCGCGGGTTATCAAAATGTTCTGCTGAGTCATCTGCATCGTCTCTGAGTCTCTTGGGAAAGCTACATTTTTTCCTAGCAGCAGTTGAGTGAGAAACTAAAGGAGGAGATGCCTCCTGTCACGTAACACTTGACCTGTCATTTTGCTCACCAGGAGCTCCTTGCATCTCTCCAGATCTGGGTCAGTTGAAAACAAAGAGAAAACATAGCTCTTAAACCAAGGATCAAGCACAGTCGCCAACATGTAGTGATCCGATTTCAAGATTTTGATAACTCTTGGATCCTGGCGAAGCGAATAAAGTAATTGATCTACAAGTCCGACATAATTAGCGTAATTGCTTTGTTTAATCTCCTCCTTCATTTTCTCAAGCTGCTTTTCCAAAAGTCTAATTAAGGGAATCACTTGACTGAAGCTAGCAGCAGAGTAAGCTTGGATGGCTTTTCCCTGTTCCTCCATCCGCAGAAGCATATAGAGGGTGGAATTCCACCTTGTCCCCACCTCTTGCTTCAGTTGGTGACAGGGTAAATTAAATTGCTCTTGTAGCTGTTGCAATCTCATACATGCTGTTGCCAAATGACGGAAATTGCCAGATATTTTACGGGCCACAGACAGCATCTCCTACACGTTCCTGTTATTTTTAAAAAGCTCTGCACAACCAAGTTTATTGTGTGAGCAAAACAGGGAATGTGATGGAATTCACCCATCTGGAATGCTCTCACTTTATTGATGGCATTATCAGAAATGACATATCCTGAGGAGAGTCCAAGTGGGATAAGTCATGTTGCAATGACATCCCTTAGTTTTTGTAATAGATTGTCAGCTGTATGCCTCTTAGTGAAGCCGGTGATACACAGAGTAGCCTGCCTCTGAAAAATGTGATGTACTTGGGTACATGCTGCTGCTGTTCCTGCTGGTGAAGACGAATCACCAACCCAGTGGGCTGTCACAGTCATATAATCTATAGTTTTCCTAATTCCGCTTGTCCACATATCTGTGGTTAAGGGTACAGTGGGTAGAATAGCATTTTGTTGCCCAATATTTAAATTTTTATGAAACTTCTGGTAGAGATTAGAAATAGCTTTTCTAGTAAATAGTGTTGTGATGGAATTTGGTAACTGAGACACAAGACCTCAAGTAATTGTCTAAAAGCAGCTGCATTAATAGTGGATTTTGGACGCAGATCTGATACTAGCATAATCGCCATGGTGTCTATGATCCGCTTTGCGACTGAGTGACAGCTTTCATACTTGCTTCCTCTTGCAAAGGATTGTTTAACAGTCAATTGTTGTAAGCTACTAGTGTGTTGAAAAAAGTGATATGTCCCCTTATTTGAAAGAGGGGCATCCACTCTTTCACTGATGTGGACCATGTATTAATTATGATTTGGTGATCACATGTGATTACCTGAAAATAACCCCCTACTTTACATAAAACATTAAGGAGCCCAGTATGAGGTTTTGTAATGACCATTCTGGCTCCAAGAAACTATGGGGAACACTCATTTGAAAGATGATAGTCCCCTCTTTCAAATTATTTCTGGTGATCACCAGACAATAATACCCAGCACTAAAGAAAGTATTAAGCTTTCAGTAAGTGTTAAAGAGTGTTGCAGCTGTCAGTGTATTGCAACCAGTAGTCTGTAGCAGGTATAGTATGGCGGATCCTTAGGACTGCACAAAGACTGAACCAGCAATCTCCCATGTTTGAGCAGGAATTATGTAAGGAATTCACTGCAGTTGGGCTCATTAGTGTGAAGAATACAGATCAGCAAGAAGGGACAGCGAACAGCGCCGGTGCTAGGGTTCACGGCAGCGTGATACTTCACTGATGCGCCACCGACACTGAAAAACTGTGGCGGCACCCCCCTGCCGCTGCAACCCTCTAGTCAGCGGCGCCCTGCAGGTCCCGGCGCCATAGGCAACTGCCTAAGGTTGCCTAATGGGAGCGCCGGGCCTGACAGTGAACAATACAGAATCTAGAGAGGGGCATACCAAAGGCACTAGCCTAGTGTATATGGACAGGCACTGGGTAGAGTAAAGAATGTCCTCTGTATGAATTGTAGTTAGTTTTTTCAAGGCAGCCATAGTGATATACATGAGAAATAGGATGAAAAATCACCCATCGGAGGAATTAAAGCCCCAGAATTTCCATTGGACATCCGGCCAAAGGCCATATTTTCTTGCACACCCCTATGACAATAAATTTGTGTGAATTGTCTGTTCTTGCTTGGGAGTGTTTATTTAGGAAAGATAGGGGTTACAACCTTGTTTACAAAAAATAAATGGTACTTTAGGTGCATGTAAGTGGTTCTTGTTTTAACAGTAGATACGCTAACAGAGTATGGTGTGGTACATAAGTAGGTTAAGGGAAGAAGGGAATTTACCTTGAGTGGTATTGTGCTTTGAATTATAGTGCATGGCTGGGATCCGGACTTTTGGTTTTGGTTACAGTTTAAATAGGAGTTATGTGCAGTATGAATGATATTGTAGAGACAAAATATTAGGTCATGTTAATGGTTGGGAGTGGTGTTGCTGTTAATATGATTTCAGAATGGCACTGTCAGGGGTGCCAAGGTGGGATTATTGCCAAGGCAAGTTGATCTGTTGTTCCAATCTCAGTTATGGTAAAGTCACAGGTTTACTGAGTGCAGCAGTGCCCATAAATACTATTTTGAGTCAAGCCCAATTATTCTTGTTTAATTGTGTATATGTGTGGATGGGGGCGACTGGTGTAGGACTATTGATAGATAAACAGATAAGCAAATTGCATTCACTTAACTTTTTGGTGGCTTTACGTATCTTAGATCCCAGTGTCTGCCCCTTGTTGCTGGTGTCCAGTGTAATAAGATTTCAACTAGAAAGATGAGATAGTAGGAGCTAATTTTTCCCACTATTTCCATAGACTCTGCGCTTAGTTTCATTGTATAGCTGGGCATTTAGTTACATGACTCCTGTTGCTAGGAGTGGTCATTTGTTTTTGTTACTGCAGGTGCGAGCCAGGGTAAAGAATATGGTAGCTTGTAGCCTCTAAGTGGATATTCCAAGAGTGATTCTACTTTTTCCTCCTGAAGGGAAACATTACACCACGAGTCCACCTGCTCCTTGCGCTGTTGTATGCGATAAGGTAGAGGTTTAAGCACAGAGAGAATGGAGGGGAAGAATTCCTCCCTCACCTGTGTAAATTTTGTTGTGTTTCACTAAACAATATATTAATGTTGTCATGATAAATTAAGTTGTTTTAGTAAGAAAGCAAGGAATTAATGTATTTTGGTGTATGAGACCTGTTCTCTGTCACCTTATTCTAGCATCATAGAAAAAGTAACCTTTGTTTATGGCTCAGTAACTAAAAGACTAGGGAGTAAATGTATCAAGCTGAGAGTTTCCGATGGATTTAATATGTGGAGATGTTGCCTATAGCAACCAATCAGATTCATATTTAGAATGGGTCGGAAAAGTCTCTGGATAGTGGTGTAAGTGGGCAACCGCCGATGTGAGAGGGATAGTTTGTTTGGTAACTTTATTGGCAAGACTGAAAACCTACGCTCAAAATGTCTGTAAAATTGGACAGTTCCAAAAAATATGAAACATATCTTCCACCCTAGAGCATTGACGCCAGCAAAGCTTTGATTGGGATGGTCACATTTTGTGGAATCTGGACGGGTATAGATATAGATGATTGACCAATTTGATAAACATTTCCGCATGGTTTAAACATTTTGACATGCAGTGGGAGTTTAAGGAGATTGCATCCCAATCTTCTTCAGTCAGCTGAAGATCAGTTTCCCATTGTAGTTGGCTATTTGATTGAGGAGGTGATATCATGGGAGCAGATGTTTCGTACCAAAAAGTGATGCCGGCTTTATTGCCCCCTCTGTCAGCTTCTAAAGGTCATATGTCAAGGGAAGGAAAAGGGGGGAAGAGGTTAGGCTTCACACCAGGTTATGACCTACCTCACTATTAACAGTATATATTACTATATTGTGAGGGGGTGCTTCATTCAACATTTAGTGATCACACGGAAAAGAAAAAAAGACAATAATTGAATCTTGAAGCCCTCAGGTCTCAAAGGGTTACCACAAATAATTAAAATTCAAACTTTATTGGGTAATATTAAGATATCATAAACAACCGAAAAAAAATAGGCAAATATATATTAAAATGTAGTGTTAAAGTAAGAAAGAAAGTGGTTAAAATAATAGACCCTGTGGTGAGACTGATCACAAGTATTCTATGCCTCAAAGCTTGGACCTCACATAACTTTGACCAATTAGAGCATTCTTCTTATAAAGGTACTTCATAGTATTGTAACATCGCGTTAATATGTCTTGGGGCTCTATTCATGTTAGAGGATGAACAGTATCATCCAAAATTTAATTATTACGCATAACACTCCTATTTATTATATTAAACTATATTTTTGTTTATTTACTTGTTCTTTGTTGCTCTTTATTTTTCTATATGCGTCTTTCATGAGCCACAAGGACATTTCCGTTGGTTTGGTCCAAAGTAGATGATATATATTAGGTATTGTACCTGGTATTGGTATTATTTATATCCAGGTCCCTCAGTTATGTCTGTTAAATAAAAGATTACTTATAGCAATATAGTTACCCTAATTGGTGTATAAAGAGTCATACATTTCTTAGTTATCCCTTATGAACACCATATAGATTTTCCAAATAAATTATTGAAACTTTTAAAATCTATATTGGTCTCAAGTTCCTGGGTGCACAAACTAAGTCCTCTAGAACAGGGTTGTCCAACCCGCGGCCCGCGGGACGCATGCGGCCCTGCACGCCTGTAAATGTGGCCCAGAAGGAGTTTTGGTTGTGGCAAGGGGGCAGCGCTCTTAATGGAAAAAAAAATCCTGCAAAAAAAAAAGAAAAGAAACTACTTACCTTGTGGTCACGCGGTCACGTCAGCTGGTACTCCGACTCCCTCCCTTGTCTCCTCTTCCATGCGGCGCTCGCAGTGAATGTCGGGCGTGATGTCATCACGCCCAACATCCATTGCGGAGCGCAGCACAGAGGAGACACCCGCGCGAGAAGAACAATCGGCGGCACAGAATTGGAAAAAAGAAGAGAAGAGGACAGGAGAACAAGCCAATTAAAAGGTAAGTTAAGAGGGATTTTTTTTATTATTTCAAGGGACGCTGACAAGTGAATAAAAGTCACCTGGTCCTGGAGCATCATGGACCTTATCTCCCTGCTACATACTTCTACTTGTATTACTAATGGGGCATTATATATTATTCTCTTTGGCCCAATATAAGTTGTTATCCCTTAACTAACATAGTGGTGTAATTATCAAAACAGGTCACAATTTGGGGTCACAGTGGTGTATATGTTAGGTACCGCAGGCCTGGTCAGGGCACCCTGATATACAATGCCTGGCTTAAATGATATTGCATCGCAACAATGCAAAAAGTGATTATAGTATAATAACTAGAGAGGATTTTTTGAACAGGGCGATTGAAAGGTTAATATAGGGGGATTTGAAAAAAAAGTGATATCTATCTATATATATATATATATATATATATATATATATATATATATATAAAATCACTTTTTTTCTCATATATATATATATATATATATATTGCAACAAAAGACAGGCACGGTGCCTCAATGTGTATTATCAATTGAATATATATATGGACGGATGTAATAAGCTGCGTACCATGAGTTATTCGTAGGTCGTCTTAATTGTATATGGGAGACTCTCCTTCCAGGCTGTCCTCCCAATAAATCACAGCTCGGACAATGCAGAAAAAACAAAAATAACATAGAGTAGTACGGTCATGGTATATGTCACACTTCTTGTGAACATGCACACCACCTATTTAGGTATCCTTATTGTGAGAAAAAAACCATATATACCCAAAGTGGAGAATCATATACAGTATATTAAACACCCACGTGATGTATATAATAAACTGCGTACCAGATGTTGTCAAGGTATAAGAATAGATAAATTCCTTGGATGATCAAGTATATATTCTCTCCATCTCCCTCATTCATTGGCGGTTCGACTAACAATAATCAGTGTCTCTTTCCATTAGGATGTCACTTTGCAAAGTGCATGCAATTAAACGGGTTGCACTGATGTCTCCACCGACTGATCGATAGCGGAACCCGGTCTTCCGGTCTGCCTTACCTCAGCTCAGAAGGTCCTTATTGTTAGTCGAACCGCCAATGAATGAGGGAGATGGAGAGAATATATACTTGATCATCCAAGGAATTTATCTATTCTTATACCTTGACAACATCTGGTACGCAGTTTATTATATACATCACGTGGGTGTTTAATATACTGTATATGATTCTCCACTTTGGGTATATATGGTTTTTTTCTCACAATAAGGATACCTAAATAGGTGGTGTGCATGTTCACAAGAAGTGTGACATATACCATGACCGTACTACTCTATGTTATTTTTGTTTTTTCTGCATTGTCCGAGCTGTGATTTATTGGGAGGACAGCCTGGAAGGAGAGTCTCCCATATACAATTAAGATGACCTACGAATAACTCATGGTACGCAGCTTATTACATCCGTCCATATATATATTCAATTGATAATACACATTGAGGCGCCGTGCCTGTCTTTTGTTGCAGTGTTTCCATTTCCGGATTGACCATCTGGCTACAGGTTATCGTGGCTGCCGCTCACACTTGAGCCAACTATCTATCTGGAACTGTTCCATATTTTATTGTATTTGATTCACATTGATAATTCTGTCACGCTGTGGTTACTAGCGCCATATATATCAATTTGTTGGTTTTCTATATATATATATATATATATATATATATATATATATATATATGTTAACTATGTTTTCTATGGTCTTTTGGATGATCAGTTATCGTTATTGTTAGTGTATCTTATGTGCGGCCCAAACCAACTCGTCGTCTGCCAATGTGGCCCAGGGAAGCTAAAAGGTTGGACACCTCTGCTCTAGAAGAAAGGAGGGATTGAGGGCCCTTTCTAAGTCCACCCAGGGCTTCTTAAATGAGGGGAGGGGCCAGTCCCTTAGTTGGGCTAACAAACATGCAGAGTGGTATCTCAATAAATCTGGGAGTGCAAGTCTGCCCTTCCTTCTGAGGAGAGACATTCGAAGGCTGGCTATCCTCGGGGGGTTGTTTTTCCATATATAGGAGCACATAACAGAGTGTAACTAAGCAAGTGACTGTTTTGGTAAAGCAAGGGTAGGGTGTGAAATAATTCCATCAACTTTGGTAAAAGTACCATCTTAAAGGCCGCTAAGCTACCCAGCCAGGAGACCTCGCTGAATTTCCAAGAGTTTGTTAATGTGAGGAGTTGAGTAATCATATTTGTAAAATTGAGATCAAGGGCATTGTTAGGGGTAACATGGATATCCAAATAGGACAGGGCAGATGTCTTCCATGTGGCCTGCCGGCCACCCACAGTTCCTACTTGATCTGGATGTATTAAATTTGGAATAAGCCTGTGTAATCTGTTTGCAATGAGTTTTGAATATATCTTTATGTCTGTATTCAACAAGTCTATAGGTCCATAATTTGCACAATGGACTGGGTCTTTCCCAAGTTTATGTAGTCATTAATTAGGTTACATTATAGAGTTGCACAAGGAGCGGGTTAAGTTCAGATTTGAAGAAAATATAACAGTTATTAATGTAGCCATCAGGGCCGGGAGCCTTGTCTTTTGGTAGATTTAGTTGTGTGTTTGTCATCTTTTAAATTGTACAGATTATCACCGAACTCTGCAAATAGATTTGCTATGGGGTTGGAGACTTTCTGGTCTAAGTCCCCATTCCTAGCTCTCTGGCCTCTTAATTTTCTAGCTATTAATTTACCCGCTCTTTTGCCTGCTACATAGAATTTTTGTCTCAGTCTGTTGAGGGCTGATTTGGTATGGCTCATAGGTATTTTGTTTAATTGGCACCTAACCAGGGCTAACTTCAGCTTAAGCTCCGTGGATGGGCGGGTTTTATACTGAGCTTTAAGTGTCTACAGCTTGGTTTCCAGTGTAGTCTGAAAATAAGGATTAGCCTGCTTCATTCTAGCCCCCCGTTTGGATAGCCACTCCTCAGACCACCACTTTCAGGGACAGCAAAAATTAAATATGTTAGTGTCCTCTGGGTAGTTAGTCTGACAGTATAATTAGATAGCATTTCTCAAGGTGTTTCTAGCCTCTAGGAGGGTCAATAAGTAAGCTGGGAGTCGCCAAGGTTCAGGGAGTGATCGTGAGCAGGCCAATTGCCAAGTCCAGAGCAGCGGAGCTTTGTCTGAACACGTTGTGGGAAAATTCCAAACCGAACAGAATTCTGTAATGTACACTTATCTGTAAGGATAAGGTCTAAGCATGAATCAGAGTTGTGGACATGAGAAAAGTAAGTATAGTCTCTTCCCTCTGGGCCAGAGATCCTCCAGACATCATACAGACCAAGCTCCACCAGTAGTTTAGAGAAAGCAAGTGAGGGACCCACCTGACAAGGTGTTGATGGGAGACGGGTGTCACGGTCACTAGGAGTCTCTACGAAAGTTCTGCCAATAGTTGTCTTTACTCACCAGAGGCATGGATTTTAATGCAGTGGCTGGAATTATCCAGGGACCCCCACAAGAGGGTATGGGTTTAGCGGCTTCCGCTGCGCAGGTGGCGGCCCTGAGGAGAGTATGGCAGGAACAACAGACATACAGATATTCAGGAAGATGGTCTGAGGATATAGCAGACTAGGTAATAGGAGATGCTCTGCGGGTGCAGGTATTACCACCGGAGTAGTGGAGATGATCTGCAGATAGCAGGTGAGGTAAGAGGAGGTGTTGAGATGAACTGCGGATTGCAGATATTACCACAGCCGTGGAGACGAGGTTATCCGGACAGCGGGTGAGGCAACAGGAGACGCTGAGATGAACTGCGGATTGCAGATATTACCACAGATGTGGAGATGAGGTTATCCGGACAGCAGGTGAGGTAACAGGAGAAGCCGAGTAGGTAAAACGAACCAGGAGGTGAGTTAACCACAGCTTCCTCAGCAGAGTGAGGACCAAGAACAGGCACTGAGAGTAGGTCAAAGGTGCCTTAAATAGGGAGAGGCTGACAGAGGGCGAATGAGGAGTGAGGAAAGTTTTTAAAGCTCATTCCGGTCTACACATGCGCAGAACCATACCTAAGATGGCGGACGGCTGCGGTGCTGCACGTACGCCGTCAGAGGGGTGCGTGAACCGGGTCTTGGTTCAGAGGAACCAGAGACATGGCGAGTGACATCGGGTCAGGAGGGATCTATCTAGTTTGGGATCCGAAACTATGACTATTAAACGGCCCTCTTTGTGTCTCTCTATTTTTTGAAACGCCTTGCTCAGGAACGGGTTCAGTCGAGAGTTCAGGGCATATAGCGAAAAAAGGGTTACCCACATATTTTCAAGAAGGCCAACTAGTATTAGATATCTCCCTGTTTTACCACAATCATCTTTTTAAGGGTGAATGTGACTTTAGCACTAATCAGGATGGCTGCTCCATTTCTTTTGAGGGGGGCATTAGCTGTGTGGCAAATAGGGTAATGATCATCTTTAAATTGGGGAGGAGCAGAGGCGGAGAAGTGAGTCTCCTGAATTGCCACGATATTGGCTCTTTGTTTTTGAAAGAAGGCAAGTGCCTTCCACCTCTTGTTCAGGGAATTCAACCCACGTACATTTAAAGACAACCATCAGAGTAAGAATGTGGACTGTGAAATGTTCATTTGGATATGCAAAAAAGGCAAAAGATCTGTTTGGTCCCTAATAAAAGTGAGTGTTTAAAAGCAGTTGCACAAGGGAAGATGTGTTCCAAAGAAAGGGGGACGGTAAGGGGAGAATGCAGGGAAGGAAAGTAAAAATAGGGGCGTACTAACCGAAATAACCCAAAATCACGGGTTACAGTATTTGCTGGAGGGAGAAGGGTCCAACAAAGTAGATACCTTAGGGGCGGGCGGCCGGCCACATAGAGGAGACCCCCACCCATGCAACCACCTACCAACCCATATAATCCCAACATCCTTATAAATTTACATATAAACATATCAAAAACACCACAATATCTTGAACCTTCTAAAGAAACTTGTTCAATTCTGAGGAACTGTAAACAAATAGCTAGAACAACTTTCAGCTGCCATCAGTAGTCCCCATTACCTGGAACATAAAATTTGTAAGCAATACAAAAGTAATGTATCAAATCTAGTAATAATTAGGCAAGTTTGGGACTCTCAGGATTGCAATTGTGTCACCCTAAACCCAAATCAGAGCAAGTCTCTTTTTGAGAAGCTGTAGATAGAGTCCAGGAGTAAACTAAGTTGCAATAAAGTAAAGGCTATTAGTTGCCACTCAAGTCTAATTTTGACCAGTCATTCCGTGGCCCAGCTCTAGATTAAGCAGTCGACTCCTCTACTGGGATGTCCCATGATCTCAACAAAGTGATGCCATCTTCCACCGAGAGAATCACATGTGTGGTGCTGAGGCGATGTACAAGCAATTTTACTTGGAAGCCCCAGCGGTCCTGTATGTCTTGTTCGCTGAGGGCTTTGGTTAACACCTGGAAGAACCTGCATTTGGCAATTGTGGCTGCCAAAAAAGTCCAGGAAGAGCTGGAGTTCTTGCAGGCTGGATGAATTTTCTTCCAGTCTAGCCATTTGCAATATATTCTCCTAAATATGAAAAAAATTAACTCGTAAGAGGGTATCTCACTGTAAGGCCTCCGGGCCTGACCGAGGTTTAGGGAGTCTATGGATATGGTCAATGGTCAGGTCTTGATCAGACGCTGAATGGAGTAGCTTCTTGACTAGGGTGACTGTAAAGGGTAAAAGCTCAGTGTCACACATCGGGATCTTAGCTGCACTTACGTCATCCGCCGCTATCATATCACGGCTACCTGGGTCCCTTATGGTTGTCTGCAGCATTCCCGTCCTCTACACCTCCGTTTGTAAACAAACACATACTGTTTGTTCTGCTGCATGGGCGCGGCCATTTTGGATGCAGTCAGGTGATCTTTCCAGACCAACCAGATTCAGTAGCTGTGATCACATGAACTGTACAGCCAATAGTTGTTTGTGACACCCTATTTAAACCTGCTGATTTAATCTGTTCATTGCCAGAACAACACACTTCTCTCCAGAGGATAGTTCTTGGCTCCAGTATTCCTGTCAGCATTTCCAAGTGCTCTGTTCCTGTCAGTATTTCCAAGTGCTCTATTCCTGTCAGCATTTCCAAGTGCTCTGTTCCTGTCAGCATTTCCAAGTGCTCTGCTCCTGTCAGCATTTCCAAGTGCTCTGTTCCTGTCAGCATTACCAAGTGCTCTGCTCCTGTCAGCATTTCCAAGTGCTCTGTTCCTGTCAGCATTTCCAAGTGCTCTGTTCCTGTCAGCATTTCCAAGTGCTCTGTTCCTGTCAGCATTACCAAGTGCTCTGTTCCCGTCAGCATTACCAAGTGCTCTGTTCCCGTCAGCATTTCCAAGTGCTCTGTTCCTGTCAGCATTTCCAAGTGCTCTGCTCCCGTCAGCATTTCCAAGTGCTCTGTTCCTGTCAGCATTACCAAGTGCTCTGCTCCTGTCAGCATTTCCAAGTGCTCTGTTCCTGTCAGCATTTCCAAGTGCTCTGTTCCTGTCAGCATTTCCAAGTGCTCTGTTCCCGTCAGCATTACCAAGTGCTCTGTTCCCGTCAGCATTACCAAGTGCTCTGTTCCCGTTAGCATTTCCAAGTGCTCTGTTCCCATCAGCATTACCAAGTGCTCTGTGTCACTACTATATTCGTACCTGCTATTGTTGGCGCAATTCAGAGGAAGGTGCGGAATCTAACATGCCCCTGGTATTCACCAGGAACCCCCGCAAGAAAGTATGGACTCCGCTGCAGGGACACGCAGGTCGCGGTCCTCCCACGAGTCAACAGCGAGATACAAAGAGGTGTCAGACAGGCCGGGTCAGTAACGTTCTGGTAGTACGAGGTACACAAGGATATCCAGAAGAATGGTGAGACAAGCCGGGTCAATAACATTTAGGTAGCGCAGTACAAAGGGAGAATCCAAATAGGGGTGGTTAAACGGTCCGGGTCAAAAGGTCACAAGCAGCACAAGGATAGTCAGGAACAAACGCAGAAGACTGGTACACACAGTAACGCTGGAGGCAGGAAGACCTGATATTCTGGCACTGGTAGGAGGGCCAGAGGATGTTTAAATACTGGTGTGCCCCAATCGGAATCAGCGTTGCAGCGCTGTCATACTCAGCGCCGGGGAGATCCGCTCATAGCATCCCGTTGCCTAGCAACGGGGCACGCTGTCTTGCTGAGGTCGGGCAGCCGAGTGGCCGGAAGTGATGCGTCTGGTTGCTTAGCTGGGCAGAAGAACAGACGGCCGTCCAGGAGAGATCGCGGGACGGCGCCTGACACTATGTTCCCGTCAGCATTACCAAGTGCTCTGTTCCCGTCAGCACTACCAAGTGCTCTGTTCCCGTCAGCACTACAAAGTACTCTGTTCCTGTCAGCACTACCAAGTGCTCTGTTCCTGTCAGCATTTCCAAGAGCTCTGTTCCTATTAGCATTTCCAAGAACTCTGTTCATGTCTGCAATCCCAAGTGCTCTGTTCCTGTCAGCATTACCAAGTGCTCTGTTCCTGTCAGTATTTCCAAGTGCTCTGTTCCTGTCAGCATTTCCAAGTGCTCTGTTCCTGTCAGCATTTCCAAGTGCTCTGTTCCTATTAGCATTTCCAAGAGCTCTGTTCCTGTCTGCAATCCCAAGTGCTATTGTTTAACCACGTGGCAAATCTACCGGAAGTTCGCGTACGCACAGCAGGAAATACACATACGCTAAGCAATGCAATACAGTTAAAACGCACAATGACAGTAAAAAGAAACAGTTTTCTCTTTTGTCCCTAGGTTCTAGTTAGCGTGCCCTAGATAATGCAAAACGATAGTGATAGTGATAGTTATTATATGTGCATAATATAATTACTTGTGAAAGCCTCTGAGATATTATTACTGTTGTTGGGAACTTTTGATTTTCTGCGCAGAAAAGGTGTATAGTGTGTGATTTTTTAACGTAGATACACTGTTTATTATTCATTGTGCTCAGTTGCTGTCTGACGAGGCGGATTGCCCAACTGAAGGACGGTATACAGGGCAGGTATACCGAATGCGAAAACAGGGTTTTCGCAAAGCGCTACCAATAGATCGCAAGGTTTGCTAATAATTAGTATTGGTAGGCAGTGCGATCTAACCGCATCTTTAGTGCGAATTGGTGAAGCAGCTAGGAGGAATTATATTGGAAAGGCTGGTTGATTGTATCGACTTTGTTCTCCCAGTTAAAATAAACTCAACAGATTTTGTGGTTTAGCCAGGGTATCGAGGAGCTGTTAGCCCTTGGGTCCCACAGTGATATTGTCTGTGTTAGGGGTCCTTGTTTAATACAAGAGGAAGTGAGTGGACGCGGCTTGAGCAAATACGTCCACGGCCAGTAAGAGATCTCTAGCAGTAGAGTGTTTGTAGCAAATTGTTGAACCCACTGTGATTTCGGCCATTGCCCATGCTGTTAGTGTACTAGAGGCTCAGCGCAAGTATGAGAAAATGGCTGAGATAGGTGAGAGTAGAGTGATCACTAGGAGTGAAAGCGTTCTAAATCTTGAACCAGCAAATCCTGTAGTGTCCCCTGAAGTCAGTGAACCAGAGGGTGCGTGCCCAGTCCGCACAATATCAGTTCCCAATGGGAAGCCGGATAAAGATGGTGTAGTTCCTTTAAGAAATGTTACAATGCATTGTTCCTGGACTAGATCAGAATTACGTTCCATTATGACTGAATTCCCAGATCCTAGAAAGGAGTTAGCTAAATGTCAGAAATTTGTTAAAGACTTAGGAAATTCCCACGAACCAACCAATAAGGATTGGCGTGTAGTGTTGAGGGTGTGTCTTCCTCCCAATACTAACATACAAAAATTTATTGAAGATTGTTTGTTGGAGGAAGATGACACCTTGACTGATGAGATTAACCAAAAGAATATAGAACAAATTGTCAAACACTTAGCCATCTATTTTCCAGTAGTAGTAAATTGGAGTAAGATTTTCACCATTAAACAAAAGGATAGTGAAACAGCAGCAGATTAGTTCATTAGAGCTATAGCAGCGATAACACGGTTCACTGGGATATCCAACATAGGGGAGGACCCACATCATAGGAAAGTAGCTGTAGGAGTATTAATGGATGGCCTTAGAGAAAATCTAAAAACCAGAGTACAAACCACATTACCTAATTGGAGAGGCATCACAGTAGATTCTCTCAGGGAGTCTGCTGTGGAGCATGACAAAAACCTTTTTAGACAAAAGGAGGAGAAAGGTGATAGGTTAATGATGGTGAGTATACAGGCTCTAGAGGGGATGCATACAGGACCACCAGGATACAACCCACATAATAAGAAACATAGAGTGATCAGATGTTTCAATTGTAATGAAGAAGGACACATGAGGAGGCATTGTAAAAAAGACAGATGCAGCCCTAGAGGTGGGACACATAGATATCTTCCAAGGAAAAATTCACATAGAATCGAAGACTCACATCTACCCGCACATATTATAACCACAAATATTGCGCTGGAAAATGATAGTCAGCGCTAGGGGTCAGGTAATACCTGTAGTCTACAACCAGTGAGGTTAACTGAGAGTCAGAATGAAGAACCAACAATGATAGTTGACATAGCTGGTAGGAAAGAAACTTTTCTTGTAGATACAGGGGCGGCCCGGTCTGTGATAACCTCTCCTTTCAATCTACAGGTGACCAGTAAAACAATTCCAGCCATCGGGGTAACGGGAAAAGTGTTGCATTATCCACTAACTAAACCAGCTGAGGTTACTATCGGGCCCCTGCATACCAAGCATTCGTTTCTCTTGGCTGCGGCGGCTCCTACTAACTTGCTAGGAAGAGACTTGTTATGTAAAATGGGATGTGTCATATACTGTACTTCTGATGGTGTGTTCTTAGATATACCGGAGAAGGTCGCACATAAGGTACAGGATATATTGGACACCCCTCAAAGGTTAATGTTACACTCTCCTGTTATAGAACAAAGTCCATCTCAAGTAAAGGGGATGTTGCTGGAAATACCAGGTTCACTATGGACCAGAGATGGCCAGACACTGGACTAATGGCAAACGTAGCCCCTGTCATGGTCAATCTAAAAAGTGGTAGGATAGCTCCAAAAATCCCACAGTATCCATTAAAACCGGAGGTGAAACTAGGGGTATATTCTGTTATTGAGAGGCTGTTACAACAACTGATTTTAATTCGTACAGCCAGTACAGCAAATAGTCCCATTTTCCCTGTGAAGAAGAATGGGGGGAGGGGCTATAGATTAGTCCAGGATTTAAGGGGAATTAATAAAGTTTTTTAGAGCCAATTCCCTGTAGTGCCGAATCCAGCTGTCATCCTCATGCAGATTCCACCGTCTGCCAGTCATTTTACTGTCATTGATCTATGTTCTGCTTTCTTTTCAGTCCCTCTTAACCCTGATTGCCAATACCTTTTTGCATTCTCCTACAGGGGAGTGCAATACACATGGACCAGACTACCCCAGGGGTTCATTGACAGCCCCAGTATTTTCTCCCAAGCCTTACATGACTGTTTGCATTCCTTTCAACCCCACAATGGGTCTGTTCTAATTCAATATGTGGACGATTTGTTGTTGTGCTCTGATTCTTTTTTGTCATGTTTACATGATACTAAATTGTTGTTGCTTCATCTTTCACAAACAGGGCACATTGTGGCAAAGGATTAATTACAGCCATGTCAGACTAAGGTCAAATACTTAGGACACTGCCTCACTAAGGGGCTAAGACACCTGACAACCGACAGGATTGAGGCCATACAACACATGACTCTGCCGCAGAGCCAGAAGCAGATTCGTACTTTCTTGGGGATGTGTGGATACTGTAGATCCTGGATCCCAGGTTTTTCTATTCTGGCATTATCATTGCAGGAGCTAGTCTCTTCCTCAAAACCAGAACGTGTTGTACACACAGAAGAGTCAGAGCAAGCGTTCTTTAATCTTAAAGACAGTCTGACTAGAGCACCTGCATTGGGAATACCTGATTATGAAAAGCCTTTTGAGCTATTTTGTACAGAAGCTGATGGTTGTGCAGCAGGTGTCCTCGAACAGAAACATGGTGACGCTAGCAGACCGGTAGCATACTACAGTGCACAATTAGACAATGTGGCAAGATCACTCCCAACATGTCTCAGAAGTGTAGCAGCAACGGCCCTTCTGGTAAGTAAGAGCGAGGATGTAGTATTAGGACATAATTCAACTATCTATACACCCCATGCTGTATCAGCTCTGTTAAATTCAGCCCAAACCAGACATGTTTCTTCAGCTAGATTCACAAAGTGGGAACTAGCCCCGATGGCACCCTCAAACATCACCATCAAACGATGTAGCACCTTAAATCCAGCTACATACCTTCCGTATGTGTCTCTAGAGACACAAAGGGTGGGAGGTGAGGAGACCCTGGTTGATGATGAGTTAGGCAAGAATACTGACACGCATGACTGTATGAAACACCTGAATCAGACCTTTACTGCAAGGCCCGACATACGTGACACCCCCTAAGAAAATGTAGATTTTACGTTTTATGCAGACGGAAGTTGTCATAGACAGACAGAGACGGGAGAGCTATGTACTGGTTACGCTGTTGTAGACGATCAGGATGTGGTAGAAGCTGAACCCCTTGGCCCACCTCACTCAGCCCAGGTGGCGGAACTAGTAGCACTAAGGAGAGCGTGTGAATTGGCAGAGGGTAAATCAGCCAATATATATACTGACTCTAGGTACGCCTTCGGGGTAGTGCACGATTTTGGGGCCCTTTGGCGTCTTAGAAACTTTACGACAGCAGCAGGTACACCAGTGGCACACTCACAACACATAAAAGGACTTCTGACAGCGATACAGTTACCCAGAACAGTAGCCGTCATAAAGTGCAAAGCCCATACCTTTGAAGAAGACCCAGTGTCATTGGGCAACAACAGGGCAGACGAAGCTGCTAAATGGGCAGCAGGGCAACCTATGACTGTATCGACCGAGACTATGATGGTTTTTCAGACATTAGACATGCAGAAATTAATTGAAATGCAAGATTTGTGTTCCCTGCAGGAAAAGGCGGTCTGGAAGGCGAAGGGATGTGGTCAAGAGTCCTCAGGACTCTGGAGGGATGGACAAGGTA
Source organism: Mixophyes fleayi (assembly GCF_038048845.1). NCBI lineage: Eukaryota > Metazoa > Chordata > Amphibia > Anura > Limnodynastidae > Mixophyes > Mixophyes fleayi. Next base: position 255,711,140 of record NC_134403.1, read on the forward strand.
AGCCTGTAGCTCCCCGAACATACTATCCAAGCCTGGCTGAAGCAGCACACGGCCTGAATCACCTGGGTAAAGAAGGTATGTGCAAACTGGTGAGAGCATACTGGTGTGCTCCCGGACTTTCCTCTCAGGCTGGTAAGAAAGCAATGTCTTGTCTTACTTGTTTGAGGAAAAATGTTGGGAAAACTATTCCAACTGAGCCATCCCACATCCCTCCTACAGACGGACCTTTTCAGGTAATACAAATTGACTATATCCAATTACCACCGTGCAGGAATTTAAAGTATGTGTTAGTGTGTATTGATGTGTTTTCCGGTTGGGTAGAAGCATATCCGGCAGCCACTAATACTGCTGTGTTCACTGCAAAGAAAATTGTAAAAGACTTTGTGTGTAGGTTCGGTATCCCTAGAATCATTGAAAGTGATATGGGTACCCATTTTACTGGTGATATCTTCCAAAACATGTGTAAACTCATGGGAATCGGTAGCAGACTTCACACCCCTTACCGACCACAAGCCAGTGGTAAGGTGGAGAGAGTAAACGGTACTATAAAAAACAAGCTTGCTAAGATAATGGCTGAAACTGGGTTGGCATGGCCTGAGGCTTTGCCATTGGTCCTCCATAGCATTCGGACCACTCCTAGACCTCCTCTTAATCTGTCCCCCTTTGAGATACTGTTCGGACGACAACCTCATTTGATCGTGAGTCCACAAGACGACTTGAAGTGTAATAATGAAGTGACTGTACAATATCTTATAAGAATGAGTAGACAGCTAAACCAACAACAAAAACTAAAAATGCTGTCACCTGGTATGCCAGAAACGAACTGTCATGAGGTTGAACCTGGAGACTATGTTATGATCCGCAATTTCTTACGTTCAGGTTGTTTAACAGACCGTTGGGAAGGCCCGTACCAAGTGCTGCTGACCAGTACTACATCACTGAAGGTTGCAAGAGAGACACTTGGGTCCATTCCACCCACTGCAGGAGAGTCCATAATCCGGAGAAAGTGCAAGATAAAGCTAAGACCAACTACATAGATCTGTCACTCGTGAGTCTGTTCCGGGAGACCTAAAGCCTGCAGTCGAGACACCTGAACCAGAGACGTTGCCCCAGAACTATCTTTCCAGCGATGGAGTGGCGGTTTTTGTTTTTCTTTTGTTCCAAGATTTTCCTTGTTTTTATTTTTTTTAGCACATTCTATTTTTGTGAAGGAGGGTGGAGGACGGAGGAGAGTTCTGGGAGTGATACGGATGAAATGGACGCAGAAGAAAAGTTATTAGGATACTCAGAGCAGCCCATTATCAAACTTGGTCCAGGGGTTATGAAAAGGTCTGCTAGCTCAGGAACTCGGAGGCAGTGTGAGGGGCTATTGTCTGATGAGTATTGTATCTGCAAGTTCTGCGACTCCCTAGTTGAAGAGAGATGCATCCAACGATGCCAGTCCCCCAGTACTCTGAATATAGGCGGGCATCCTTTGGAGGATTAACACTCCCTGGTGGGTAAGGTGCTAAACCAAACCGAGTGTTGGGTGTGCTCTCACGTGCCTCAAGGGCAGCATAATATAGGACTAGTGCCATTCCCTCTAAACATATCTGAAGTACTCGAATTGAGGGGTGGGAGGCCCATAGACGGGAGGTACAATAACACTAGGTCCCCTAGTCTGACGCTTTGACAATACTTCATAGGCAGATCTTTGCTGTGCCTAAATATATCTCATGCAAAGCGCCTGGAGAATTGGGAGGCTGACCTATCAAATCAGACAATGGCTCGCCACACTCATTTTAGAGGGAGACTCACAAGGTCACTACTAGGCAGGAATTTTGATGGAAGTCATAAATTAGGGCGTATAACCAAACATAAGAAGGTATCCATTAGAAAAGTCTCTACAGATAAATGTAAAAATGTCATTAATGCCGACACGCGTCTAGAGCAAATGGAGACACTAGGCATGGGCAGTTTTATCAAAACTCTGTGTGATATAATTCATGGGCATACTGTTCCTTATGTTCTCCCTGATGATGTGTATTTTGTTTGTGGGAGGAAAGCTTATTCCTGGGTGACTCCGAGTTCCAAGGGCTTGTGTTTCTTAGCTAAACTGGTTCCTGAAATCATGACTATTACTCATGAAGAAATGGTTGGTATTCACAAGACTACATCACCACCATACATACACACACAGTATGAACACCGTGGCAAGAGAAATATGATTCCTGGTGAGGAACCCATAGCTACAAAATTGATTAGTGAAACTGCTGGTTTTCAAGTTATGGTTGCTCTAGACCTCACCAGGACCGCTCGGGGAACATTAAACTTTAAATATATCCAAGACCTAGCTAAATTAATAGATAATATCACCGAGATGTATGATGACACTTTCAGGTATACTGGAAGGGAGCTACAAGCGTACAAGAAGGAGTTGGTACAACATAGACTGGTACTAAATTATCTCACCTCTATTACTGGTGGGTACTTTGTGACACTGGCCACCCAGTTCGGTGTCAAATGTTGCACGTACATTACTAATAATACGGATGACCCTAAAGAGGTTATAGACCGGAAGATGGATGAAATTTTGCAGCTGAAATGGGAATTTCGAAAGAGCCATAATTCTTCGTTATATGAGATCGGGGAAAAGGTGGCGGGTTGGTTCTCGTGGTTGAACCCTGTGTAATGGTTCTCCGGTCTGGGGGAGTGGGTACAGGAAATGGTTGCTAGTGTAGGTAAGACCATATTCAAGATGGCAGCTCCCATGGACTGGTTTTGGAGGGAATCTGAAATGGAGGCTGTTATCACCTGATTGGCTGAGAGGAATCATGTGACTGAATCAAAGATAGCCGCGCCCATACTCTGATTCTGGAGGGATCTCTGGAGTGGAGACAGACTAGTCAGCATCTGACAGAGAGTTCAAAAACCAGCAGAGCCTGAGGACCGCAGGGACAAATTGGAAAGGCAACAAAGAGGTAAGTGATAGAACCTGAGAGGCTGGTGTGTGACATTTCCATTTTATCCTCCAGGTTGCCCGTGCGGCCTCCGAGTTCGGCCACCTCAAGTTTGATCTCTTAATTTGATGCTCTCATATCTGCGTTCAGGTCTGGTCTAAGCGTGGCCAACATAGATTGCATGGTTTCAACTGTAATAGGGCTATCAGGATCCATATGTGTAAGAGAAGCTCCACTCCCCGTAGTCGCAGGCCCCTCTAGACAAAGAGAGGCAGGTTATTTGCTTGCTCCGTCCGATCCCCTAGAATTCCCAAAAGTAGCGGCTGTAGGTTATGGTTTGAAAAAGTGAATCAGAGGTGGAGCGTTGTTTGATTTCACTTTATTAGGAGCCATACTCCCCTAGGTATAGAGATATGCGAAGGTCAAATAAACTGCTGTTAGTTAGAGGAAATATGTCAGATACAATGGGTGAACCAGTATCCCAGGCCATGTAAATGGTGTAGCATGGGCGGGGAGCTCAGTTAAAATCAGTCCATTTTTAGGCAGGAGCTTAACCAGCTTTGTATAGCAGTCAGATGCCACCGTCTAAAAGGTGCAGGGCTAAGTATATGTCAATAGTTGTGTGAATAGAAAAGCCTTAAATGTAGTATATTACAGGCTGATCAGCAGGTCGAAGCAACGCTTGAGTGGTGGTTCTTCAGTGGAATCGGCTGCAGTTATGCAGTGAAGAAGCGTGACCAGTAGCACTATGTGTGAGAGGCACCTACATCAGTTAGACTGAAGTTGCCTATATATAAATAAGTAGGAAGTCCCATTTGAGGAAGTATCTTTTTGGCACCGGATATCAGTGATGCCTCCTATGTAGAACGCTGTGGAGTTTGGAACTGTGAAAGGCTCAGTAGTGGCCAAGACAGCACATAGATCCAAATAGAATGTAGGATATAGATGTAAACACTCTAGATGCACTGACCTGGAGAGGTATCTCTTCATGTGGTGATGTTTCCAGCTCCAGTGGTTACCCATCTAACACTTGTGAAGCTCCTAATAGCTGTGGAGCTATAACATACAGTCAGTTATGTGCCCTTATGTATACTCACACTGATGGATCACTGATCTAGATTGTCAGCAGGCAGTTCAGGTATTGTGGCTGTGTTTAGCTGAGTTATAGGTGCAGGATGGTCACTTCCAGTCCGATATAACGATATAGCCAGCAGCTCAATAACCAACCCAGCCAGGCTAATGAGAGCGGGCCGCTCCAAAAAGACCACGGAGCTATGGAGGTGAATCACCTGTAGGCTTTGATGAAAAGTGTTCCATACACTGGGACTGGATGTCACGGATGGCGGGGTCTGCCGCAAGGAAGCAGGGAAATCGGATCTCTAAACGCTCCGAAGTAGTGTGTCCAGATGAATGGTAAAATCAATCTCTGTTATATCTGCCAGGAGCTACCGACGACTACGATGCCGCACACTACAGATCCTCAAGGCAAGTAGGCCTCAGTCAGATTATCAGTCTCCAAAGCCAACTCAGGAAAATGACGGGTCTCCCGTTAGTTGTAAAGGGATCCCTCAGCCATTAGCCACCCGTTTTGGGGTGTAAATCAGCTCTGATCACTTCGATGGAAGGCAATTCAGATAAGTCTAGAATGGAGCTGAGATGAAATGCGTCCTACCAGTATGGCTGACAAGCCACAACCCCTCCCCCCAAAGTTTCTTTTCTTACTGTGACAGCTATTGGATTTCTCCCTTGGATTTGATGTGTTACCACATTCCCAGCTGCTTCATTGGTTCCTGTATACAGTTTATTCTGCCTTCCATCCTACTTCTGATTTGGCACTTAGCTGAGTTCTTATATGAGATCCCGGCTTGGCTGACCTAATGTCTCTTTGTGACATAGTGGATATCTGATTCATGGAGTGAATCCAAGAAAAGGAACAGTCCTCTACAATGTTCCAGGAGGATGTCTACTCTTCCAGAAGGACTCCCCAAAATTTGAGAGCCTCCTGTACAATCCGGGAGAGTAGGCAAATAGGCCATTATCACAAGCAATTGGGCGCCCATGCTTTTTCATAGGAGACCTTATTTTCTATCTAGCAGTACAGCAGTAAATTCACTGCTGTGGTACTTGGTGTAGCCATAACTTTTATAATAAAATAAAAATAATCTTCCCTTTAACCCCGCTACACTATACAGCCTTAGGTAGCATGCCACCTATGCACCAAACTCCATCTGGCAGCACACATTGCACAGTACTATAGCTTCCAGCTGGTAGTGCTGGACACACTCATGGGTGGAGCTATACAAACCGGTTTGGCAGAATAGTACAGGCTCATAGGCTTTATTTGCAAAATCTCTCTTAAATTATTTTTCAAAAGTTGTCAAATTGTAATTATAAATTGAAAACATGAATTGTACTGTGGAATCAGTTGAAAAATGGTGACATTTCTAGAGACAAAAACCTGGGACTGTCCCTGGAAATTAGAGATAGTTGGCAAATACGCCTTATGCTTTACTTTCCCAAACCTTTTGTAATAAGAACGCGCCGTAACACATTGAAAACTAGCAATGCAGTAATTCAGACAGTGAACACTAGAGGTCCCTCTTTTAGAGCCGAACCTGCATAAGTGAGAAAAGCGCGTAACCGTGTAGATCGCGAGAAAGAGCACGTTGGAGACACAATGATGTGCGTAAGAACAGTGTCAGCTGACCGGATCACGTGAGTGTACACCGGGAAGTAGAATTACATTTGATATCAGGCGATACGAGCAGACTGGAAATATGGAGGCGGCTCTGGAGCAGCACCTAGAGGACACGTAAGAGTCTTATGATAAAGACATGCAATCGTCATCTCTTATTATATATGTATCAGATGTGTAAAATAAGTTCTTATTACCTGGTGGGACATTGGTGCATTATTTAGACCTAAACATAGCGGGTTGCGTGCAAAGCAAAAAAAAACCCCGAAATAATCTGCTCAATTTAGGTATTTTACACCTTTTTCTCTATCGAGTCAGTTGATACCCTCAGGTAAATTTTACCTCCGGCAAGTTTCATTGTATGAACTGTAACACATATTCCTTGTATTATACTACTATAGTAAAAGAATAAAGGATCCCTGTACTAGGTTGGAGAGCTGCAGTTGTACTGGGTTAGCTTTATGAAGCATAAGTTAAAAGGAATGATGCTTTATTTATCATCAGAAAGGGGCTAATGCCAAGCAGAAATCTCTATGGGTTGCCACTTACACCAGTCATTTTAAAGACAAATTTGGCTTTTCAGAAATATTGTTTAGTACATTTTTTTTTTGTTATGCACCGAAACAAAATTCTGCTTAGAACACAACTACCTTAGCCTGGAAAGATTGGAAACCAGTGTCTGAATGACCGGTTGTTCGTAACTAAGTTACAGAATTGCTTTGTACATGAAATAAGTGACATGCTATGGTTTTGCTATTTAGGACTCTTGTCCCTTGTCAGCCTTTGAGCCATTGTATAATATGGTTTTTACATTATGTGATGGTGGGGATACTTTATTATTATTATTATTATTATTATTATTATTATTATTATTATTATTATTATTCATTTTTTTAATTACCGCAGAGGAAAGTCTGCAAGACAAGCTACACATTTCGTTACCAAGGAGTTTTGGAAATTTTGTACTTTGTCAGTTGTCAAGTTTTTGATATACCGGTACTTAAATTTTGGCAATATTCTGATGAACACCTTTGTTTTTACACACTGTGCAGATTCAGTTGTTCTTGATGTTCATAAGAACATTGCGGACACACTTTTTTACCATTGCTAAGGGGAAAAGTAATGCTCATTTTTGCTTGCAACTCTATAGGACATGAGCAAAAATGAGCATTACTTCTGTAAAATAAAAAAATTTGCATGAGGTGTTTTGTGACTGTTTTGGAGGCACTTCCCGTAGATATTTTGAGAATTGAATGCCCCCCGAAGGGCAGATTCGATTGAGAAAAAAATCTCATTCATTATTGTTTGCACCACAAAGAGGTGCGAGCAAAAATGAGCGTTAATTTTGACCGTACTACTGGTAAAAAATGAGTGGCTGCGATGTTCTGAGGAACATTGCGACCAATTGAATCTGCTCCTAAGAATGTCATGTAACACAAAAATAGGTGACAGCTTTATTTTAACATTACAATTTAGAGTTAAGATCGGATGAGTCTCTTCTGTTATTTAAAATGTATTTTTAGACAAGTTCCACTTATTACCTAGTACCTCACTTGAACTGAATTTATGCTTTCTAATGTTTAAAAATAACTAAAATATAAATTGTTTTGTCTTAAATTTATACTCTGTATGTGCAAGAAAATAGATTTAGTTAAAAGAAGTGTACACTTTAAAAATCTGAACTTACCTGTGCATATTTCACCAGCATTACATTCAGTCATGCTTGCATGCAATATATAGAGAAGTATTTGGTACAAGAAAAGTATTTATTAGGAAAGCACTCATAGAGCTATACATAGAAAGTTGTGATTTACCCCTTAAAATCTTACTTGGAATAGGATATATTTATAAAATTTTAGTCTTGTTCAGCACCCGTAGAAAATCCATGCAAACGGGGAGAATATACAAGCTCAACACAGATAAGACCAGGGGGTAAATGTATGAACGTCCGATTTTTTTTCAACTCGTCAAAAAGCGGTGACTTTACAGTGAAAATTTAAAGCGGCGATGGCTTGTAAAGGCAAGTCACCGCTTTAAATTTTCACTGCAAAGTCGCCGATTTCCGGCGAGTTGAAAAAAATCGGACGTTCATACATTTACTCCCTGGTCTGGAACTCTAACTCATGACCCAATTGCTGTGAGGCAGAGGTTCCTAAGCCACTGAGCTGCCCACATCAGAAGATCATTAAGCCAAGTAGTCTGAGTCTAAAGGTTGTTATAGAGGTCTAACAACTGCTTCCTTTAGTGTTTCAGAAAAAATGCCTGCCTGTAAGGTGCGGTGTGCTATTTGGCAAATTCTGAACCCCTATTAGAAGGGGTTTTTTTTGGGAGGGGGGGGGGGGGGTGATATGATGCAACCTTAGGGTAATTTCAGTAATGTTTTCTACATCCAGAGGTTGAAGCTAGTCAGAGAGACCAGAAAGCCCACATTCACAAGCTTGTAAACTTGGCACTCATTTGAAAGCACTGTTATAATAGCTAAATGTAGGAAACCTTATGAGCAAGCTCATTGCACTTTAACTGGGAGAGGGTTATATTAGACTGCATAGGGATTAACCCAATAATCTCATCACTGTGGGTGGTCTGGGCTTTTTCTTCTTATTTAATTTACTTCATTTTAACTTCTAAGGAGGACACTTATATGCATTAACAGTGTTTCTCCGCTGCTTCTGTGACTGAAAGGCACTATATTTCATCACGTTAGAGGCAATGTCTGAACTTTGGTCACCTCTGAGGTCACCTGAGCAGGAAAAGGCTGTATTTTGTAAATGGTACAGCCATTTCCAGTATTTTGCAATTCTTGCAGATTACCTTATATAATTACATAAGATAGCTATTTCCTGTGCTAGTGGCCAGACAGGAAGACCAACGTAGATGATCGGTGGGCTCCAGGGTGTGAAGTCCCCCATAAGAGAGAGGAACTTCTCAGTCATCAGCTAATGCTGGTGATTTCTAATTTGTTTACATTTTTATTTGATTTTTTTCATTTATAGAAAAGGGGGAATAAAATAAAATTATGAATTGTTCCTGCAGACAGCTGAACAAGCATTTAACTGTAATAGAATCCAGTGATGTTGATTCTCATGGCAGACTCTATCAGTATAACAAGTCAGTAGAAGCTATGAAGATGGCGCTGAAAGTTAATTCCATGCTTAAATGTAAACTTTTTTTTTCCCTTCATGTAAACATGTCGCCCCTTCCTCACTAACCATTGTAAAACTTTTGCTTTGTATCTTTCTTTGCAGGATGAAAAATCCATCGGTTATTGGAGTCTTGTGCACTGATTCACAGGGATTAAATTTGGGGTGTAAGTCTCTAACTAATGACATTAAAATGCTCTAGTTAGGGTTTGTGCATTAGGCATTCACATGCATGTGAGCTGTAGCCTTCTCTGGTATCTTCCAAATTAAGTTCAACCAGAGGTTGAATGTTGTCATTCATGATGATCATCGCTTCCTACATGGTAACAGTACATGTGCTCCCTGTGCATGTGTGGAAGTAAAATTAAGGAGGGACATCCACCCACTGTGCAGGTATCAGGAGGGCAGTGTATACAGGTGTACACCTGTTTTTTACAACCTCTTCTTTCTTTGAAGGTTGTGGAAGTCTCTCTGACGAGCATGCTGGTGTAATCTCCATCCTCCCTCAGCAGGCAGCTAAGCTTACATTGGACCCCACTGATGTGCCTGTTGTCTGTCTGGAATCTGACAGTGGGTAAGCTACACTTACAGTTACTTTGTTTTTAATTAAAGTAATCAACTCCTGATTTTGGGTACATTGAAGTACAAGTTGTGCAAACCAACAAGTAACTCTGCTCTTGGAAAGATGCCATTTTATGCATCAGAGTATGTTGCATAATGTCCATCATCTGTTATGTGTACAGTGGCGACTTAAGTTTGGGCAGTTGTAGTAAGCATATAATTGAAATTCCAAAGTAGTGTAGAGATTAGCCAGACCATGAATGACCATCAAGTAGTTGGCAAGGCCAACATAACTAAGGGCTATCAATTGTCCAAGGTTGGATGGAGAACATTGTCTGTCAGGTTTTTCCACCCCAAGTAATATAGTATGGGCTTCAATTTTAACTTATGTTGATGATAACACATCTTAACATATATATATATATATTTTCTGTGAAAAATGTAATTCATTAGCTAATTCCATTTGCATCAAACATTCTGCATAACTTTACTAGAATGCAGAAACCCAAAATGTGCAAGCAGTAAAAATTGTAGAACAGGTGATGCAAGAAACAAAAATCTTAAGCTGAGGGTATGTCCATTGTGGTCTTGTGTCTTTAACAAGACCAACATTCTGCTTATCCCTTCTTGTATTCATGGGTACTGAGGCACAATTAAAGTTAGTCCCTAAAACATGGTTATAGGCTTTTCAGAGGGTGATGGCTGTGCATGTCACACTATATGAAAAATTCCACCATCTAAGGACCATATGCAGGTCTTCGCTGGGGGCCTGAAGCAATTAACACACAAAACAGTGCCAAACCTTGGTGCAGCAGTGTCTCTTTCAATTTCCTGTCACTTTTTATAGTGGGGGAAAAAATCTAATATGTCACATTCACCAGGGTTGGCATCTTAAGAAGGGTTGGTGAATAAATTATCCTTCACCTCTTCTTTGTCCTTTGATTCATCTCTTGCCCCTTTGATTCACCTAGCTTTTACATTATTTATTGAAGTTTATTAAAATGGCAGTAAACTGCATTGCACCAGGGAAAGGGATCCTAGGTAGATGAATCTATGTAGTTCAGCTTCCTGCAGAACATTTAGGTTGGCGCATTAATAAAGTGCAGGCTACAAACTCAACCCACTTGTATCCCAGAGAATAGGGTAACACCCAGTTATATGTCAAATGTATTCCAGCAGAATACTTCAGTAAACAGACATCTCTCACCTTTTTTTTTTTTTGAAGGACCTATATGGTGACTAAAAACATTGCTGTTTTTCACTGTAATGTTGAGGAGTCTCCTGATATGTGTGACATTAGCACCATTATCCTGCGGTATATGCGGTCAAACTTGAGCCACAGCATGAGATAGTGGGAGTATTAGGGTCCTCCTGCTGAAGCATATGTGCTAAGGTAGAGATACAGATGTAACAGGTACTGTATGAGAGAAGGGGTGTTCCTGACTCTCAGCCCCCCCTCAGCACACTCCTTTCATTTCCAAGACCTCCTCTCCCAGGGGACTCCAAAGTAAATTACACTGGCTGATGTAGGGCATTCAGAATAGATATTGATCTGGCCCCAAGACAGTGGGACAGCCACTATTATCCTTCTAAGTGCCAAAACACACCCACTGTTTAATGCAGTGATGGGCTGTAGGTGTAGCCCTCTAACCTTTTTATAAGGGTCACACATTATCCTTAATCTGAGTAATAAGTTAAAACAATACATTGAATCAAAGAAAGAGACATCACTCTTTAATAACATATTAGCAGGCATTGTAATGTAACACTTGTTTGTTACACGTTTTAACAAACACATCTGACAACTCAGTGTGATGGAGCTTAAAGCTGAGAAAAGGACAAACCTGGCATGAAAAAGGAAAGATTAGTTTAATATCATGGGGCCCATAGCTCATCCAACTTCTGTATGTCCACGTGTAAGCATGTTTAAAGTGGGAGAGTTTCACAATCTGCTCACTTAATGCATCTGAACCTTAAATATAGCACAGAATAGCGATGTGACGCTCCTATAAAACTAATTTAGTAAGATTGTGATATCAAACTCCCCTTTACAAACGTCATAAATTCGACTTGGTTTTTGACACTTGAAAGGCAAAAAAATCCTAAATCACAATTTAAAAAAAGTAAAAAAAAATCCACCATGCACGTGCCTTTTATCATTGAAAATATATCTTAAATTTGGCTTGTATGAAAGCCCTTTTTAGGTCTTCATTTTTTTTTATAAACGCTGACACACTTTCCAGAATGGCTTTAAAGCCATAGGCCTATCTTTGTCATAAACATGTTATGTTTTGATCATTTATCGTATGGCTGACAACATGAAAACAAGCATACTGTTTCCTAGAATTCCGTGTTGCCTTGATTAATACTTTAGGGATATTAGGCAATAATTATAGCGTGCAGGTACTGATAGGCAAACAATGTTTACAATGGAATACCCCTCCTGTCTGTCACATGACTTTAGTTCAGTCTAGAAAGATATTCTGACTTTAAGGGAAGCTCCCTATCTGCAAACACACATGAAATAAATAATATTGTATATTGGTAGCATATAATGTTATTAATCCAACTGTGTATTATTTCTAATTATCTGTTTCTGCATGATTACTCTAATACAGTAAATGAAAACAGATTTAGAGAATTAGCTCATCAGGATAGAGGTGACTACAGGGATGAAACATTGTGATCATTCTGAGTGGAGTTGCTGGGTGGATTGTGGGCTCATGCACATTTTGTGTTGTAAGAAGACATATTTACATGGGCTTTAAGGGGTAGAGGGCTGGGGTTGTACCTGGTCACAAAATCTTTAGCCCTGCAAAATGACTGACTTGTTATATATTTGGCCAATGCTTGCGACATATTTTGCACTATCCCAGACCGTTTATTTGTGCACCTACAAAAGTTTTTCAATATAAAGACAAATGTGACACATTAAATGCTTAATAGCCATAATAATGCTCATTTAGAATAAAAAGCTGTATGTGAATAAAAGGGGTGGTCCAAAACTCATAATAGGCAAGACTTTAAAGTGAAGTCCACCATGACCATTCATCTCTTAAACTGCATTATGCACATCCCTAAAGTAAGAAGTGGGTGTGCACCTATGTATAAGGCAAGAAGTAGATGCATTTGCAGAAAAGTTGTTGAATGAATTAAGAATTAGTTTTGCATCAACAATTTTCCTGCTTACAACTGTGTATTAAATCTGCTCCTGCATTACTATTTAGGTAAAGCTTGGCAAAGCTGTGGCTCTCCAGGTGTTGTGAAACTACAAGTCCCTGCATGTTCTGCAAGCTATCCACTGTCAAAGCGTGATGGGAGTTGTAGTTTCAAAACACCTGGAGAACCACAGGTTGTCCAGGCCTGATATAGGTAGAAATTAATTTCTACAGAAAAGTATTTAGGAGGGAAAAGCACAACAGAAAAACCTGTTGGGCCTGATTCTTTAAGAAGAGTGAGACAAAAAACCCGAAACCATGTTACAATGCAAGGGTTGCAAATTAGTTTATTATTTTGCACATAAGATAAATACTGACTTTTTTCATGTAGCACACAAATACTTGATAACTTATTAGTACACTGAAATGTAAAGTTGATCTAGGACATGCTCTAGCCAAACTATAAATCTGCCATCATATTTTAAATTTACATTTCCCTCTAATGCAACATGGTTTTGCCAAGTTACTCATTTTTTCTGCTTTACTTTCCTTAATGAATCTGGCCCATTGTGTTTATACACAGCATTTGCAAACACATGCTTGAAATACGTCTTTTTACTGCGCTGCTGCGATATTATGGAGTGGTTTTCAGGCAGTCTTTTTCATGCCAGCTCTACAGTAGTAATAATATGTATATATATTTTTTGTGGGTGTAAATGATTGGTGTGCCACCAGCCTTACTGTGTTCAAATACGTAATACGCTCTTCAAATATACACAACATCACACCTTTATATAGTGGTCTTCATCTTCAAGAGAATTTTAGTTCTCACTGTATAAATCGCCTTTCAAGAATAAATCGTCAGTTTTCCCTGGTTTATGTGAAAAAAAATTCTTTATACCCTAACAATACAATGATACAATGTATTCATAAATTAGGAAATATAGTTATATGCAAGTGTTGGCATTACAAATAAGCTAGTTATTGAAATATGACATTAATGCTAGATTCGCCAGGTTAAAGCAGGGTAATGTACAGTACATTGGCAGATATTACAAAAGAAGCAAGTGAAGATGAATGTAGAATTATTAAAGGTAACTAGTGGGTTACTCAAATTGTAAAACACTAACTTTTCATATTTTTTTTTTTCCCCTGTATAGAACAATTATGATTCAGAAGCATGACCGCCTGACAGTAGCAGTTCACAAAATGTCCTCCTAAGAGCTTCTTTATGTGCAGCAGATTGAGTATGAAACTTAACACATCACCTTCTCCAATGATTGTATATTAAATCTTGAAAGAAAAAAAACCTAACATACTGAAAAGATTTCTACCTAAATTGTTATAGTGTTAAAATGTTTTGTATTCTCCTGTCTCACGATTACTATTTCTAAAGAGTTATTATGACAAGTTCTCCAACCTTCTTAATATCGGCGACTCCTTTTTACTTAGTCAAGCCTTTGTGAATAACATATTCGGTATTCAAAGCTTCAATATGCTAATGAATAAATGTATGTGAAAGGTGGACTTGCACAAGATCCAGGTTACAAGTATGAATTTGCATACACCCTACATAGATATTTTCCTGTGTAAGTATGCCCTAAAAGGTAATATTGACTTTAAAACAAATGTAGTTTTGGATTTTTTTTTCTGTCGCCAGTCTATTTAATTTCAGTATACTTCTAGCCAATTCATATTTGATGAACAATTGCAAACCACTTGGTTCACTTTCAGAAACAATATTTAGTGATATGAAATGTCAACTTTTCTAAATAAAAAAATTATGCATAGTTCTTAAGTATTAACTACACAATGCATTGAATAACATTTTTTTTTTTCTGAAAGCCAAGTAGAGGTGTGTACATACAAGTGATTTTTATTTTTATGGGAGAAACAGGTTACAAAAATCCATCCAAACCAAAGTCTTGTACCGGAGATGGACCTAGGATATTCTACTAAATTTAGAAGGTGTGACATATTACCCAGTACTGGACATTAAGGGGATCACAATACAGAAAGTGCTCAACAATACTGTGAAACAGAAGGTAAAGATGACCCTGCCCAGATGTGCTTGTTATTTAAGTGGTGTGGGTAATATTTAATACATAAGGTAATCGAATTGTAACTGTTGGTTGGGAAAATGTCTCTGGCAACTGAAGGGCTACTGCCTTTTCTGGGCAGCTACTGGTGGTCTGGCATGGCTGGAATTGGGTAAAAACAGTGGAAGATGGAGACATGAAAGATTAATTAGTTAGAAATCTTAAGACAGTCAGAAATGTTGTAACTGTCCTTCACGTCATTTACATTAACTGAACTAATCTGGGTCTGCAGAAGACTCACCTTTGTGCTGCATGTGCTTATCTGCCAGCTTGGAGTAATTGCCTTCTATATTGGTTTGGTATTATGTTCATTGCTGGACAAAGCTAGGATACTTGTTCCTTAATATACTTATTTATTTTTTATTACATTCTCGAAAGTAGCAGTTTTTGTGATGGTACAATTAACATTACCTGTTTAGATTAACATTTTAGAGCTTTAGTCTGCTAATCAAAAGGATAATTCAAAAATATCAGCAATGTTTGACTATATTGATTACTGTATTTTTTTTTTTTGCACATTTTCAAGTATATTGTTGTGTATGCAAATCAATGATAAGTTATGATTAGTAAACCATCTTAATTGAAATTCACACAAGTGTTTATACATTAAGCAGAAGCTGAGCCACTTAAGCATTTAATTGTGCATGTACCCTCAAATCATATGTTCACAGCTCACTCAACACTTGGGGGGAGATGGTTCATGGTTTGTTGAAACTGTGTGTATAACAAAAGTTTATTATGTTCAGTAACCTTTTTACAGCTAGCCAAACTTTTATTTATTTTTTTTATCAAAAAGTGAATACAATGCAACAATTGGGTAAATGCATGCTAAATCCAGTGTGTACCTATTATAAGGATTGTATGCTCCGTATTCTGCTTCTGGGCTTAATGGACAAAGTCAAGTTTTTGTTTTGCTAATGGCTTCTTAAAGTACAGGCACAGAAGAGCCCTATTACAACTTTCAGGAGGTTGTGAACAAAGGCTACAAATTAGTATAAGCAGTAATAGATTTAAGTCACAATCACATGCACTCTTCCTGACAAGCTACTAGATACCATGTATTTTAGCACTTCTGCAGACCTGAATCTATTCAGTCTATTTTAAATTGAGTTCTCTTTTCTAGGAGGTCGGAGAAGGAAGCAGGGTGTGGTGAGATCTGACATCGCTTTTAGGGAGGGAATTGTCCGCGGAGTGCCTCCGGATCAGTTACGGGCAGCACTGCGCAGCAGTGTAACTCTGAGATATATAATCAAATTTATTATACATATATATACACACACACACAATAAGGTGTCCTGCTTCTTATACATCCCCTCTCCAGTTCTTAAAGGGCGAGTAAAATTAGGATGCGTTATATAATGCAGATATTTGTTTAAGTTAATGTAACTGAACAGTCATTTTCTATAACAAATTTCTTACATCACATTGTTCTGTTGATATAAATGACTTTGCACTGATCACATTCCCTACTGATTGTAAATATAGAAGTTAAGTGCTCCATCCAGAAAACTAAAAGCCTTAAATAGATTTGCTGAACCTATAGAAAAAATACTGAAAATGTATGCATTAAACACACCCATCCATTATTTTCAGTGTGGAAAGTTTGTTTCTGCATTTCCTCACTTATTGCGACAGGGACGAGGCTAAAGTGAGATTATGGTTAGAAAATAAATGTAAAAAAAATATAGAAGCATACAGTAGAAAACATTTTTACTTGAAGTATGTAGAATCTTTACTTCCCCTTTGCTCCCCTTCCTGCCCACAGCCAGAATATTATGTCTGAGGCAAGGCTTGGGCTGAACGGACTTCAATTTATGTCCACTTAATATGCAGCTCTATACACATAACCCAGCTGCTAATGTATTGGTTATAGGAATCCTGAAGTGTCACAATAGTGACACCTGCAGAGATTTACTTAAGAATGGGGAAGTTCATGGAGTTGCAAGATCTGTCTCCAATCTTCCCTGCCTGTCAGCTGCTATCAGATAAACCGAACCTATCAGTGCTGACAAAATGTGAAAAATATAAAAACAATTAAAAGACTAAATTACTTTTGTTTCTAGGCTCTGTATATATCGTATACCATACACGTTTGCTAGCCCTAGCTGAATACTTATTTTGTTTTCTCTGGTTTTATTAATTGCACTAAAACTATGGGACGAATCATGGAAAAGCTTTGTTTTTGGGCAAAATATAGTGATTTTAACTTGTGCAATGCAAATAAAATAAATCTGTCAGTCCTAAAAAAAAAAAGTTTTAGTAGTGTACACAAAGTAGTTACATTTAAATATTTCTTTAACTGAACAGTAAGAACAACTAAGGTCTTCACCCATTACCACCCACATAGTTGAGCCAATGTAGACAAAAGGTGGGCAGTAGTTGTGGCTGTGAGCGTCATTAACAGGCTTGTCAATGACAGCCCCCTGGTGCGAGGAGATGGTAGGAACCAAATCAATGTGATCATCACTCAAAATGCAGATAATGCTGTGCACTTTCATATTCTGTGCAGGGAGGTTACTAGGAAACCCAATTACATCACTATGTTGTCATTTTGGATTTCCTTAGATGTGGGTAAACCCTCTTAAAAGTGCAATGGAGGTCCAAATCAGATATTATATGCAAGTAACTATTGAATATACATACCGGTAATTAAAAAATAAATGAAATGCCTGTAAAAAGAATGTGAAGTGCCATCCATCAGTGTGTATACACATTCTGCATGGTTACGCATACAAAGAGGTCTCGCACAGAATAATTATCATGCCAAAACTTTTCTAGTGGTACCAGCCCCCTGATATATCCTCTTTTACCCACTTCGAGGTTTTATGCAGTGACAGGGTAGCAAGAGGGAAAAACATTTCAAATGAACTATCCCTGGACACCTATTAATTTTCCCAAGTATTGGGATACCAAGCTCATAACCTTTCAGGTTATATATCTGGGATTGTGCTATTTCTGTAAAAATAACTTTGAACAATCTGATGAATATCACCCCATATGATAGTATAATAAAAATATATTACAACTATGAAAAAAAAGCTATCTGTATCCAAAAACTGTAAAATATAAAAGGTTATTCCCTATGAGATATGCATATTGCCAGAATGTGAATTCTGGTTTAGCCATTAAGGTGAGAAAGCATCCAGGCATGAAATGGATAAATTATTCTATGTACTGTATGTGAAATGATGTTGCTGATACGTTACACAGCTCCTTCTCTTGTCAGCACTCTCCATGCTCTTGTTTTCCTGCTTGATGAATACTATGCTACATAAACTGTTAGGACAGGTGCTAAAGTACCAAATAATTTGTGTGATTCTTTCTGAAAACTTGCTCAGAAAATGCTATTGAGTTGTAATCAAACTTTTTTTTTTTTACATTGCTATTCTGTTGCAAGAAAACAAGTTTAAACAAAGGGCTGTCCCCATTTCCTGTATTAACCTTTTAGTGGAGAGTTTTGCCAGAGTCCCAACAACTGAAGTTGCCTTTTGCATGCTCCCACTGAATTGTAGCCAATCCATGTATTCACTAATAACTCATACACTATTACATTGAGGTAGTATAATGCTTTTCTTATTGCTTTTCCACTCCATAGTCTAGTCTATTGCATAGAATTTTACAGCCTATAAACATTTTTCTACATGAATGTTCATAATTATACTGTAATTGTCAGGTAATCTAGCCACATGATGTGTTCATTGCTGTCTTCAGGATACTAGTTACACATCTGTGAGAAATAGGAGAACTTAAAAAGGAAGAACCTCCCCTCCCAAAAAAAAAATAATCACAACAACCAATTTGATTAAATATTTAACTTTATTGTTTGTTTATTGACAAGCACTGAAAAGTAGTAACTGTACAGACTTACTGTTTTGTAATGATGACAAGTTCTACTTGGAGCATTATCAGTATTGGAATTCCCAGCCGATTCTGGATGAAGAGTAAAATATAACCTTTTCTGGTAACATTCATGAAGAACATGCAAAATTAGTTATTAACAAACATACAATATTTAATGATAGATTCAATTACAACTTATTAGAACATGAGCTGCAAAATAAAAATTAAAGGTTTGCATACTAACTTTTGGAAATGTCCTATACTGTATTCCAAAGGTTGGTGTGACATTACCCATTTTTCATGGAGATCTCATGTGACACATTTACATGATGTGGCTAATGAATATTTATGAACACAGCGCTTACATCAATAAGCAGGGGCAAGAGCAATTAGGTCAGGCATGTACCTATTTTGCACATCTATTCTTACTGAATAAATACTCTATTTACCAGTATGATTGTTTATTGCCAAAAGTCAGAGGATTTGAATACTGAAAATCTGTTTAGACAAATCTAGCCAGAGCATTAAAATCACATGTGTTTACAGAGCTAGCCTTCAATAGAAAAAGTAACAAGATATTCTTGGGTATGAGCTAAAGTAAATCAAACATTTTCTTTATTTCAAAGTTTGCATTGTGCATCAATTATGTTTACTGGGTGTGCCAGTGTGTGAATCCACCTATCTGTACAGGACATTTCCGCTAGGGTGGTGTCACATTTGCCATTTTTAATGCTACTGTAAAATATAGTGTGGAAGTGCTACTAGGATTCTTTATTAACTTTAATGTATTTTCTTAAACAGGTGCCACACAAGATGTTTGAGCACCTAAGGTAATTTAAAGGTAAAAAACAAAAAAACCGGATATAGCAAGTTGCACATGTGTTCAACAATGTTTAAAGCACTCAAATACATCATGATAGTAACTACTTACTTCCTGTGATAAAACAAGAAACCTGTAGACGTCATTAGAATTGTAAGTGCAGGCTTTAACAATTAGAGCTAAATGAGCTGCTTCTTGGCTTGAAAATGCATCATTAGAAGTGCAGGTGACACTAATTAGAAGATTGCAGCTATTTGCTCAGGATTTCACCCATCTCCCTTTATTATAATAATAAATAAAATAAGTATAATGTTTAGGATTGTGGCACTTTTCTATAAGATTTGCTTTCTGCTAAGGAATGGGGCATGCAAAGACCTATAGCCTGATTCATGTACCATTTGGTTTGGTTTAAGCAGTTTAATTAAATCTTATCAGTTGTCGGTTGACTTATGTAAATTCAGCCACTTTTTTTTTACCACTAATTTTTTAATCTGTTATGCAAATGACTCACTAAAATGTGAACCTGTTACTCAAACACTTGCTTTGTAGACAATGCACCTGTAAATTCATGGTGCACCTGTTCACTAGGAGGGATTGGAAGTCATCTGTGTCCAGAATATTTTACAATTTTCTTTAGTATTAGGATTGTATAAACAAAGGGCAATACCATGCTCCTGTGATAATACAACAGCGTTGCAGTTGTTCTTTAAGGATATAGTGAGATATAGGTTACTTAAACATAAGATAGAGTCCCTCCCAGAAACCAGAGTCTGGATTAAAATTGAGGCTGAAGGTCTGGGGCTGCTCTCACTGTCTTCTCTCCTATGGCTCCCAAGGTCTCGTCGCCCCAAATGTTTTCTACTCCATCCAGTTATATCACATTCATTATCCATTTGGGACGCCTCATTTCAAAAGTTTGGCCTATCGCCTCACCCCTTCCAGTTATTTAACTCCATGGATTTTCTCCCTTGACTTCATCCTGGTTCATTTCAGCCGTGGCACTCTCAGGGAGTCAGATTTCTCAATCACCTAACCTCCTCCACGACATTCCCTCAACTTTCTGACATTCAAGTTCACCTTCATATTCCCTCAAAGCACTTTGACCAGTTTTTCCAATTGCGTCAATTCCATAGTGTTGTCAAAGACCGCCTCTCATCCCGCCCTCTCTCTACCTTTGAATCCCTCTGCTTACGTCAATCTTCAACAAAAGGTCTCATTTTCTCTCTTTATTACGAACTTGCTTCTTCCACCTCAAATGTTGGAGGCCCACATGAACTGGCCTGGGAGCAGGACCTCTGTGAAGAGCTATTAGAGGAGGAATGGTCTGAGATATAAGGACTTGAGACAACATTCTCCATCTGTGTTAGAATAAAAGAAAACATCTACAAGGTGCTATATCGCTGGTACTATGTACATTTGCGTCTGTCGAATACTTCCTGACTCGTCTGATTGGTGTTGGCGGTGGTGCTCCCATGAGGGCACATTCCTTCATATATGGTGGTCGTGCCCAAAACTGTTAGGTTAGATTCATTCAGTGAATTATTCCCCTGGAGCCTAAATTTTTTCTCCTTCCCATGGGAGCCCCCTCTGCATCCCGTCATCAAAATAAATTAATTAGGCACATTCTCTCAGCAGCTTCCTGCCAAATAGTGGCTGACTGGCGACTGCAAGCCCTCCCTCCTTCCTTGTAGTCCATAATTAACAGAATTAGCAGACCCAACGGATGGAATACATGACCAGTATCATCCGCAACTCCTCGAGAGCCTTCACCAGGGTATGGGATCTCTGGCTATCCTATTTTCAGGCGTGTTCACCCTATACATAACCCAGTCATTAACTTTCCTCTCAGAGCTTTTCCTTCTGTTCACAATGGATCTAGTCACATCTCACCCTCCCCATTGTTCTCTCCTTTTCCCTTCTCTATTCCTTTTCTTCCTCCTCTTGCTGTATGAAAACTTTGGGCCACTCACTTTCTATATTTAGTTATATAGTTGACTCTTTGAATACTATGTTCTACGCAGGCCGTAGACCCTGTGTGATTTTCCTGTACACTTTATTATGTGTATACGTTGTGTCCACCATTATTTTCTATCAATGTGTCCTTGCATAAATAAAACTTTAAAAAAAAAAGATTCCCTCCCACACCATGGGGTAGTGCTCTCCTTTTTAAAAGGAGAGACAAAGTTACAGACAATGTAAGTATGGACAAGCGATTGTGTATTTTATCTTGGCTAACTATCTTTTCAGCAATTTAAACATTAGTGTGAAATACTTAATTGCTATCTTAGGTGATCTACCACCACTGTGCATGCCCTCATTGGAAATCCTAAGTACTCCCCTAAAGGTCTCATATTGTGCTTGAATGTTATTGTCTATTTGGAGAGTGATGTCAGTAGGTTACAAGAGGATGACTGGGAGTAGGCAATAGATTTGTCCTGACATATCCACAAACTTTCCAAAAGGTCTATCTCAGCCATATACTTTGCACAGAGAATATTACCATTGTCTTTAACTCATAATTTGGGACTCTTGATAATATAGTGAATGCTGGACAGATCTGTGATGTCTGGCATTACACTGTTATAAATGGTCCACAAACTAAAAATTGCCTTAATCCTACAGCCATTTCCGCAGGATTTATGGCAAGATAATGTTTTATAAATAGGCCGTCTAGTCTTAAGGCTTTACTGCACAAGTTCTATCTGCCCAGAAATCGCTCATCAATGTAGAACTTTCACTCAGCAAACCTTATTGTAATTGGAAAAAAATGGATCTCCCCCAACAACATATTTTCAGGCAATTGTTTGTTCAACTTAACTCCTACCAATCTTAAGAGATGGTTATGAGTGAAGCAACAATCTAGACAAGTTGTCCACCAACAAGTCTACCTTTTGAAAATATTTTTATAGGTTAAAAAGGACTGTAAAGGTTTATGACTTGTTTAACCTTTTGCCAGATATGCTCGGTTTTTCTTTTATACTGCTTTATCATCTCTGCACAATGCCAACATTTCTTAATAAACACTATCCCAATTGAAAGGGAAAATGGGTTGGCAACTAGAAGAAATGAAAGGTGGGTGGGGTGAGCAAGCCATTATATTGTGTGCAGGCAAATTTAAAAAATAAAAACCCTAGTCAAATATACTATGGTCTGGCCACCTTTCTGATATTAACCCCTATTTTCTTTGTGTGCGCCATACTAAAGTGGGCTGGGATAGGAGGACGATCTTGTGGGGGGCAGTGACCTGGCCCTTTGTGTAATTATGCAGGTGACAGGGCCATTATGATGATGACAGAAGCGGAATGTGGGAGACCACAGTTTGACAGTGGATGGAGCAGCATAGTGGTGTATGTAGGTTGTGTTGGCAAATGCATCTCTATAGAAGATAAAGTTTGCTCTTCCAACTTGACTATTCATGGATGCAAAACAGTGTGGATTGTTTTAGCCCACAGATGTTTTGCCATAAGCAATATGTTGTGTTAACCTCTGTTCTGAAAACGGTTCCAAAGAGGTCATTAGGAGCAGCACTCTGCAGACAAATAGTGTATGCAAATGGGCACTTTGAACGCTTTTTTGGTCTCACTTTGTCCTTATTGGGGAGATGGTAACACCAGGAAAATTTATAATGAAAGATGAAACTAAGGTGTGAATATATTAGTAGGTATACAACTGTACCGTTATATGTTCTGAGCTCTGCTGGGTATAATATGCAAATCATTTGGGCAATTATATATGTTACACATACAGTAAATAAGGATATTATAAGTCACAGATCCTCTGATCTCAGAGGTAACATCTAATATAAATAATAATTTAGGGGTGTGTTTCCTTCTATACACTAGATATTGTTTGCAGGAGTTACTTGTGTATTATATGCTGATCCATGTTATGTGTGATAAGCTATGTTACTATGCTGTGTAATACATAACATTTTAGATGCACCCCACATATTCATACAACAACCAACCGATTGCACAGCTACACCCCAGCAAAAAGAAGAATGATCATGCAGTTCAGTCAGTCAATCTCATTAAAGTGATGGAATGGTATCACTGACCGCTCCATGATGCTGGTTGCCTGAAAGTTGAAATCAAAGTCAAAGGTGACTGGGAAGGACAGACAGCAGAAGTAGTTCAGAGTCTTTAAAATGAGAAGTATTTATTAATGTCATTTTATGTGGAAAATATATTTCACTGTTGCAAGTGTTCATCCTCTTCAGATCATGGTTAGATTGCCACTATACCACCCAGGAAAATATTTAATATTTTGCCTTCTACCCCTAATCGAAGCCCCTGGGACTGCTACATGCACCAATCTTCCCCAGGGCTCTGCAAGTTTTGTAATATAACACCGGCAAATAAATTCTCTGAATCAACTTTATATGGCAGCAGAGGTAGTGTGTAAATCTCCTGCTTGCAGCTTGAGATTGGTCCAAGTGTTCACAAGACCACCGCCGCCCCCCTTCCAAATGTTTTCAGTCAGGGCTGTAAGAAATAGAGGAACCCTGGGAAATATGGCTGCATGGAGTAGCCCCGAGGCTGTGGCACATTAGGAAAATATTTTCCTAGGTGGTGGTGCAGCAGCTTGAAACAGAGAAGTGTAATTTCTCGCTAACAGTGTGCTGGTGGAACATGCTGTTTTGCAGCGGTGTGAAGTTCCCGTTATACAGTATTCAAGTAAAACTTTCTTCTTTGCCATTCCCAAAAATGCTATTTTGCACGGTTTGTAAATTATAATTTCATAGAACTTATAACTTAGAAATGAGATGACAGCGATCAATTAATTCTGCTGTGTGGTATGATTATGTCTGCTGTAGGATAAATAAAGACTAAATTCTCCAGCCAAATGCAAAATGAAGCGAGTATTCCACTGGACAGTTTTGAAACTTTCTCATCATCTCTACTATTAATATATTTAAAAAGCGCCACATGTTGTCTACAGCACTGTACAGAGGACAAACAACAAGACAGTACAAGGTATAACAGTACAACAGACAAACACTAACTCTCAACACAGCTACTGAAGGGGATGCAAGAGTATATTCAGTGCAAGCTGAAAACATGTGCCCAAAAGTGAGCACAGCGAACAGGTTTAGAGCCACTGAAAGTCCGAACATCATGCAGGAGTGGATTGAAGGGGCAGAAAGCCCAAAGAGGAAGTGTGCAGTGTAGATGGTGAGCAAAAGATAAAGGTAATGAGAACAGGAGGAAAGAGGGCACTGCTCACTAGAGCTCACAATCTAAAGGGAAAGGGGCAGACAAATGGTTGACACATGGGGGTGAGCCAATGTAAAGCAGATCTGGTGGCAAGAAGTACGAATGGGAGAAATGGAGGATGAAAGAGGGTAAGGTACTTAAAAGTTCATTACAAATGAATACTATTCATTAAGACATCAAAAAGGGAACTGGTCCCAATTTAAAAATCTTACGCTAAACATTTACAATAAACAAACCATTTTCTTACCTGTTTTTATGGTTTTACCTTCCTACGTTTCTCTGTGATCAATAGTCTACCGCACAGTTATCTGGGAAGGGAGATTTTCTGTATGTTTTCAACAGGAGATAAGCAGCAAACCTTCATTTACAGACTCAGATAATTCTTCTGGAAAGAGGAGGGGGTTATTATACAGATTCATAATATATGTTACACATACGCCAAATAATTCACTAGCATTACCTATTAATTCCACCTAGCAATTAACTTCCACAATATTGCATTTGTCAAATAGTACCTTCTGTCAATCTTACTTTAAAAATATAAATTTTAGGCTTATCTGATACAAAACCAGTCCACGGGGGTCAGTGAGCATCTCTAATTCGTTTAAGCTCTGGACGGCTTTCTCATAGTGCTCTTCGATAGTTAGAAAGTCAGGTACATATATGAAATATGCTACAGAGGACAAGGTGCTGAATACAGACATTTACTAAATTCTATTAGAAAAACTACTAGGGGAGTAGAAGTATATTTAATATTTAAGGAAGAGAGGCCTCAAGTATTAAAGGTTAGTTGTAATTTTAATTCATAGAAGCAATATTTATGCACTCTAAAATCCCATTTTTTTGGGAAAAAATACGTTTTAGACAAATCCCAAACTAATTCCTGAATTTGATTCATCCCTAATGTACACAATAAATTTACTCTCAGAAAAAACTGAAGGTAGATCGCCAAAATGCATGGATAACTGCAATATAGGAAACACAGGAGCACACAAGGGATAAAACACACTTAAAATCAGGTATGTCCACACAGGTATAGTTTTGACGTTACTTAAGCAGATCACATCCCCTTAGGCTTAATGTTATGAATAAAAGTGCTGGGTAGACCCTATTCTCTAATACACTCTGTACCATGGCTAAAGAGAGAATCCTCTCTTACCTTGAAAGAGAAGTGACATTAATCGTTCCAGCTCTTTGAAAATCCTTCTTTCGACCAACTGCCATCTAATGAGCAACAGTACTGTATTTGAACAAATCACATACACAATAGGTTTACTTAATTAACCTCCAATTTTCAGACCGACACATTTCTCTCACATTACGGTCTTTCAAGTGTACCACTCAGTTTTTTTTCTGCTTCATCTAACTCAACATCCTATTTTCAAAAGGGAAATATTAAAATTACTTCAGCATCAATGAGACAACATTGGTTAAAATAAACACATTTGCAGTTTAAAAATACACCGTGTGCAAATACCCTTTTTGTGAATACTCCATGAATAACCAATTGGCTGACATGCTAAAAGTGAAAGAAAAAAAAAGTTAGTTTACACTTATGCAGAGTGCCAAATTCACAAAATGCCTAGTGCAGTGGTTCCCAAACTTTTGCAGTTCGCGGCACCCTTAGAGTCTCCATAATTTTTTCAAGGCGCCCCTCCAAAATAATTAACGAGCAGTCCTGTTTTAGAAGTAGTTGGGTCAAAAAAACGTAATAAGTACTTAGGTCAGGACAGAAATACTTATTGAGTTGTATGCAAAAATAATACACATAAATCCAAGGGAAAAGAATATTTTTATATTTTTTTTTCAATTCTATTTCTGTCAAAGAATAATTGACAGCTAACTCACACTGTGCCCTCCTTCATCTCCACACACGCTGCCCCTGGGAGCCGCGGCGCACACTTTGGGAACCGCTGGTCTAGTGTGTTACATTTAATTCACTACCATCACCACACACAGCCAGGGGTGTCGCATCATATTTCCAGACTCGTCACATGCTTCAAAGCATTGGATTGACGCAAATACATCTGATTTACTTTATTAACACTTTCAATTTTCAGATATTTAGGCCGCAAACTTTTAAACCAAATTAAACATGTGAACAGACAGATAGTACTTACTTGATTTAAAACAGACCCTCCCTCCTTCAATGGTTCCAAAGATACACACATTTGTGTCATAGAAAAGTTTGCGTTAACATTATGCAGTGTACTCGCACCACAAAAATGTTATTTATATTCAATATTTCATACAGAAACAGGCTCTAAAGCAAGAAGCATTTAAGTACTCATTGCATTTTTGAAATGAGCAACTACATGGTTTCCTGATCTACATTAAAAAACTGCACAGCTGCTTTTGACATTTTTATGATCAAATTCTGTTCAATGCGCTCCAAACAGAAAGTAATTGGGATATTGGCCCTGAAGCTTTTTACATACAGCTATTACGCTAGCAAGATATATGTAGCGTTAACCCCTACTGCAAATGGATGCCAATATGTGCCATCTTGGTCAGGTTTTCCGTTACGTTAATAGCTTCTTTATACATTACCTGATGGACAACGTTCCAAAATTGCACAGATCTGCATAAATGCACAGTGGGGGCGAACAAATCAGATTAATAAAACATATTAAAGCACAGCAATAGTTCTCTTATGCATGAGGCCATAATGGTTTGTTGATACACAAGTAGTTACAATGAAGGAAATTTGCAAAAGGTAAAAGTGAGAATTTCCATAAAAACAAAAATCACTACATTTGCAACAGAGCAGTGCAGCACAGAAGTCCGTTTTGCGATATCACATGTACAGAAGCCCACAGCATTGCTCTATATTTTGGGAAGATTACAGTATGTCTCATCTATTTAAATAACCTACAAAGAAGTGGAGATGGAACAAAGGCTTTTAAGACAATGCAACCTCAAAACATGGGTTTTAAATACACAAGATATGCATGCAAGACAAATAATCTAATGTATTTAATGTTAAACAACATCACAAATATACTTGAAATAAGGGCAACCCCATTGACCTCTTACTTTCCTGTATTACACAATCATTTTTGGATCATGCTAGGCATTGAGCAAGTAGTGCTTTGACCTGACTTTCACCTCGCAGGTAGCTTGCTCGCAGCAGAAAAGGCAGTCTTTTTGGAGCGTGAGCCACCATATGCACCAGGCAGGAAAAGCGACATGCAACGGTGTACTTTCTTGCTCTGTATAATTAATAAATGTTAAAAACATTCAAATCATATAATTACAATTTAAATGCCATATTACAATTTAGCCCCAAGTCTTCTGCAGTCAGTTACTCGGAAAACATGCTCATAATTTACAATTTATATTATGAAAGGATGTCTTGGTGTTTTGTTATTAGGACGATCACCCCAATAAACTATATGGTAAGGAACTTTACAGCAAGAATCTAAGCTTCCAACCCAATTTCTGTCAACGTGCGGCGAACACATGCTGGTGTCTTTATGAATTGATCCCCAAAGTGACAAAAGCTGTAGTCCTATTAAGTTTATATTTTGTAGTTTTAAGACATATGTGATTGATTTCATTATGAAAATATAATTATCAGTGACTCAATTGTGGAAAGCAGTACATCCATGAAAAAAATTAAATCGGTATAGGCATAGGAGTAATGAAAACACAAAATACAATTAAATATAATGGAGATTGATTTCCCAAATAGAAACATAGGATAATAAAATTTAAAAGTAAACAAATAGTATAAAATTAAGCAGCAATGATAAAATGTGTAAGTATAAAGGATATCTGAGGAATAAGATCACTACAACCACAGATGAGCTACATCCATCTCACAGCTTGCTACTATATAAAGGTACAGCATTGTTTAGAGCATGGTTGTCCAACCCGCGGCCCAGTATGCCTGTAAATGTGGCCCAGCAGGAGTTTTGGTTGTGGCAATGGGGCAGCACTGAAAAAAAAAATCCTGCAAAAAACAAAACAAAAAAAAACCTTGCGGTCATGTCAGCTGGCGCTCCGGCTCCCTTCCTGGTCTCCTCCTCCGTGTGGCGCTCGCATGTGAAGGTCGGGGGTGACGTCATCACACCCGACATCCATTGTGTAGCGCAGCACAGAGGAGTCATCCGCGTGAACTATCAGCAGCAGTGAAAGATTATCCAGTATCCTATTGTTGTTACTCTGAATTACTGCACCATGCAATTATGAACTAGCTGTGTTCTCTGTATGTATCTAATATAATTATTAAGAGATAATTGTATTTTTAATATTTTAAACCATTTTAAATGTGCAGTGCTGAGTAGGGTGAAAATATCACCCACTGTTACCCTCATCAGAGGATGCTCCATGAGCCATTTTTCCCGCCACCCTAACTTTAAATCTCTGTCGATTTCTATTAGTCCTCCTGATGCTACCTATATCGGTGACCATTTCAAACTGGTCAATAAAAAAAATGATTCATGGGTGCAGAAAGAGAGAAAAAAAAAGTTTTTGCCATTTAATTCCCCAAACCCCACTAAGGGGCAGATGCAGGCAAGTTAAATTGTAGCTGGTAATGGGACTACTGCTTTAATCATGATTCTGCAACAGGTTACCTAACTCTTACTAACTTCATTTCCAAGTAAGTTTAATATGTTAACTATGTTTTCTATGGTTTTTTCGATGATCAGCTATCGTTAGTGTTAATGTATTTTATGTGCGGCCCAAATCAACTCGTCGTCTTCCAATGTGGCCCAGGGAAGCAAAAAGGTTGGACACCCCTGGTTTAGAGTTTCAGAGCTGCATAGGACCCCTGTATAGACTATCAACTTGCCAAGATAACAGCCATTGTAAGCACAATGGCCAGGGATGTTGTATTCCTTATTCCAAGCACTACTTTTACATTATGTACTAATGTCAACTATACACAAAGGGCCAGTGTCATTAAGGAAAGGCAAAAAAAAAAAAAGAAGAAAAAAGGGAGTAAAAATGGGACAAACCCTGTTACAATGCAAGGGGTGCAAATTAGTTTATTATTTTGCACATACATTAAATACTGGCTATTTTTTCATCTAGCACACAAAATACTTGGTACTTTATTTTTACACTGAAATTTAAAGCTGATCCAATACATGCCCTCTCCCAACTATAAATCTGTCTCCACATTTTAAATTTACCTCCCCATTCAATGCAACATGGTTTTGCCCAGGGGCAAAGTTACTCATTTTTATGCTTTGCTCTCCTTAATGACTCAGGCCCATCCCATGCACCTCAGTCTCCATACCAGAGTCTATATTGCAGACTGCAAAAGCCAAAATGTTGACCCTGCATAAGGGAAGTGACATTACTTGTTGATGTATCTGCTACAACTCTTCAAATGGCAGTATTTTTGCCCATAAAGCTTTATTTGCAGACACACTATTCAGTACCATCATTTTCCTTTTACTTTAACCTGGGAGAATCCTATGCCTCTGCCACTTAAATGTATTAACAATAAAAAGTACACTTCTGGATGGTCCATTCCAGTGATTAGCACTTACCAGCTGTTCCTGTACCTTCCAGCATCACTCACACATTTCCACATACCTCTCTCCAAAGGTTGGATACCTCCAGGCTGGGAAATG
The DNA here is from genome assembly GCF_038048845.1 of Mixophyes fleayi. Taxonomy (NCBI): domain Eukaryota; kingdom Metazoa; phylum Chordata; class Amphibia; order Anura; family Limnodynastidae; genus Mixophyes; species Mixophyes fleayi. The sequence goes on from NC_134403.1 coordinate 255,741,196, forward strand.
ATAGCCATACAATGCCTCCATTAGTGCAGTGAATCATCTTTCCCGTTTTCCAGTCCCACCAGCATTTTCTCTTTAGTAGCTGCCTGCATTACCTGAAAAGATTTCTGCAAAAAGACTTAATGATGAATGCAAAACCTCAGGGAATGAGGTGGAAATCCATTAAAAACGAGCAGTTTTTGAGCATGATTTTAACAAAGTTTTTTTTCAGTCATCCTAATATTAGATTATATATAAAATGCAGCATCTGCACAATAGAGGTATTGTATGTTTCAGCTCCATTGCACTCTATTACATATGAGAGCTCCATTATATTTTACACATTCTTGTTACTTCATACTTTAATTTATGCTAGATTCTGCTAGTAGCCTACTTCAGTAGCCACTAAGCCATCTGCCCAAATTGTGAATATAATGCCTGCTGATCACTCCTGATTTTGCAACTAGTCTGTTTAATTTGACTTTGCAATCTAATGCACAGGGTTGTTAGCTAGATAGGTAAATAAAACAGTGTTTTGTGCACCTTGTCAGTCTTGGTAACATCTATTTTTAAAGAAGTCACAGCTTCCAATGTTTCTTATAGCCAGCTAACTCTTTCTATTCTTGCTTTAGGAAAGTATTCCCACTCTTCTTTACAGAAAGCTTCTAGCACAGAAATATTCTTAGGTCACTTTGCATACACTGCATGTTTAAAGACTTCCCAAAAGAGTCTATGAACTGTGGAAGACCATTCCAACACATTTCTTTTATTCTTGAAAGAAATTCATGATTCAATTTGGAGTTTACTTTGGATTGTTGCCTTGCTGAAATATACACTTTCATTTCACATTTAATTTGGTGACTAGATGGGACCCTAGCTCTAGTTCAATTAATCAATTTCTCCTTCCATCTGAATAACTTTCTGCGTCACCTACTGGATGGTTGGGCAAGGTGTCCTTTACTTCAAATGCTTCTGCATTTTTCTCTAAATGCATATCTTGAGGATGTGGCCAAAACGTTTATTTTGTTTAATCAGTTCAAAGCCGTTTCAAAACATTTCTGGCTTATCCAAGAATTGGCTCTTGTGATGGAGGTCATAGGAAATAATGCCTTTTTACAATTCTTCCACGCAGATCATTTTTGTGTAAGCAACACTATACCATGGACCACTACTCCAGCGTCTACTAAAGTCTTTTGCAGGTTCTTTACTGGGTTATGTTTTGCATATCTAACCGCAGTTCTATCAAGAGATTTTTTTTTTTTTTTTATCTTCCAGATCCTGAACTGACATGTCTAATACGGACAATGGACATTCCAAGCTTGAAATGTTTAGATATCTTTTTATAGCCTTGTCCTACTTTGTAACAGTCAATTATCTTTGTTTGAAAGTCCTCAGTTAACCACCGAGCAGAGCCCATGGTTGTTGATGAGTATGCACAACATCCTGAGAGATTAGATGGGTCAGAGTATATTCAACACTGGAATTGTAAACACCTGCTTAATGTAAAGCCTACTGTATCAAGCAAGTTGCTGAAACAGTTAATGAATCAACTGAAAAGAGCTCCAAGTTTTGCATATGCACCGATTGTTTCTTTATGTAAATTCAGCAAATAGTAATTGTGTATTAGAAAGTGCAGACCTATGTCATGCTTAAATCTGTACTATGGTAACTCATGGCTCAACAAATCGCATGCACCAGTCCAGCATAGCACCTAAAAAACTGGGCCATGTTGAGCCGTGCCTTGCATGAATCAGTATTTTGTCCTTCGCCTTAATGTGCTACCGTGTCCTGCTGCTCTTGGAAGAGGCTCAGTGTACAGGACAGCAGAGTTCAAAAATTAGATGTTTGCTCTGACTGCCCATACTGGCATTTAACGTCCCAGTATGTCGTATGCACAGTCCGGAGCAACAAATTTAAGTTTCCTCAGAGGAGAACCGATGAAGCAGACTTGGTGGTGGTACGTCAGTACTCAGATGGTAACGGATCAAATACGAAGGAACAGTGATGGAGGAGTTTATGATAGATTGTTGGGATTAATGATAAAGTGTTAGCTATTATGATTATAAGACAAAAAGGTGGGAGTAAGGTGATAATGATGAAGGGGTCATGTTTATAGGGGTATATTTAGAGTGGAGGAAGATGAGGGGGACAATTAGATGGAGAAGGGGATTGAGCCTGCAATAAAGATGTGGAGGAGAGGAGTAAACAGGTTGAGTAGTGAGCATAGGTAATGGACTGGAGGGCTGGCAGGGGGGCACAGAGAGATGAACAGGTTGGACATAGAAGGGGATAGAGAAGAGTTATGATGTGGATTAAATGGGTCTAAGGTCTGTAAAAGTGGTGAGCCGAGTATAAAGGGGTTGTGGGCTGTGTGCATTATGGAATACCATTTTAAATATAAAAATACAGCACCATATAAGCTATTTTGCAAGTAAAATTACTTACCTTACTTAATCCATTTGTTAGATACCTGATGTTGAAAGATCCATGCGTCTGGTTTACACAGGGCCAGTATAGGTTGAGAGACCAACATACATGCCCACTCCCACTCCACCAACAGCAATATTTACTTTGGTTGTAGTCTGAATAGCTGAATAACCCTGTGGGGCCACTACATTTCAGTAAAATAGGTGTACATTTCCTAAACTCTGGAATTAAATCATTTTGACCTTTTAGTACAGTTACTTCTCTGCAATAAATGACCAACATTTATTGTGTACAACATGGTCACTATAAGAATAGCTCTTTATTGTAAATCCTAGAAAAAAAAATGCTTTTTCTAAGTGTTGCAGTGACATCAAGTGGAGAATTGCTAAAGCAGGCAAGAGGGATTTCACTTAAATGGATCATATCCCCACACAAGTATGTAATATTCATAATGAAAAAAATGTGATGTGTGAGACTTAAGCTCTACACATACACATAACATTTAAGTAACACTAGCATGTGTAGAACTCTTCAAGCAACTACAGTGCAGTACAAAGGGAGAAAGGAGAGGACTGGTATTCACTTTGAGTTATATATTACAACATTCAAAAAGAAGTGCTGTGATGCCCTGCTGCAGCAATGAGCTCAAAAGCACACTACAGTGACCAGACATTGCATGCTTTGTGCGCCCCAGAATGCCTTGCAACCAGCTTTCTTGAGCCCAAATACAGAAGTGCTCAGAGGGGAACTTTTACAAATGTATATTTCATACACATGCATAAATATGGATTACATTTAAGTATTAGAGGAATAGGTTCACCTTATGATGCAATGTGGTGACCATATTGAACTGAACATTGTTATAAACTATGGGGTTTCCACATTAAAATCCATTTGTTCCACCACAAACATATTCTATCCAACCCCTCTCATCGGGAAACTGTTAGTATATTTAAGAAAATTGGAAAATGCCTCTATGTGTACCAATGTTGTGTTGTATGTAACATACAGCAACACCAGGGATGCCTTCTTAGCTAAAATCAACACCTGCACCCCATTTCACAGATGTTGCAATAACAGGGGGCACACTTGTAGATTCCTGTAGACTTTGGTGGTGAAATTACTCACCAGGCGTTTGTTCCCCACCTGTCCTACCCTATTCTGTGAAATCCTCCAGCATCAGCGAATTAAGGATCAGGAGGCGGCCCAGAAGGACAAGTGAGCAGAGACTAGATCCCTAACCAGCCCCTCAAGATAGGGACCACCAATCTACACCAGCTTTGGTTTAGGTCTCTCCCCCCCCCCCCCCAATACCCAGAACACTCCAGACATGGGAATGCAAAGAGGTACAGAGGAGACAATACTGGTTAGAAATTACAGTTCCTGATGGGCCGACACTGCTGCTGAGAAGAAAGGGAAGAAAACATGCTCTGTCCACATCCAAACACGCAGGAGAGCCTGTTGATCTTTGTGCCAGAGTTCCTACAAAATTTCAGTAAGACGGAAAAGGACCAGGAGGAAGAGTAGATAATCAATGACCATTGTACTTTGGTCCTGATACCAAACCCAGGACTCTTATGTTCTCCACCCTACGTTGTATGTCATGCACCGCAAAGTATTCATATCCCTTTTGTGGTTTTGTTAGTAATAAAGTTCTATTCTTTAATATAGATATTTGCCTAGATATGAAATACTCACATAACAGTACTATGGCCAAGGAAAAAAGGTAATCGCTTAGTTCATCAAGCGCTGCCCTGGTGCAGATTTCTACCTGTCACTCACATAGGGCATTCTTCACTGGTTTGCATGTGTAATTAACCATGGCTTACCCTTGTACTGTGACTACATGTGTTGTAAATATGCATGTAGACGGTCCGATAAAAACTCAGAGCAGGCGATACCAAACCAATTTGTGTTTGTACAGAAGGTTAACTTGCATTGCGTTTATTCACACTGCTCTTTGGAAGCATTTGCCTCATTTCAATGAATTTGAAAACTATACAATAAACTCTTCAATGCTAGAAAATTGTTACAAAATGCATTTCAAATGCCAGTGAGAAAATGTACTAGAAGTGTCCGCTAGGATCTCCAGGCACAAATGGCTGGGACTTGTAGCGCTATTCTGAAACTAGAAGTTACAGCACGCCCTGCCTACAGCTGGAGAGCCATTTCACCTCTGCTGTAAGGTCTAAACCACCATTGAGCAACTTATAGTTTTCCAGATGGTGTATAAAAATACAAGTCCTAGAATTCCCTGTCCAATGACTGGTATACAGGAACATCCTTGCATCTGCCTAAACTTTCAATGAAAAATAAAGTTTTAACCCAGTGGTTCCCAAACTGTGTGTCACAGCGATCCCACAGGGGTGTCAAGACCAGGGCCGTTGGTAAACAAGGCCGGGGACTACTTGGTAATTATTTTGGCTTAGGGGTGCCTTAAAAAAAAAAAAAAAAAAAAGAGAGTCTAGGGGTGCGTCGAACTAAGAAAGTTTGGGATGCACTGTTTTAACCAATGTAGACAAAAAAAAAAAAAAAAAACAACAACTTTACAATGCAAAGAAAATAGGCACATAGAATACAGTTCTGATACCTCTTCCTCATTAATAATTTCAGGCAACTTAAAAGTAAATGGTAAGTTTACAGGGGAGGGGCCCATCTTGTTTCAAACAAGCAAAGCAGAAAAGAGTGGAGTGTATTTATCTAGGAAACACTGGTGATAACATCAATACTCCTTCCTATTGTAGAGGAATTATTGTTATTTACTTGTGAACCAGGTGCTCCATATAGGACTATAGTCTGCAGTGTTGTTTGCAAAAATACAAAAAAATAAATTTCAATTAAATGCATTTTTGTGCAATAGGCTCTATTACATAGAATGTTTCTCTTGCATATTAGTTTTGAGAAAAGGTGCTTTTGATTACAAAAATAATAAGCGATCGTGCTCTTCTTAAAAGTCATCATCAATTTATATAGCGCCACTAATTACGCAGCGTTGTACACAGAACACATTCACATCAGTCCCTGCCTCCTTGGAGCTTACAGTCTAAATTCCCTAATACACACAGAAACACAGACTAGGGTCAATTTGATAGCATGCAATGGTTAATGTATTTCCAAAACTAACCAACCTGGGGCATTTGGACCCTGCTATTTATTACTTGGGTAAAATATCACCAAGTGTCCAACTAGGCTAGTAGGAGCTCAAACTGCAACAGCGGGTTTGCCCAGGATGTTTTTACGAGGTGAAGACGCATCACTTCGGCTGTGTTTTTGCTACAGGTGATGCAAACATCTGGAGCTATAACTAAATAAGACCGCTAAACAATGACCAGACTATAGTTTTGTACAAGTACAAATACAAAGTGAAAGGGAAATATAGGGGACCCTGGCAGATTCCTGTAGACCTTGGGGGCATAACATACTGCCATACTTTTACAGGACATTTTATTGTAGGTGACCCTTCAACACCATTCTTTGACAGATATTATGGAGACAGTTTAGGAAACAAGAAATTGGAATGAAAATTGGAGGTATGTTTATAAGAATACTATTTTCTCTGGATTGTCTTAATATTATTTCAGTCAGATAAAATTATGCTCATCGGTTATGAGGGTTGTTTTTGGAAAACATGGTGCCTCTTGTCCCAATATTGCTGCAAATATTGTAGTAGAAAACCAGCATTATAGTACATCTAGCCAGGCAGCACTGGGCTCTGCAAATGAGTAAGCTTGTCAGCTAAGTGACTTATCCTTCCTTAGACAAGCAATGACACACTACACTCACAGATATACACCATACTTGCCAACTCTCCCGGAATGTCCGGGAGACTCCCGAAAATTCGGGTAGGTCTCCCGGGCGAGCAGGTAAATATCCGGCAAATGGCATTTGCTCCTCAAAATGACGCAATTCTCGGCGAATCGCGTCATTTTGGTCCTGCCCCCCATGATAAAAAAAACAACCCCCCCATTTTGGGGCGGGGCCAAAAAGACGCAATTTGCCACGCCCCACCCCTCCTGCCCACCAACCACGCCCCCCTGCCTGGGATCTCCGAGAATTAACTTACCAAAGGTTGGTAAGTATGATATACACACACCCCACAGTAAAGTAGTACAAAGTTATCCAGCTTAAATGTTCATCTCCTTTACATGGCACCACTTCTACAATCAGTGAAAACCATTAAACTTTCAGTTTTGCAATGGCCATAATCTAAGCCTCTGTCACCAGCTATGTAACAGTCACATCACTTCAATTATGCTGCCTCAGCCACTCATAAATATTTAACTGCCGTCTCCTGCAACTACTGGTTCACATTTGATATACATTTATACAACTACCCTCTCAAGCAGCAGACTAATCGGCTACAGGGGATATTCCATCAAAAGAACCAGTACTGTACAATGTTAGTGTGGCCAGGAACCAATCTATATGGTACCTGATTCCATAAGTTGACCTCCCATCTGTTACTGACCAGGCACCACATTATGTCATTGACTACCCCAACAGTCAGTCATTAGCAGGTTATATACTAGGGGCTAGATTTACTAAGCTGCAGGTTGGAAAAAGTGGGGATGTTGCCTATAGCAACCAGATTCTAGCTATCATTTTGTAGAAGGTACTAAATAAATAAAAGCTAGAATCTGATTGGTTGCTATAGGCAACATCCCCATTTTTTCAAACCCGCAGCTTAGTAAATCTAGCCCTAGGAATTATGGGGGCGGGGGGGGGGGGGGATAGAAAGCATAGGATAGTTATATAATCAAACTAAACTAGTTATTTGCAGATTACCTCAAGGATTAGGGAGCTGTAATGTCCAGTCTTTTTATTTAGAATCTTGATTTCCTTATTTACAAAGAACTATAAACTATAGTAATTAACAGGGCAGCACACTAATACATGCAGAAGGAGCAGAAAAATAGCAGATGAGGTTCAACATAGATAAACATGTTGTAATGCATTTAAGCCACGCTAACAATTATTCTACTGCTACATTAACTGAGAAATAATTGGGGAGATCAGCAAAGAATAAAGAGGGAAGCAGCACACTACCATTGTATTAGTAAGCATCCAACTACAGGATACACTTTTGGCACAAGAACGTCTTTTTACTAAAGAGGCATGGTATGTTAAAATATACAGAAATACTAGACAAATTAGCCTTGTTTACTTTGGAAAAAGAAGAGCCTTAGAGAAGACAATATATTTAAAAATATGCATTCAGCATTTACATTACCATGTGGATATTTCAGACCCTGGGTTGTGCAGGCCACAAGCAGCCACCGGAAGAATGACATTTCACGTCATTGCTAGGATACATTTACACCTGCATTGCTGGGTGTTTTGATTTTCCTTGCTCTGGAGCAACATTGCTAGAAAAGTTGAACTTGTGTCGTTTTTACCTCATTAAAGGAGGTCCTCTTCCACCACATTTTCCATATTGGAGAACATTAACAGAGTATGTGTGCAGGTATGACCAATACTTACTGAAATAATGTCTTCATTATGCAAGTAACTTTGAATAATTTCAAATACAATAAACAGATCACATGTTCAAAGGTACTGGACACCTGGCCCTAAAACATTGCTTTTCAGCTTTACTATGTAGTGGTTTGTTATATGCATTTTATTCAGCATGATATGCTCTCCCCCAAGCAGGTTTCCTTCAGTCTGCACATCAGTATAGCTGTAATGTGTAGAGGAAGATAGCACGGAAGTGAGCCCGACACTAGAAAATGTTTTTTGTGCTTATGACATATTGCACAACTGCATCAGTAATTTTCAAGTCAGAAATTCTGCATGAAGGGCAAATTTTAGATTCCTATTTTTACTCATTATGCTTTGACTAGTTTTGGTGATTGGATAGAAAATTAAAATTAAAGAGGGCTGAGAAAAGTATTTAGCACCCAGTCTGGGAATTGCTGCAGTTCCTCTGTAGTTGTCAAACACTTTCAAATATGTTCAAACATAATGCAACGTTTACATAGGCAAGAATTATTTGCCCTTAGCTGCACCATATTTACTAAATATATCTGAAATACAATAATATGGAAAGCAAATAAGAGCAACTGGTCTATCTAGTATCAAGATTTTACCTACTGGCACGGCCCTGAAGTATGGACAGACCCGTGTTTAGCACACGTTTAAATACCGGACTGTTTTCACTCATTTGTGAGAACTGTAACTGTATACCCATGCTTTCTTCATGCTAATTTCAAGACTGCCCACAGAATTCAGAACTATTGCTCAGTGAAATACACAAGGGGAGGGGAGATTCAATTCAGGGTGATGTGACGCTGAACATCACCAGTATACATTTCCAAGTACCAACATCGCAGATTTTCCTGCACACATTGATGGGGCGATGAAACATGATGAAATAGGAGTAGTGTTACATCACCACAGAGTGCTCACGCAACTGCACAGAAGGTGCTACGCTGCACATCATACAGAACTGAAACTCCCCAGAGTATTTTACAGTGCACTTGAAGTACAGGCTTCTGAAGGACAGCTTTAATACTTATGTCATGTAAAAAGCAAGGAAAATATTTTGTCTCTGCTTTAACTAGCATTTTTCAATGTCCATGTGTAAAAATTCCATAAGGCAAACTGGCAAAAATATGGGTAAAAAAACCAAAATGTTTCCATGCCAGCTTCTATTGGATTACTATTACTAGTGATTTAATGTTTTTATGTGACAAAGGAGACACTGGTCCAGTCTGCAATACCTAGTATGGAGGAAATCAGTTTCCTAGGCAACCTCAATTCAGAAGCACCACTTTCACATTAGGAAACCCAGCATTCATAAATGCTGCGATCTAGTGCCTAAAACCTAAATACAAAGGCATTGGAACCTGTGGACGACACCTTACATCATCCTTTACAACCTTAAATATGTAAATGAAGTGTATCACCATTTAATATGTTCTCATTTCTCAAAATTCACAGAAGATTTAAACATAACTGGATCATTCCTGTGATTGCAAGATGGGGTGGGCTGCAAGCAATCAAGATGGGCCGCTTGCACTATTCATTCGGCGTCTTGTAGAAAGAATGGTGAGAGAGAGAAACACACAGAAATAGCACCATTAAATTATTATAAAATAAGAGCTCAATTGGAGTTAGTGTAAGCTGCTAAAAGTTATAAGCAGTGAATTAAACCAAATAATACTTTAATAAGTTGGATTGCAAAAAAGGTTACTGGTAGTTAGAAGGGGGTGCATTATGAATGTATATTTTCTTCTGATGCATCTACTTAATTTGTAAGTGACCTGTTCACCCCATGAGGGCTTACACCCATCTCCAAAATTGTTAATCGATTGTAAATACTAATGAAATACAAATAAGTTATTACCAGGTAAACTGAACACTAAGTTAGTGAATAACTTTGTGCAATAGATTTAGAAAATAACCGTTTTGCAGCTTGATATTTCACTACCTTACCTTTGCATAAGAGATTTCCATGGGAACACACCTGCAGGTAAGATATCAGGGCAGCTGAAATTCACCTGTTCCCTAGCAGCAGACAGCTCAACTGGATGCAGCCGCCACCAATTCTCTCCCCATCCGTTGGGAAATGGAAACAGTAACAGCTGCAATTGATCAGCACATGCACGATTTCACCACCTTTGTCACTGCTGCATCCTGACCAAAAATCAGAAGCAAGAGACAGAGGACTCCAAAAGGTTCTTCTCTAGATGCGGTGTGCCATGTAATCTCCTGCTGCAACACTATGTTTTTGTAACAGCGATTGACTTCCCACAAGGAACTACAAATGGTGCAAAACCTGGCACAGAAGGATGCAGCAAATGTGATTTTGAGGAAGGTTCCAAAGGATTCATGCTTGACCTCACAATGAAATGCAAGGCACACACTGTGGTTCCTCATGCTAATGTAACAGAACCCTTCCCAAATGGCCTTGAAAACGACCAATGAAAAGGAATAATTACATATTGGTGACGCACAGAAACTCTTCTCCTGAGAATAAACCACCTATGCATAGAGTGCTTAGATCCCAGAAGTGGATGATTCCTTCAATCTGTTACGAAATGCTTTATTACAATTTTTTTTAAAATTGCTATGGTGATTGCTTTCTGTGGTTTGATTGCTGCAAACGAAACGTGATATAAAGTAAACTTCAAATTAAAAATAAATTAGGATCATTCTGTATGATCCAAACAAATCAAATCTTTACTGTACTCTCCAGAACAGCGGCATGTCCCACTGAGACATGAAGTGGATTTTCTCTGCGTCTTGTAGAAAATTACGGATCCCTCCTAAGGAGAATGAGCAGCCATATGATCCGTTCAACAGAAAGAAAACGGAAACAGCAATCAGAACTAGGTTATTCCAGTTGCACAATAACACAAAAAGTTTAAAAATAAATCAAATAAAAAAGAAAAGTAAAGAAAAAAACACAAAAATGAGTATGTCAATGTTTTACTTCCTGAAGATTATGAAACATCAATTTGTTTGCTACAATTCAAGCAATCAGGAATTGTGTACCCCTCAACCAAAAATGTCAGATGTTTGCTGTCAATTCACTTCCAGGCAGAAAGACATTTTCCTCAAATGAAAATTTATTGAGAATGAAAACAAAAACCAGTTGAACTGTGCACTGTTTCAATGACCATTACGTTAACTTGTGTGAGCCAGAGAGGGTAACGTCTCACTTTCCAGAAATCTTGTGTATACAGCACAAAGCAATGAAGTCATCACGTTTTCACTTAAAACACGGGAACTGGCATCACAATAGCAGATATACAATATGCATTTTTTTTGGCTGCCAAAGTAGTAAAATGCGCAAGTACTAAACAGACACTTTCCTCCATGAATGTTCCTTTTGTCAATAGCGCCCTGAAGACCAGAATCTTCTTTTTTCCCCAGCTTCCAGCTGTACAATGGGGAGGGGAAATTGTTGAAGGTTAAACAAGTACCACCTAACACCACAAAAATACTATCGAAGGAGTGCTGAAAACTTTAAATTTGCATTGAAATTACTCTGCACCAAATGTTGCCCAAAATGGTACAAACACCACTTCTATCAAGGGATGGCAATCTATAAAAAATGTAGTGTTGTCATTAGTATAACTGGTCTGTACTGCAGTACAAAAATGTTATTTATAGAAAAACAAAAGAAAAAAGGGCATCTCCTTTAAAGTGGATCTGTCACCTACACAGTACAGGAGGCATGGGAGGACAGCCTTTTGGGGGCTGAATACTATAATAATGGATGTGCAGCTGCTCAGTTCTCATGTAACAAGCGATTCCCAGTATTTAGCTTTAAGTACCTCAATGAGGCCACTGGTTCCTTGGTAATTTTTAGGCTGCATTCTTAGCATTAAGGATCAGCTGCACGTACACAGCGAGTTCTAAAGACATGTCTCAAGGAACTGGAAGTCTTAAAGCAATATTGATCTCTGAACATACCAGGTATCAATATTTATCATTAAAATATTACTTCAACTTAAATATGGTATATTGCTTTTAATTTTTTTGTCCTGAAAAAACAAAACAAAAAACTCCATAATTAAATGATGGGGTACTTGGTTAAATATTATTTGTGATGCTGCAGGAATGACACAGGGTCCATGTACAAATGATAATCGACATATGGCTGTTGACATAAAATGCACATAGCACAGCATAACCACGTTATACACATAACAAAATATGCATGCATATGCAAAACTGCATAAAGGTTATGCACTTCTATATCAAGGAAGGGACATGTTAAGCAAATATGCATTCAGCATTTACATTACAATGTTGATATTCTGGGTCAATACCGTACAACTAAGCCATACACTACATTAGTCCTGTTATTTTTTTTTTTTTTTAAATCATATGACACAAGTATATTTAGCAAGCTAGATTCCATATAAAAAGTAAAATTACTAAATGAATGCTCTCTGGGTACCTTGGCACCAAAGAAAAAAAACGAACAAATCAGATGGACGGTGCTGCAGTGCAAGATTCTACATTAATTAGATTTGAATAGCACCTTCAGTCGAACAAAGCCGTTTTGTATATGCTAAAAGTTAATCTGGTTCAGTACTTTGTATGAAATAACTCTACATAAACACGTGGATCAAGAGACACTTATGGCAGATGCACTAGCTTGTTAAAAGGGAATTCTTATCTCCGAATTGATAAGATAATTTCTTAAGACATAAGACAGTTTTAAATTCATTGTATTAAAGCAGTATGTCTCCTTGTTACTTATAATAGTTGTAACCAGCAATATGGAGGACAACAATTACTGCAAAGGATTGATAAGTTCAGGAAACCACTGACACCCAATAGTTGAAAAGTACAGTTTGCAATCTACTATTGGATATAAATAAAGACTGTTTTGTTGGAACTTAATGTCACAAAATGCATTTTTTTCTTACAGTCATCTTGCATTTCAGATGCAATGATCCTTTTTAAACCTCTGTACCAATTTTTAAGCAAGTTTAAACACCCTTATCCTATGCTGGTCAACACAATATGTTGATCCTGTGCAATGCAGTCGTTCTCAGCCATGCCCACAGGTCAGATTTACATTTCTCTTACAGTCCTGATAGATAAAATCAGTGATTTTGTGCTCAACTCTGACCTGTGTGCCTCAGAGAGCCACTGACTTAAGTATTGCATACAAAGTACTCTTTACAATGAATGCCCTCTATTCTTTATACTTTTGAAAATATCATTTAACAATGGGTGCAGTTGGTGCAGAATAACATACAAAACGGAGTGAGGTTGAAACAAAATGCTAGGACGAATATTGAAAACAGAAAGAATTACTGCTGTTGAGTACACCAATATGTAAAACAGCTACAATACGTTAAGTCAAAATGCATACTGATGTTGGAAGCATCCACGTGTAAATAAATCAATTGCTACAAGTTTTTTTTTCTTTAAATGATCACAGATTAAACCATGCCAGTGGACAAGACCAAGTATGTGAAAATGTGCATTGTCAGTATTTTAGAGTATTCTTTTTACATAACAAGTTCCTCTCTAATTCTGCAAAAACATTTGTACAATAGGAGGCAATGTTTGCAACCATATTCAAAGAGGGGACATAAACAGTGTAACAAAACAACAAACACCACGTAAGGGCATGATGATCAAAATGTCTACTGTAACTCATAATTGGATAGCATTATCCCTAAAAATTGATAAGAAGTAGTAATATTGGAACTGAGAATGCCACATCAATGTATACTGTAGCCCTATCTTAACCTTTTATTTTTTATTTTTTTTTAAACAAGCAACGGAATGTGCCAGAATCCGTTTAATCTTCACATAATACCAGGTCTTTACACTGCAAGTAAATAGATTTCCTCAAACAGCTTGAATTCTTTCTGTTAAACACAAACAACAGAGTTGCAATAATTTCAACACATGCAAGCATAGGAATGTGTAGACTATACATCTTCGAATTTCAAACCTTTTATGCACTTATCTGCAATTAACTTAAAATGTCTGTATGTAAATCTACCAATTCACTTGCATTCTAGAGTAAAGCACATAATATTAATTTTAACAGTATTCTTCTACATTTACCAAACATAGTAACATCTACAAACCTGAACTGTATTATGGGATACAGTGAAACTTGTAGAGAAGTAACAGTACAGTACTTTTACAATGGCTCATGCTTTTAAATAGCCACTAAAAAGATAAGTATAAATGTATTAACTAGCTGTTTACGCAAGAGGTAGAAATAAAGCCATTGTATAAGCAATCTGATCATTATGACAAATTTACATATATTGTTAGCACTTGTTTGTCAATGTGCAGTAAACTTTACAAATTAGCCATCTGTTGTCTCCTGCTGCTTGCAATTTTATCATAATGAAATGTCAGACGCATTCTAAAAAAAAAAAAATACACAAATTAAACAAAATCATGCATTGTTATAGGAATGTGATGTAAATCAGATTAGAAGTATAGCCTATTTCTAGTAATGTCATGCAATTTTCTGAAAGAATAAAAACAGATACCAACAGATATCTAATATTAAATGTTTACAAACAAACTGACTCTTCAATGAGATATTGTTGGATATACCAATACATTATTCCCTACATGTGGCAAAAAAGTTTTTAAAAAAATAAAAAAAAAAATTATAGGGCAACTTAACTCCATATAGCAGAGATCAAACAATTCCAAAATAACTGACAGCTGTATGCAAGTTTTGCCATGAACTGGTGATAGCTGCCAAACTTCAATTGTTAAAACACTTCTTGACAAAAATCATATTGGGCCTAACATTCCACTCATAAACCAAGTGCAGCCTAACCCTCTGGGTAAGACACAGCAACATTGTGGCTGCTTACCATTGAAAATTCTGCTAATTTTTACTTAAAAATTAGCTCAAGAACTCTGTACAGTAAGGATAAAAAAGGTAAGCATCTACGTTCAATTTCAAATTTAAAATCTAAACTACAGTCTTAATCCAAAAGTGATATGCCAAACAAACAAAAAGCTTATGAAAATACCAAACATTTAAACTACAATTTACAATAAGCTGTAGCTAAAATTCAAGAAGCAGTAAAGAAAATTGGAAAAGAAAGGGAAGGTGGGGGGGGGTTCAACACTATACTAATGAAAGTCATGCAAGGTTATGTAGTATGGAAATGCATCTTCCAACATTCACAAATATGTATGGAAGAGTTTCCATCTCAATAGCAGAGTTCTCTCTAAAATGAACAATCTTGGGAAAAAAGTAAAGTTAATTGAACAATGACTCTACCCTGAACCATTTAATTAATAATCTGCAGGATTGTTTTTAGTAAATTCAATTTAACACATTTTCAGAAGGCTCATCTTTATAAAAAAAAAAAAAAAAAAAAAAAAAGACAGTACTTGAAATGTTTACACTTACTATGCTGCAGAGTGCAAGCTATTTCCCATTTTCAATTATACCAGACTCACAAGCTTACTATAGTGCCCTTCCGTATGTAGAGACAGTAAAGTCATATGTATAAGGAAAACAAATTTTCCCCCACAATATCAGATTTTCAGTTTTAATACACTTCTGGAAATTCTGCATATACAAGTTTGTGAATGTTCCAGGTAACTTTTATAAAAGACCATTTGCATTTTTGTGTAACTCCTTTGAATATGCTATACAACACTTTGGAATTAAAAGAAGTACTCTATATTGCCATTCAAGAGGTATTACTCTGATAGTCTTGTCTTTTACCTTGAATGCTTTGTAAACCTAGTATTTTTTTTAACCCAGTTTGAAGGGTTTGTACAATCTGTCACCTAAAAATGCTAATCCCACAATTTCACAAGGATAGGTGGCAGAACTAACAAAGGGAAGAGGGCATGCTGTGTTATATTCACAAACTATCTCATGCTGCCTTCTAAAGCACCAAATGCCCCTGTCCTTAAGGTTTTGTCACCAAACCTTATTGATCAGATTGGCGTTTTGAAGGAGGTGTACAACCTTCAAGACAAACGTTGCTTGCTTATTAGGCAAAGAAAAAAAAGAGTGTGGATACATACAATATCAATCTGCATTTTAGCTTCAAATTGTCAACATATTTGTAATGGGTATTAAAAAAAAAAGTTTGCCTGTAGTAAATAATTTTTCATAGCTGTGAAGTAGAACATTGTATGAAATAGTTAAAGCTAGCTATAAGATTTCGAAATGTATGATCTACAATAATGTTTAATAAATGTATTTTACAAATTCAGAGATTTGCATCAAATGCTCTACTTGCAAATAGCTATGAGTTAAACATCAACTTTAAGCAATTAGTATTAGGATCTGGGAGAAGAGTTATAAAAGAAAAAAAAAAATAGGTCAGCTGCTTTATTAAAGAAAAGCAAAAAAGCAAGCACATGTTCTATAATATAGGATAGGAGATCTGTTATACCTTTGCTAAGCATGACACAATATCACTGCATATAGAATGAATCAGCAAAACAAAAAGGCTGTACTGTATCCCATAATACCATTTGGACAGTGCATGTGAATACAAACATTCAATTAGGATGCCCCGCGTACTATTATCATGACAAGGTAGTCATCTTCTGATCTGGCAAGGGCTTTAGCTGTTGAATCCAGGAACTGCTGAGAAAATTCACAGGGTGGGAAAGCATGAAGGACCCCTGTGTTCTCTTTATCTTTACTGCCCCCCACAGGAAGGCTAATGACACCTGCAGCCTGTTTTTGCTTTAAATAGGAGACAAGGTTTCTCAGGGGACGTTGAGTAGAACTTGCTTGGTCTCCGGCAAAATTACCCTCAGATGTACCAGGAACTGCAAGCAGGATGGCATAACCATTGGGACCTGCCACTTTAATGCGTCGTGTCACTTCATCCAGCTTGGGCTGATCAAGACGCAGACGTTGTGTAATTTTTAACTGTGCGACTTTTCCTCCTGATGAGCCTTCAATAAGCAGGCCAGATGCTACTGCAAGATCACCCTGCAGCAAATGCATGTTGGACGGAAAATTACTGTTTTTCAGAAGCAGCATACCTTGCCAAGCCAAGCACAGTTTCTGAGATGCATCTTGTTTCTGTGGTGACTTCACTTTACTGCTGGGTTCGGGGCGCTCATCCTTTCTTATTGGGCTTTTACTCTCCACCATACGATGCCTCCTATCTCTTTCAACAGAGGTAGAGTTCTTTCGATCACGTTTATCTCCAAGACCACGCTCAAGGCTGCCTCGCCAATCTCTAGAAGGCGAAACTTGTTCTGCACGGCTGGCTGTACGATCAGTTTCAGTATAACGACTGTCCCGTCCACCATTACCTTCTGGACTTCTGTCAGGACTATTGCAGTGTCTTTTTCTGGAGCGGTCACTTTCAGGAGATCTGTCAATATGACGACTTTCATCTATAAGCCTCCTTTTCCTGGGTTGCTCTTTATTTACTCCATCTCTTTCACGGTCTCTGTCCAAAGTCCAGCCATCAACGCGTCGGTCTAATGTTTCTAGAGACTCATATGTTATTCTATTTCTGTCTCTAACAGGAAGTGGTACCCATTCAGTCTCTGCATACAAGTCTCTTTCTCTATCCCTATACAATAAAGGTGGCGTGCGGTCTCTGGCTCTAAGAGGATCTGGTGCTCTGTGTCCAAAAGCATCCCCCACTAAATCGTAATGGGGCAAAGGCAATGGCTGTAGGTAAGGGGGCTGATAAATATGGTCAGTGTCTGCAAAGTCAACACGTAGTTTTCGGTGTTCTCCACCTAATGGAAATCCCCTCATTTGAACACATGCAGCTTGGGCAGCATCTAAACTCTCATACTGTATATAAGCCCAGCTGTCCCCTTTACGGTAGTCAATAGATCTGATGGTGCCAAACCTGTCAAATTCACGTGCCAGTGATGCCACTGGCACCCATAGTCCAAGTCCACCCACCCACAAGCGGTTGGTTGGTGTAGCTTTGCCATAGCCGATTTTAATACAATTACGCAGAATATACTTGCCGGACATTGCCACTTTGGCCCTGTGAGCCATGTCCAGATTCTCAAATTTAAGAAATCCATAAGTAGAGTTTTGTCCACGGCCTGCACGTTTAATATCCACTTCAGTAATAGCCCCAAAACGTTCAAAGGCTCTGCGCAGCTCACTCTCTGTAACATTGATGTCCAGATTGCCAAGAAAAAGGGTCCTGTTGGCCCTTATGTCGTTCTCGGGAGAATTGCCGTCCTCTCGGATGCTGAGGCGTGGATCTAGTGGGTAGGTGGGTCGTACCCGATTCTCGTAGAAGTTGTAGTCCCGTTCCCTCTCCAGCTCCCTGGGCGGAGGTGGGGGTGGTGGAGGTGGTAAACGGCCTAGGGCGAGCTGTTGTAGCCGATAATCCCTGTAGCCTAGCCCGCCTGGGGAGAGGCCGCGCTGGCCGTGAGGGTGCCGGTGGGCGGGCAAGGAGGACACGGCAGCGGACAGGCTGGCATAGGGGTCTTTGTCTCCGGGGGATCGGCTCCGACGTCGGTTGCTCCCGGTTAGGTATACCGCCTCAATCTTCAGCGGCCGGTCGTAGAGCACCAGCCGGCCCCGGGCGTGCTTGGCAGCCCGGGCATCCTCCGTGCGCCTGAAATTCACCAGGGCCACGCGCTCGTCCCCTGAGCGGGAGATTTTTACACTGACGTCCCCGAACTTCTTGAACTCGTGGAAGAGGCCGTCCTCCACCGCCTCATCGCTGAGCGAGGATCCCAGCTCGCTGATCCGCAGCGACTTGTACTCCGACTCGCCGCGTCCCTCCGTGCTACGGCCGGCTGCGCCTCCTCGGCTGTCTGCACCCTTGCTGCTGCCGCTTCCACTGCTGGCACCTGGGGAACCGTAGCTGTGCAACCCAGGCGCTCTTCCCGATGGCTCATACTCGCGGCCGCCTGAGAGGCCCTTGTCCAGGTGTAGGCCGCGGCGGCCGGAGCTGCTCTCTGAGGTCTTGCCCGCTGAGCCGCTGCCATTACTGCCACTGGCGGAGCTTATCTTTTTTCCGCATCGCTCTCGAGTTGACTCCTCCGCCCCCCGGGACCGTTTGGCCTTAGCCGGGGAGCGCTCTTTTCCTTTCATGGCGAATAATTGATGGATCGCGTCCTCAAACACGACTTCTCAGCGCCATCTTGGAATTTTGGTTCTATGGGATCCACCCTGTACCCTGATACGCTAGGATTAATCCTTCCAGCATTCTCATTGGATAGATATGCCGTCATTCTGTGAAAAAAAATCGGGCGGGATAGACACTACGTTCACGTTTAAAGACGTCATGTCCGCTTCTTAGTCTTGTTGAAGTGTGAGCGAGTTGTGTCGTCAGTTAAATGTCAGCGGAGAAGTAATCGGAGAGAGGTGGTGGGTTGTTAGTCCAGAGTTGCCAACTCTGAAAAAGTTTATAGTTCATTATTAAATACATTTAACCATTTAAATTCAACTATTTCTGTACACGAGTATTGATCTTAGGCATCCATGTTTTTAAAAATATTTTTTAATTAAAACAATCCTGTATAATACAATTATTTGTACCCATGACCTGCTCCCTCACATGACTTAAAAGAGATGCCCTGCTGGAGAGAAGCACCTTCATACACAAAGGATACTGATATAGGAGAACTTTGTGCATCCACATATTAGTTTATACATTGTATTTGCCTGCATGTAGCCGGCAGTAGATATACACCGAGTTCCTGAAACAGAGTTTATAGACCGTAACTGCACTTGTGTGACTGGGAATAGGAGCTTACACTGCCTGCAGGCAAACTGAATAAGCAGCAAAATACACAGGTGCACGTATGCCACTTTCCTGTGGCTATCCCAATCCTCAACTGGCTACCTCTGAAGGTCTCTAGACTAGGATGTGATGGACACAGGACCATGGTTCATTTTCCCCCAGAATTCTGGCTCCAGGTGCACCTAGAACAGAGTAATATTTTCACTCATAAATATGTAATTTATGGACTGATTAAACTTTATATCATACGGTGTTCTGTATTTCCCATCTCAAACATGGAGAGCGATCCTGGGCTCCATTCTGCCAAACAGACAAAATTCAATAATGTAGTGTGATATTACAGTAGATTGCCCTCATATATGCTCCAAGAGCCTTTACTCAGAACCCTGTATGTGCCCTGTTCTAATCCTTCAGTGTTTTCTAGGTGTTGATTCATTTTCTCTCTTTCTATATATCTATTGGTATCACGAACTATCAATAAAAAAAGATGGTTTTCAGTAAATATTATTAAATGGTCAGAGATAAAGACATTATATTTTTGTGTCTTCAAGTTCAAAAAATGGAAGCACGCATTCTGCAGTAATCCAGCTACAGCACAAATTTACAGCCTGCCATTATGCTGTGGAACTATAAGTTCCAGCATACACAGCAAGCCTGACAATTAATGTAAACATTCTCTTAGGATTCCACTACTGTACTGGTGGACAATCTATGAGCTCTCAGCTACTGTGGAACTACAAATCCCTGCATGTTCAGCAAACAGAATGCCCACTACATTCTGCAGGAATCCCACTACAGCAGAGATATTTTAGGTATTTTGTTCTCTAGCTGTTAAAGAACTACACGTCCCCACATACCCTTTAGTCACAGGTTGTTTAAGCCTGCAGAACAGCCCCCAGCACCCAGTAATGCTTTCAGCTGCTAGCGGCTCGGGTATCCCTGTCATTGGCAAACACTACTAAGTGGGAAAGTCACATCACAAACAGAGTAAGCCACACGGATGGAGAGTTACCGGAGAGAAGGGAAGTCTGTACCATCTCCTGCAACAAATCCTCCCGGCTGTCACACATTGGGGTCTTAGCCGCACTTACCTCATCCGCCGCTGTCATATCACAGCTACCTGGGTCCCTCCTGGTCGCCTGCAGCATTCCTGTCCATCACATCTCCGTTTGTAAACAAACACATAGGGGTAAATGTATCAAGCTGAGAGTTTTCCAGCGGATTTGAAAAGTGGAGATGTTGCCTATAGCAACCAATCAGATTCTAGCTGACATTTTGTAGAATGTGCTAAGTAAATGACAGCTAGAATCTGATTGTTTTTTCAAACCCGCCGGAAAACTCAT
This sequence comes from Mixophyes fleayi, assembly GCF_038048845.1. Classification (NCBI taxonomy): domain Eukaryota; kingdom Metazoa; phylum Chordata; class Amphibia; order Anura; family Limnodynastidae; genus Mixophyes; species Mixophyes fleayi. Next base: position 255,762,113 of record NC_134403.1, read on the forward strand.
CTTGATACATTTACCCCATACTGTTTGTTCTGCTGCATGGGCGTGACCATCATGGATGCAGTCAGGTGATCATTCCAGACGAATCCGATTCAGCAGCTGTGATCACATGAACTGTGCAGCCAATATTTGTTTGGGACACCGTATTTAAACCTGCTGCTGAGATCTGTTCTTTGCCAGAACAACACACTTCTCTCCTGAGGATAGTTCTTGGTTCCAGTTCCTGCACTGTTCCTGATTCCCTGTGTTTACAAAGTGATCCTTTTCAGTGTACATTCTGCTTTACCACCTACATATCACTTTGCAAGTATCCTGCATTCTAAAGAGCATATCTTCTTCCAAGCATCCTACATTATACGGAGTTCATCATTCTGCAAGTACTTTGCTCTTTCAAGCTGCTCATCTTCCTGCAATATTCTACATTCAGCAAGAGTGCTCACCTCAGTAAGAGCTTTACATAATCCAGTATCTCAGTATCTATTCTGCAGTACCAGTGGCTTTACTGGTATTGCCTGTTCTGTTGCTATAGCTGGTTCTGAGTCTCTAGGGCTCATTTCCAGTTCCGGGTATCTGTGTGTGGGTTCCAGGTCGGGGCTGCCACGCAGTCCTGAGTTTGTCTTTCCGTGTCAGGGTTCTGAGTTCCTAGTCCCTGTCTCCAGTTCCAGTTCGCTCTGTTCTGAGTTTCCATGTGTTTCCAATCTGAATTCTTATTAGTGGGTTCCAGTCCTGTGTGCCTGGCCACAGGAGCCGGGATTGAGTCCTACGAACAGTGGGACTTATACCTTAGTTCCAGTTAGGTATAATGCTTGATTCCAGTCCAGTACTCAGGCACAGACTCTGGTCCTTATACTCCTATACTGCTTGTGCTACTCTAAGGACTCTACATGAGCTGAGAGATCATCCAGGGCGCTAGGTTCTGTTTCAGTCCTGCTCCAGCTAGGCCCAAGGGTCCTGAATCGGATCTAGAAAAACAGATGACCGTGACACCGACCATGCACAACTGCCATTTTGTCTCTTGCAGCCTGTGACCGAAGTTCGCACAGAGGTGAAAGATCACGTGTTCCGCCGGGAGAGAGAAAAAAACCCGCAACCAGAAAAAAATCCCCACAACTTTTTTTTAAAAAAAGCCCAATTTCTCTTGTTATAAGCGGAATTGGCAACTATGGTGGTGACTAGATCCTCTTCAGCTAAGGTACCTAGTACTTTCACTGCATGGGAAATAGCACACTCTGTGTGAGCCAGCTCGATCCCCTTCCCTGAAAGTGCCTTATTGTCCCTTCTGGCTGGGTAATGAATGGGAAGGGTATTCTCTTCTCTTAAATGACTACTTTTACCCCCAGAGTGCTAAGGTCATTTAGAGCGATAGGATTTAGCCAGCTCTTAGCCACACTTGTATTGTATTATATTACTGAGGTTGACAAAATAATAATATTTATTTAGACATTTATTTTTTATTTTGATAAAATTTACGTATTAGGACAAGCTTTTAAAAGTTATTTTCTCTTGTGGTTACTCATTAATGATTCATATGAAGGTTTACACATCTAAAACCAAGATCATCTTAGAGTGAGAAATAGAAAAACTAAAGCTACAGGACCATAAATTGCTGGAAGTGACAGCAAAAAATACAAACTGAAAGGTCAACTCAAAGTAAAGGATAATGTGTAGATAGCCCAGGAGAAAAGTTATTTACAATTTTTACTGTGTGCTTCAAATTTAATGCACATCAGCACACATTAGATATATATGAAAAGTGTGCCCCCACTATATTCACAGAACTTGTTACCACTGTAGCAGATAATTTTAGATTCCAGCTCATTAGTATGGTGTTAATTAGAATTCTCTATGTCTCGTCATGTAGATTCGCTTACAGGAGTTGACTATAAAGCTGGGTACACAGTACAGGTTTTTCACCTGATTATAGTGCCAATCACATGTTAAACAACTTTTAGGTCCAATATCGCTTTAGTGTGTACGCTCCCGTGCACGGACTGGCTGGCAGACTTTAGCCCGGGGGGCAAGCACATTGCACTAGCCCAAAAGTAGCGGGTCACCCTTAAAGTTGGTTTTCGGTAGAGATGCTCACTGACCCCCGTGTTTTGGTTTTAGTTTTGGATCTGGATTACCTTCGGGTTTTGGTTATGGTTTTGCCAAAACCGCCCTTACGTATTTTGGTTTTGGATCTGTATTTTTTTAGAAACTGTCACTCACCGGAGTGTGAGTGCCTCCACTCTGGTACGTGGTTCTCCATCTTTCCCGCTCACACCTGTGTGGAACCGCGGCCGTCCGCCATCCTGTCGCACTGGGCATGCGCAGGTCCCTTTAACAACTACACCTGACCACTAATGTTATTGATGGATCAATCAATCACCCCTCCCTACTTAAGGCACCTGCAGCCTTAGGTAGTTGCCTGATCTTGAAGTCTCACTCCCAGTGAACTTCTATAGGTGTGTGCAGTTTCCAAACTGCTTCCAGCTCTACTCCTGTGTGCAGTTTTTAAACTGCTTCCAGCTCTACTCCTGTGTGCAGTTTCCAAACTGCTTCCAACTCTACTCCTGTGTGCAGTTTCCAAACTGCTTCCAACTCTACTCCTGTGTGCAGTTTCCAAACTGCTTCCCGCTCTACTCGTGCTTCAGCTTCCACGCTGCTCCCTGCTCAACTCAGCGGCGGTTCCCATACCGCTACAACGCTTCACTTCTCAGCTTATTCCGGATCTACTCAACTGGGTATGCTCTATTGACTATTGCCTATTGCTCGCATACCAGTTGTATCCATTGTTGTTTGCTGCACAGGGTACAAGTACCCATATAGACTGTGTTACTGCATTGCTTCATTTAGGACAAGCTTTCACTCAAGCTACGATATCTCCTCACGCTACTACTTAGCGTTATTGTGCATATCTGCTGTGACCAGCTTCTCCTTACTGCAAGGCATCTACTCCATACAGACTATTCATTGTGCCTTCCATCTCTGCCTCACAAGACATTGCTCTACTCGCGCTGTTTCCATACAGCCACAGTTTGCCTTTCAACTTCACTCTCCCGCACCTGGACAAGTCCTCATTCCTTCTCACAGCAGTGGTACAACTTGCTGCACGCAGACCACTGACTTCCCTGCTACCTACCCGCACCTGGACAAGTCCTCCTATCACAGCGGTGGTACAACTTGCTATACGCAGACCACTGACTCTCCTATTACCTACCTACACCTGGACCAGACTCCTCACCATAGCGGTGGTACAACTTGCTGAACGCAGACCACCGACTACCCTGCTACCTACCTGCACCAGTACTATTCTTCCCATCACTACAGTGGTACAACTTGCTGTACGCAGACCACTGACTCCTCCTCTACCTACCATCACCTATCCACGTCCACTCCTCGTGTCTACATTATCTTCAGCCTCCAGTTTACTGCTCCAAGTCGCTGACTTTCCTCTAACCATAGCTGCAAGTCGCTGACTTCCTCAGACTATCTCTACTCTCCTGCTGTTGTGTCGCTCCAATCATTCACCTGCCTGCTTTGAGGTGCGTGCCATAACCCCGCCTCTCTAGCAGAGTTCCATCTGGTGAAACTCGGGTAAGCAACTCCTAGTGCCCGTGACAGAAACATTGCTAAAATATGCTAAAATCACATAGTTTTGCTCTTTTTTTGATTCTACATTATTATTAACCTCACTAACACTAATTTCAAGTCATTTGCAGTCAATTTTGACCACCTCACAGGTCACATTATTATTTTCATACACTTTCAAACAAAGATTGCAGCAGTTCTTGCCAGTGATAAGAAAAAGGCCATTGTCATGCCTGGGCATAAGACCAAAAATCCACCTCTTATGTGTGGAATTATTTTTACACAAATCCTGACAACAGTTGTCTAGCCAAGTGTAGCGTTTTTAAAGCCACACTCAGTAGAGGTAGGGACCTTAACCATCTACGATCCTCATCCATGTTACGGCATTTGAAGCGAGTACATGGAGAACTTTGGAAAATCAGAAACTTATGTTAAAAAATAGTAAGAAGCAAGCAGTCCAGCATCATCTACCTCCCTTCTCTCATCTAGATCCCAGCACCTGCAATCTACACCCCCAACACCTTCATCATCAATATCCTCATAAGTGATGGGAGTTAGTCCTGCATCCAAGTTGCTAAGGCTAGATGACTCCACTAACCATGATCCCTCTGAAGAATTATTGAGCGTTAGTCCCGCTGCTGCCTCTGCTGGTGGTGGATCTTCAACCCAGAAGAATACTATTAGTAGTTTACAGCAATTGACTGTTAAACAATCCTTTGCTAGAGAAAGAAAGTAAGAAAGCTGTCACCCATTCGTATTTTTCAGAAGTAGGCTCCGCTGTGTATCAGCGGCTTCACTAAGAGACATACAGCTGACAATCTGTTACAAAAAGTAAGAGATATCATTGCAACATGGCTATTCCTGCTTGGACTCTCCTGAGTGAGGATATGTGATTTCTGATAACGACACCAATATTGTTAGAGCATTACAGAGGGGTGGGGGTGGGGGGATAAATTCCATCACATTTCTTGTTGTTCTCACACAATCAACTTGGTGTTACAGAACTTTTAAAAAATGACAATGACATGCAGGAGATGCTGTTTGTGTGGGGAAAAATTTAAGGCCAATTTCTGTTTTCTGCATCAGCATGTAGGAGAATGCAGCAGCTGCAAGAAGACTAGCATTTGAGAGGAATGTACTTTAGTCCAGCGAAGTAGTCACCTGTGAAGAGAGTGCAGACACGGTTAGCTTGAGTCAAGTGATTGCCTTAATTATACTTTTTGAGAAGCAGCTAGAGAAATTTTACGGATAAAATAAAAAGTAAATCTGCAAACTATATTGTAATTGTAGATTAAGTACTTAATTCACTTCGCCAGGATCCAAGAGCTATCAACATCTTGTAATGACGTCTACTCCTTCAGTTTCTCTGGCAACTGCTTCTCGGAAAAAACTTAGCTTTCCCAAGACATCCGGTGGTGATGCAGATGAGTCAGCACAACATTTTGATATTTGCTCTGCTCTAAAAGATTTGCCCAAAAATCGTGACAGCTCGGCCATAAAATGAGCTACAAATTCCATGAGGAAGGCCATTATCGGCAATCACATCAAAGTACACAGACTTCTATGTGTCACTCACCGGACTGTGAGTGCTACTTCTCGTGTATTTAGGAACCGTGGCCGTCCACCATCCCGAGGGTCTGCGCATGTGCAGCCCTTTCAAACCTTCAGTTCGTGTTCCTTTTAGTTAATTGGCTGATCAGGCAACACTCCCTATTTAAAGCACCTGAGGTCAATACCTCGTGGCCTGATCTTGGAGTCTCATTCCCCATGAGCCTCTGAAGGTGTTCCTGTGTTTCCTTGTGTGTTCAGCTCCTGCTGATTCCTGTTGCTCGTTTGTGGTTTCCAGACCACTTCATCTTCCCTGTGTTTCATCGTGACTGCACCAGCTGATTCCTATCCGCTGCCTCTGTGCTACTTCAGTTTGCAGTCCACTTCAACTCTCCTGTGTTTCATCGTGACTGCACCAGCTGATTGCTATCCGCTGTCTCCGTGTATCTACAGTATCCTACTCACTTCACCTATCCCGTGTTTCATCGTGACTGCACCAGCTGATTCCTATCCGCTGCCTCCGTGTATCTACAGTATCCTGCTCACTTCAACTCTCCCGTGTTTCATCGTGACTGCACCAGCTGATTCCTATCCGCTGCCTCGGTGTATCTACAGTATCCTGCTCACCTCAACTCTCCCGTGTTTCATCGTGACTGCTCCAGCTGATTCCTATCCGCTGCCTCCATGTATCTGCAGTTCCCTGCTCATCGCAACCCTCCAGTACTCCTCGCGTCTGCAGCCAGCTGATCCGCTCTCCGTGCTTCTACAGTGTCTCCGCTTGTGTCAACTCGCCTGTCTGCACTGGATCAACGCCCCGCTGCTTTCATCTCGTCTAGATCATCTCTACTCTTCAGTGTTCTCCAGGTGTCCAGTTCTATATACTACTGCTTCCTGAGTATTTGTTTCTATCCCTGCTGGTTCACCTACCTGTGCGCTGCACCTACTAGATTACCGCTTCTACCCTCCTGGGACTTCGCATCCTGCCGGCCTCCCGCCGTCCAGGTATCTCTGCACTTCTGTCTGACAGCCTGCTCTCCTGAACCACGGTATGCATACTTCTCATTGACTGTGCTGGTGTATTGCATATATTGCTGGACTGAGTTGTTCTCCTCTGGAGTTTACTATCCGCTGAGACTATTGCCATCATTTGACTGTGTTACCTTTTGCCTGGATAGTTCTTGTGACTTTGTATTATTGTGCAGTGCTGTTCAGTCATTACTATATTGTGCATATCATCGTGGGATCAAGTCCAGTGTGCCCGTGTATACTCTGCATTGCATTTCTCTCCCCGTGCTCCTCCTCACATATATATTCAGTGGTACAACTTGCTAGAGGCAGACCACTGTTCCCTGTTTCCTGAGTCACCTGTTTCCAGTATCCTTTCACATAGCAGTGGTACAACTTGCTAACGCAGACCACTGACTTCCCGGATACCTTCACCAGGATTCCATTCCTTCACCTAGACAGCGGTACAACTTGCTAAACGCAGACCGCTGACTACCCTCACGTTTCCCTTGTCCATTCAGTTCCTCGTGTACTATTATTACATATTACCAGTGCTGCTAGTCATAGACTTTCCACGAGCATTCTCTACCATCTGCTGTCTCCTGTTCCGTGATCACCCCGCTACCAGAGTACCATATTACCACCTATACTGCTCTGGTAAGTCCATCATCTGGTGATCCCTGGGTAAAGACTCCTAGTGCCCGTGACACTATGATGGTGGATTCCAGCAGGGATGAATTACTATTGTTTGAGGAAGATGTACACAGTGATGAGGGTGATTATGATGACAGTGTAGATTGCAGCAAGGGCTGAAACCTAGCTAAGAGAATGGAGCTACCTGATGCTGGTATGCCTGGTAATATTTTGGGTAGAATGGCATATTGGCAATTTTATGTTTTTCAACACTAAACTTTCACCTTTTTTAGAGATTTTATTTTTCTTTAAAAAGGTACAAGAATTTTATTTACATTTTTGTTTTCATGACTTAAAAACAGTATGCACTTGAACATAGACTTTAGTAGATGTGGTAGAAGGATTAGTATCATCATGACTGAGACTGGAGAGTGACGAGAAAAATGCCACCTCTCCCTTTTCTGCATGAGCTATGGTACAATAAAATGTAACTGCAGATTTAGACCAAGCCAGGCAGGCGTATAATTTCTATTTCAGCAATTACAATTAGCAATGGAGCAATGGAGCTCTTCTCTTTGGGTGTTATCTATATAATGCAGTAGAATTTGCCTGCAAATTCTACAGACAAGCCTGTTTGTCTTCCTCTTCACCTCTTCCTCTTCAATGACTCTTAGCAATTGAGCACTCGTCTTTGGGTGTATATTAGACCCTACACTTTGTAGTGCAAATTCAGAAAAAAAGTCTGCAAGGACTTGTAGATTAATAAAAAAAAACCAAAGCACCTCTTCTCTTTGGGTGTATATTAGACTCTACACTTATTAGTGCAAATTCGGAAAAATACAGTGCAATGATTGCTATATTAGGATTTCAGCACTCAGAAATTAAGCTCTTTTATAAGGGTGTATATGAGACCCCAAACACTTTGTAGTGCAAATTAAGAAAAATTACCACCCTCCTATTTCTACTTTATCACTTTGCCTGCTCTATACTGTGACCTAACCCTTCTCTGTCTCTCTCTCAAATGGCGCTAGATCGCCGTGGTATTTATTGATTCCAAAACTTCCGATATCCGACGACGTCACAATGACGTTTTGCCTTGTTTTGGAATCCGAATAGGCGCAAGAGTACCGAGCCGACTCGGCTTGGTACTCGTAACCCCAAAGTTCTGATGGGTTTGGTTTTAAGGAAAACGAGCCTGTCCATCTCTAAAAAATAGGTATTCCGTTAACCGTGGGAGTAGATATGAAAATGAATTGATGAATTGCTTGGGTTTAGATAAAGACCAAAGGCCTGATTCATTAGATATCTTATCTGGTGCAAAGGTTGCGATTTGTATTTTAAGAAATACGGAGAGATAAGAAAGTAGCGATTCAAGAAGGAACGGAAGTCAAGATATGAACGAAGATGAATCCCTACTTAAGTGACTTCCGCAATGGATAAAAATATGCAGCATGGAGAGAAGAACAACTATGGTACTTAAGAAGTTCTTAATTCGAATTCCGAATAGTTTCTTACTTAAAGATAAATACGTATTGCGAAACAGGAAAAGTGTGAGGTGCGAAGGGTTTGTTTACAAATGTTACAACACGATCTGGAGTGTATTGTGTAGAATTGTAGTTACCTAATTATTCGCATTAGCATTTATATAATTTATTACCTTGGACAAACAAATTTAAAGTAGAATTGTTAATGTTAATTGCAAACACACACACTGGTCAGGAAAGGGCTAGAGTGTTTTCATCATAGTGTAGGGAGGGGAGTGGAAAGGCCCACCACAACTTCTTAGGGATTGCTGTGGAAAGACCACCTCATTCATTGCACTCATAAGAAGGGGAGGATGTTAAAGTTTGGGGATATCTGCTACCCTCCTCACAACCTTCCTTATTAATAAAAATATATGGGAGTTAAGATCAGCACGTTGCCTTAGTAGTGTCATGATCTGCCTGCAGCATACTTTGCCTGGCAGCTCCTGCCTCCTAGACTATCAGACTTTATCATTGGCGTTCATTTCATGTGTTTGCAGCAGTACCTCTGATTACCAGAGGTGCTGCTATTGTGCCTGTTGTGCTCCTAGTTACTTAGGAGTTAACTCTGCTTCACTAATTATTCCATGCACCTGGGTGTGTTTTCTCATTTCCCTTTATATACCTGTCACTCCCAGCACACATTGCTGGTTATTGATGTCATATCCTGTTGTTGCACCCTGTTGATTCTTCCTCCTGCCTTGCTCCTGTGATCATGCTGCATTGGGATCCCAACATACATTCTGCTGCCCTGTTTTCATCTGTGAACCTGGTACTTTCCTGTGCATCTCCCTGTACTTGCTGCCTGGAATCTTTCCACACCTCCTGTTTACCTGCAACTGTGTATACCTGGTAATTTCTACAAGACCATTATTACATCATCTGTTCAGTCTCTCCAGCAATAAACATTGTTTGTTTTTTCACCTATCTATTGCTCCTTAGCTGTATTTCTACATTGATCCGTGACAGTATAACCATCCCAAAAAAACAGCTTAGGAGTCAGGTGAAAGTTTTTTTATTCTGGGACCTTTTTTGTTCTGCAATTCATTTTTTCGTTTACTTTTGGAACATGTCTGCTTTACCAGCTTTTGAATTGCCACAGCTACAGGCTTTACAAATGGACATAATCCTGTTACGCTCCCAGCTGGCTAAATTTTCCACTTTGCTTATGGACCTACTCAGGAGACTGTCAGATTCTGTCTCTCCTAATTCAGAAGCTGCTGATCTGTCTCAATCCACCTTCTCTGCTGATGAACCTGTGCAAATAGCACCTCTTAAAAGTGCTTCTACAAATTTGCTGTTTTTTAAGAACTATGGGGTAACTAATTCCCAGTTCACAGGTGGTCCAAGCCCCCATCTGACCGAAGAGGAGCGACAACGCAGAATAACAAACAAGTTGTGTCTCTACTGTGCCAGCAATGCACATTTCTTACAGGACTGTCCTATCCGTAGACCACGTCAGCTTACTGAACCATCTCCTGTTGTTTCCTCTCTGCATTCCAAATCTGTTTATGCTCCAGCATTCCTGTTCTCTGGGAGGAGACCCAATCTGCCAGCTCCAGCCTCCTGTCCTGAGGCACCAGCTCCAGCCTCCTGTCCTGACGCGCCAGCTCCAGCCGCCTGTCCTGAGGCGCCAACTCCCTCTGTCTCCTGTTGCGAGGTGCCAGCCTCTGTCTCCTGTTGCGAGGTGCCAGCCTCTGTGTCCTGTTGCGAGGTGCCAGCCTCTGTGTCCTGTTGCGAGGTGCCAGCCTCTGTCTTCTGTGCCAAGGTGCCATCATCTGCCTCTTGCTCCGAGGTGCCATCATCTGCCTCTTGCTCAGAGCGGGCACTGCCCTTACTGTCTTCTCCAGAGGGGGCGCTGCCCTTACAGTGTTCTCCAGAGGGGGCGCTGCCCTTACAGTCTTCTCCAGAGGGGGCGCTGCCCTTACAGTCTGCTCCAGAGGGGGTCCTGTCCCTCCAGTCTGCTCCAGAAGAGTTGCCTGTCCATGCGGTTCAGGCCGAGTTGCCTGTCCATGCGGTTCAGGCCGAGTTGCCTGTCCATGCGGTTCAGCCCGAGTTGCCACTTGGTGCTGTCTGCTCTGAGGCTTCTCACAGCGCTGTCTGCTCTAAAGCTTCTCACAGTTCTGTCTGCCCCGAGGCTTCTCACAGTGCTGTCTGCCCCGAGGCTTCTCACAGTGCTGTCTGCCCCGAGGCTTCTCACAGTGCTGTCTGCCCCGAGGCTTCTCACAGCGCTGTCTGCCCCGAGGCTTCTCACAGCGCTGTCTGCCCCGAGGCTGCCAAGCCTGCCTCCCAGTCCGAGCCTGCTGCCAAGTCTGCTGCCCGGGCCGGTTCTGCTGCCAAGTCCGAGTCATCCTGTGCTGAGGGTTTCAAGTCTGACCCGTTGCCTTTATTTGAGGGCCACATTTCCCAACTTAGTGCTCTTCTGAGATTTGCTGCTTCTTATGTTCCCTTTATACCAGAGCTTGTTAACAACCCTAAGAGACAGGTACTGTTCCTTATTTCGTATTTTAGAGGAGAAGCTTTGGAATGGGCAATTCCATTTATTGAAGCAGATCATTCCATCCTATCGGACTTAGAACTGTTTGTTGAGGCAGTAATCAAAAAGTTTTCTTCAACCGCTGCAGTGCCATCCTGTGGGTCATCTGTGCTTTCCGCAACACTACCCAGCACTACAGTCCGAGAACTACCTTTGTGCTCCACCCAGTTGGCCCCAATTGCGAAGAAGTCCTGATAGAGAGGAGGACGTAAGAAGAGAGGTGGTTCTGCAGTGCCTGAACTGGCAGCTGGCATAGTCTCCTTTACCTTTCCGCCCTTGGACGAGGACTTTTCTGCTGGGCCCCCTATTGTGGACTATGATTCCGATGAACTCAGACATTTTTGGTAATTGGGTGTCTGGAATCCGCCCTTAAGGGAGGGGGTACTGTCACGATCTGCCTGCAGCATACTGCTTTGCCTGGCAGCTCCTGCCTCCTGGACTATCAGACTTTATCATTGGTGTTCATTTCATGTGTTTGCAGCAGTACCTCTGATTACCAGAGGTGCTGCTTTTGTGCCTGTTGTGCTCCTAGTTACTTAGGAGTTAACTCTGCTTCACTAATTATTCCATGCACCTGGGTGTGTTCTCATTTCCCTTTATATACCTGTCACTCCCAGCACACATTGCTGGTTATTGATGCCATATCCTGTTGTTGCATCCTATGGATTCTTCCTCCTGCCTTGCTCCTGTGATCATGCTGCATTGGGATCCAACATACATTCTGCTGCCCTGTTTTCATCTGTGAACCTGGTACTTTCCTGTGCATCTCCCTGTACTTGCTGCCTGGAATCTTTCCACACCTCCTGTTTACCTGCAACTGTGTATACCTGGTAATTTCTACAAGACCATTATTACATCATCTGTTCAGTCTCTCCAGCAATAAACATTGTTTGTTTTTTCACCTATCTATTGCTCCTTAGCTGTATTTCTACATTGATCCGTGACAAGTAGTAAACACTTCTGTCTCCCAACACTGGCGTCATGAGTTTGAATACCAAACATGGCCTTAACATCTGTGTGCAGCTTGTGGGCCTGAATCATTAAGGAAAGGAACACAAGAGGAACGTTGTCCAAATCAGCAGATGTTTTTAATTAGCAAGGGGTAGTATTAGGATGGTGTGACAGGATGGACTGCCTATGCCACCCTGTCTGTTGTTGCTGGGAACTGGCTGGGCTTACTTTGCTTACTTTGCCACTGGCCCCTTTCGTTATTCCGAATACACCTCTCCTACTGCAGTAGGAGAAGCCTGCTGCCACCACTATACTGCTTTATGGCATCCTGAACCACGTTCCTTTAGGGTAACTGTCGCTGCTAGTGTACTCCCATGCTGGTACACTTGGGCTGGTATCTCTGACCTCTTACTATGGATCAGGGTGCTGTGGATGGATCCCCCCTGGCCTATCATACTGGCATAAGCTGCTGGGTAGCGGCAGTACTGGAGAGCAGGGACCTAACCTCAGATAGCCGAAAACGGATTAGACTTTGGGTTTAATCTGTAGGTCACAGGATTACAGCAATATTGAAGAAGTTGTCAAGCATGCTCTTGAAGCAGAGAGTGATGTTTATTTCGCTGTGTCCTGACATGGACAGTTCCACTCATTAAAGGTATCAGTGGTCAGGTCAGATGGAACATCAGAATGATACATTTCAGTTTAAAAGAGCTCTCTTTTTATACAGTTTTAGACACAGCCTCACAGGCTATTTTTAGAATAAGGATGCAATTTGTTTACCCAAACATGGATTTACATGCAATGCAATTTGTGATATCCTAAAACCTTGCTGTGATTCCATGCATCTTATTTTTGGACACAGTGGACATCTGACAGCAAGTCTAATTATCTCTTCCTTTCCCTTAATGGGTATTGGGAATAAAAAGTCCAAATATCTTGAGATTAGCATGGGTGCTTTCTTCCAACAGTTGCAGAATACACATTTCTTCCAAAGCAAAGAATTCCCCAAGAAACGTTACAAACCCCAAACAAGGCATTTCCTTACACAACGATATACAAAAGATTTTCTAAACAAAGACTTATTGTATCAGATATATACATCAGAAATAATGCATTTCCTCTAGCAAGGTTAAAACAGAAAAAAAAAAATTCTCCCCTGGTCTCTGAAATAAAGATTTCCTATATCAAAATATACACAATATCAAAAATAAGTGCATTGGCAATTATATAAATAAGCGCTCTACGCTATTTCCTTTAAATAAATGTATACCATAAGTTACTTGTAGGTGATCCAGTCACAGATAGTATTTAGCACATAAGGAAAGGAATTTTTTTTCATGTAACACACAAACACTTGAAAGCTTGATTGTTACTCTGACCTTCAAAGTTGATCTACGACACACTCTACCCAAATTATAATTCTGTTCTCATATTTTAAATGTACCTCCCCATCAAATGCAATTTTGTTAGGCCAAGGGGCAATTTTTAATTTATGACAATGTTTTTCTTGAAAAAAATGATTCTGGTCCACAGGACACATTCATTCACATTATCTGCATGTTGCACATCTATTACTATGAATGCCCTAACACTTGGAGGGGGGTTGATTTGGAGGGGACAGGCTCCTTTGAGGTAAATGCAACTATTTTCTGCCAAACCTTTCCCTCATATACCACTTTTATGTTAGGTAAACAAATCTGCAGGCAACACTTGAGCAGCATGGTGGCTTAGTAGCTAGCACTTCTTCCTTACAGCACTGGGTTCAGGAGTTCAATTTCCAACCGTATGTGCTTTGTGGGCCTGAATAAGGAAAATAAAGGTAACAGTAAAGGAACTTTGAACCTTGCCCAAACCAGGTTTGGACCCATGTAAAATTAAACTTAATGTATTTGTTTAATGTGCAATAATCATTTGCAACAGTCAAATGAAGACATGTTTTATAATTACATAAAAAAAAAAAAACACACAATTTTTTTTAAATAAACAAAATGAAACAACAAAAACATGTTAAAAAACAAATAACAAATCAAACCCAAATTAAAAAGAACTATAACATTTATTTTAGACTAAAATTGTAATTTTGGGTATTTTTTATTTTTTTTATTCTATTTATACATTTTTTCTATGAGCAAACCCACGTTGTGGGTTCCCCTCCCCAGTTCTGGTGTCTTCTGCAGCTGTGAAAAACAAAAAAAAAAACAACACAATTAGCATGCTTACATTATTTATCATACATGAATTACTTCTTGGGGTGTTGTTTGAAGGAATCAGTAGAGGTGTAAAGGTTGACGTAACTTTACACTGTCTGCAAAGGTTAATGGGATGCTTAACACATTAATAGCAACAGGACTTATACGTTTTGATGTTACACACAGATATATATATATATATATATATATATATATATATAAAAAACTGTTTTTGTTACATATATATGTAACTGTGTTTTGTCTATGCAATGTGGGCAACCCCATCTTGCACCCCAGTCTGTACATGGAAAGTGCAGAGGATCTACATCTGTTTTTGTTATATATATATATATATATATATATATATATATATATATATATATATTTTGTAACAAAGGGAGGCATTTATCTGACAAGATGCAGAGAAAGCATACAAGCAGAATAAAACATTGGCACAGTTATGCATCTAGATTGAGGTTAAACCAGGTAAAGACTTATGTACAGTTTAAAGTTGGGTTAACTTACATGATTTGAAAGCTCCTTCCTCTCACAGCAAACAGACATGGTGTGTCTGTTAGTGCAAACAGAGCCAGTGATGGGCGTTTCCTCTTAAAGAGAATGTGGGTGTGTCACCTGCCCATCAAGCTAAGGCTGTGGGAGGAGTATCATGTATAAAAGCTTGATTGTGTCATTTGTTCACTGAGACTTGGGAAGCTGGCTGGTCTTGAGAGAGCTGGTCTATGTCTAGCTAGCGTTTAGGGTCTCCAAGAATTGCTGTGAAACATTTACCATCCTGACAATAAAACTACATAAAAAGGAAGAAGTTGTTCGCGTGTGCTTCAGCAGTAGCGGGCTCTTGCCACAAGTGGTGTCAGGAGTGGGATGCTCCGGGAAGCAAGTTTCCGCTACCCAACCCGCGCAGACGTCAACATGGAGGAATCATTGAGAACCCTCGTGAATATGGCCGCTGCGCAGCAAGAGCAGCAAGCTCAGATGCTACCAGTCGCCGAGGCACAGGTGGAAAACACAAGGCTCTTAAGAGAAGAGTTAAGCCAGGTGAGGGTCTGCAGAAAATGTCACCAGCTGATGACGTAGAAGCATATCTGGTGTCTTTCAAGAGACTTGCAAAAAGGGCAAAATGGCCTCCTAAAGATTGGGCTGAGAGACTGGCGCCATATCTGACTGGTGAAGCTCAGCGAGCTTATATGGATCTAGATGAGGACTAGGCCTCTGATTATTTGTGCCTAAAGTCTGAGATATTGGCTCGCATTGGAGTTTCCGGGCCAGGCCAAGCCCAGCGCTATCACCAATGGTGCTATGATAAAGAAAAACTGGTCAGAGCGCAAGTGGCTGAGCTTTCTAAAATTTTAAAGAACTGGCTGCAGCCTGAGGAGAATTCGCCTTTCTCAGGTTATTGAAGTTCTGGCGATAGACCACTGCATCCGGGGGCTGAACCGCGATTTGCAAAGGTGGGTGTTGCAATCAGACCCACAAACTTATGAAGAGCTTACCACAGTGGTAGAAAGGTTTTGTGCACTACAGCAAATGACTAAAGAACCTGCATTCGTGCCAAAGCCGCTGCCATGCCAAAAGCCAGGTTTGACAATCCTTGCTACAGTGCTCAAATGGCAAAATCTGCTACAGACAGAGGGCCAGGTGCAAAGCTGTCTAATCTGAAGTGTTTCGAATGTGGTGAGCCAGGCCACTTTAAGGCAGAGTGTCCTAAACTACAGGAACCCATGGACTGTTCCGTGGCACATATTTGGCCTGCTTTTCCAAGCTGTTTTACCATGAGTCCCACATCAGGAAGTCCTTGTTTGTTCCGGGTGACTGTGCTAATCAACCAAAACCTTGTTCTGGTCTTGGTTGACTTTTGGAGTGAACTCTCATTTTTTTCCAGCTCTGCCTTACCCGAAACCATAACTTCTCGGTTGCCCAAGGTGAAGGTTCTTTGCGTACATGGCACGACAGAGGAGTATGAAAGAACAATACTACCAGTCACACTCAAAGACAAAACCTTTATGGTGGTAGCTGCCATAACACCTAAACTCCCATATCCACTCATTTTGGGGCGAGACTTCCCACTGTCTAATGAGGTCCTCGGTGAGCGGCAACTGATGCAACGGTCGAAAGCCCGGTCTTATAGGAACCGCCTAAGAATCCACAACATCTGAACATCGATCTTTGGGAACCGCCAAACCGGAATGCCATCCTGGGAGTCACAGCAGGAGTTCCACAAAACCACATGGACAGTCCAAACTAGCATTGGTCGGTGATGTCGCAGATGAGCCCACCCCACCTGTCAGTGAGGATACGGACTGGTCCGCAATACCAATTTTGTTTCCTCTGCAGGACTTTGCTCGGGACTAACTTAATGATGCCACTTCGGAACATGCCTTTAAAAGTGTGACTGAGGTAAATGGGGCAGCGAAAGCCGGCCAGCCTGCAGAAGGCATACCATATTTTATTGTCAAAAATAATTTCCTGTATAGAGTTGCTATGGTACAGGGGGGAAAAGTAGAACAATTAATGGTTCCTCAGGTCCATGTACCCCTAGTGTTAAAAGCAGCACACACACATGTTTGTGGGGGACACCTAGGGGAGGATAAAACACGGGAACGAGTTCTGCTTAGGTTTAACAGGCTCGGGGTACACATGGTCGTGAAAAAGTATTGCCGGTCCTGTCCCATTTGTCAGAGAACCTGTCCCAAACCCATGTACAGGGCACCTCTCATTCCAATACCAAGAGTAAAAGTTCCTTTTGAACAGATAGTCATGGACCTTGTGGGGCCACTGGAAAAATCCGCACGTGGGCACCAATATATACTAGTGGTGCTTGACTATGCAACCAGGTATCCAGAGGCAACTCCCCTACGAAACATAAAAGTCCAGCACCATAGCTAGAGAACTTGTATTGATGTTTACACGCTTGGGAGTACCCAAAGAAATTCTCACAGATCAGGGTACTCCATTCATGCCTAAACTGATGAAGGACATGTGTCAGTTGCTAGGGGTTACGGCGCTTCATACCTCCGTGTACCATCCACAAACAGATGGCTTGGTGAAACACTTTAATTGCACATTAAAGCACATGCTCAGGAAAGCAGTGGCTCAAGAGAAAAAAGATTGGGACACTCTTATTCCATATTTGATATTTGCCATCCTTGAGGTACCTCAAGCTTCAACAGGGTTTAGTCCATTTATGTTATTGTTTGGGAGACAGCCCAGGTGTATCTTGGATATGTTAAAAGAAGGGTGGGAGCAGCAAGGTCCCAGGGAGCCAAATCTGGTCTAATTTGTGTCCCAAATGTATGAGAGGCTAGGAAAGATAGGGCCCATTGTGCAGCAACATGTAAAAGAGGCTCAGGAACGACAGAAGAAAAGTTATGACAAAAGTGCTGTTGTTTAATCTTTTAAGCCTGGGGACAAGGTCCTAGTCCTGGTTCCTACCCAGGAAAGCAAACTTTTTCGCTCATTGGCAGGGGCCATATGAAGTTCTAGAGGCTGTCGGTCCTGTCAGTTACAGAGTCCGCCAGTTAGGTAGGAGTAGGGAGGAGCAAATATATCATGTTAACCTCCTTAAACCTTGGCATGATGAGGAAACCTCTCCTCAGGTAGTGAGTACTGCCATTGAAAAGTCAGAAGTGACCATAGAGCCAGCATTGTCTGTTAAGCAGAGACAACAGACTGAAAAAATGATTTGCCGGAACAGGGATGTCTTCTCTTCCCTCCCTGGGCGCACTACCTTAATCGAACACGACATTGTCACTCCGCCAGGAGTCATTGTAAAGCAGAAGCCGTATCGTATTCCAGAAGCCAGACAGGTGGACGTGAGAAAGGAGATCGAGAAGATGCTCCAGTTAGACGTAATTGAAGAGTCCACTAGTGAGTGAAATAGTCCCGTTGTGCTTGTTCCGAAACCCAATGGGACAATTAGGTTCTGCAATGACTTTAGGCGCCTAAACAGTATGTCGCAGTTTGATGCCTATCCGATGCCACGTGTGGATGAACTAGTGGAAAATCTTGCTAGTAGCAACTATTTGACAACCCTTGATCTAACAAAGGGTTATTGGCAAGTTCCCCTGACTTCCACGGCCAAGCCAAAGACTGCATTTTCCACCCCTGATGGTCTCTCTATCAATATAAAGTCCTACCCTTTGGGTTGCATGGGGCACCTGCCACCTTCCAAAGGGCCATGAATAAATTACTACGACCTCACACAACTTATGCAGCCGCTTACTTGGACAATATAGTGATTTATACCCCAGACTGGGGATCACATTTAGCCAAAGGTCATTAAGGTCAGCAGGGTTAACCCAGAGAAATGTGCCAAAGCCATGAGAGAAGCCAAATATTTGGGGTATGTTGTAGGTTGAGGGCATGTAAAACCCCAGCTAGACAAAGAGGAGGCCAGAAAAAAAAAATCGCAGTTAAGAACCTTTCTAGGCTTAGCAGGTTACTACAGGCGGTTTGTAAGCCACTTTGCCACTAGAGCTGCTCCACTTACGGACATGTTAAAAAAATAAGTTGTCCGGATAGATTAACCTGGTCTGACTCTGCAGAAACCGCCTGGTCTGATCTTCGGTTAGCTCTTTGTTTCTCCCCAGTTCTACAAGCACCGGATTTTACCCAGAGGTTCTTCCTCCAAACTGATGCTTCTGGTGTTGGCTTAGGTGCAGTCCTGTAACAGGAGAAGAATGGAGTAGAAAATCCTGTCCTAAGCCGTAAGTTGCTTCCAAGGGAACAAAAATATGCCACTGTGGAGAAAGAATGTCTCGCCATAAAATGGGCTACAGAAGCTCTGCGCTATTATCTCCTAGGCAGAGAGTTCACCTTAATAACAGATCATGCACCATTGAGATGGATGCAGAACAACCGGGAGGTAAATGCCAAGGTAACCCGCTGGTTCTTGGCACTGCAACCTTTCAAGTTCTCAGTAGAACATAGACCTGGGATTCTGCACAAGAATGCAGATGCATTGTCATGAAAATATGCACTCCTCGCGAAGTCCGCGTCCCCCTACTTGGAGACGCTAGGGGGAGGGATATGTAACAAAGGGAGGCATTTATCTGACAAGATGCAGAGAAAGCATACAAGCAGAATAAAACATTGGCGCAGTTATGCACCTAGATTGAGGTTAAACCAGGCAGCGGCGCACGGAGGATTGTCGGGGGGGGGAGGGTTTCCCCCCACCGACCCCAAAAAAAAAAAAAAAGCAGAGAGAGAGCTCCGTTTCGCCAGCGCTGTCCTATACAGCAGCCGCGGCGCTGTCTAAGAAGCATCTGCATATACAATACAGCACCGCCGCGGACGCTTCTTTGACAGCGCCACGGCTGCTGTATAGGACAGTGGCCACTTAGTTAGCGCAGGGGGGGTTTCTAGAGACTCAGAAACCCCCCCTGCGTGCGCCACTGCCAGGTAAAGACTTATGTATAGAATAAAAACAGTGGTAAAAGACAACGGCTCTCAGTGCATTAACACAGTCACGTGAATATATTGTGCTTATATATAAAAAGATTCACATACAGTAGGCTGCTTCACTTTATACATCAATTGCGGATGTGGCACCTAGATAAATACAAAAAAGGAGCGCCAAACATAGTGTGATAACGTCAATTAACAACAAAGTGACCATATATTCCAAATTGGTCTCGTACCAAGAACAGAAGATAAAATCGCTTATCTGGTAATAGTATCCCTTGGAACTCCCACAAGTTTCTTCTCAAGTAACTTAGACCTTCTGAGTCTTATCCAATACTAGAACTCAATAGGAAATAGCAAATAACAGTGTAGTGTGTTCATAACATACAATTGAATATCCTTCTATAAAAGAATTTTAATCAAAAACCATGCCATATCCATTCATAACAATAAATTGCCCATACATTGTATAAAAACAAGGCAAGCTTATCTGTAAAAAGGACTCATCCAGAAATCCTTAAGGACCACTTGGCCACAGGTGATAGCAGTTCCTTCCACCAGAACAGATAAATGCCACGAGTAATAATTCCTTTTACTCCTCTGGACATAGAACCTCCTTTCCAATCACCAACCAAGCAGTCTTACCCTTTTGAGAAAGTCGTTATGTTATGAATCCCAGTGCATTCAAGAAGAGCAACAGTAGTTTAAGGCAGAGTGTCTTTATTCAGGTAAATATATTAACAAAGATAACTCATATCCACGGATAACAGGTTCCAAAAGAGACTGTATAGTAAAATGGCAGCAACAAGTATAATAAGTTTTACCCCAGTCCAAAAGGCACAAGGCTGTCCAGGAAAGCAGACAAGAGTCCAGGGATAAAGCAGTGACCAGACAAACAAATCCAAATAGCCAGGCAGAGATCAAACAAATTAGTGAGGTCCAGAAGTCTGTCCAAAAGGTCAGGGCAACAGGCAAAATAGCGTGGTCCAAGGTACAGGCAAATGATTCGGGGTCTCAGGCAAGCAGGCAAGGTCCAAGGTACAGGCAGGGGTCATACACAGAAGTTCAGTCCAGCAGGTATATATCAAATAGCACAGGAGCAGGTTAGCAGCAGCCAGGAACAAACGGATGAACTGCACAGAGTACAGCTAGAGGCAGGTACTTAAAGCAGTGCAACAGGTGCAGTTCTAATCGGGCACAGTGCAAGGAGATTAACTCCTTCAGGCACGTAGAAGAGTTCAGGAACAGAACAGCAGCACCTCTGGTGGTATGAGGCACTGCTGCTAGGTACAAACAACAGACAGAGTTGTAATATAGCCCCCCCTTTAAGGAGCGGATTCCAGATGCTCCATACAAGCTCCCTTCAGGTATTCCTCCTCTTCTTTTTCTTTTTATGGGATCTTCCTGAAGATCCAATTGGGCTCATTTCCAAAGGAGTACAGAGAAGACCCAATTCCTCAAAAACAAAAGAATTGGTAAGTTCGTCCACTAAGTCTCTTGTATCTTCAACGAATTCACTCTCAGAGTCTGAGTCCCAGCCAAGGGTCGGGATAGGAGCTTTTATTCTATTAGAAGATGGCGGTATGCCCAAAAAGCTAGTCACCAAGGTTGGTGTTTGTTGTGACGGAAGTGGCAAAGCAAGGTTTTTCCCGTTCTTGCTAACCTTCTTCCTAGGTGACCTAGACTGTCTGATGGAAGACACATTCATAGAGGTCTTATGGACAAGTGCAGGAACTGACGCACAGGCTGGAATGGGCACAGAAAAATCATGATCAGATGACTTGACTATGGATGGAGTGTACTTCTGACAAACAGCATTAACAAAGTCCATGGTATTATGAATAATGGGGTCATCGGAATTTAGTAATGAGAAGGCCCAGGTTTGTGGCTCCCCTCTAAAACACATAATGATTGAATCCACTTGGTTAAATTGGTCAACAAAATAATCTGGACACTCTTGAAACTGTTTCATGGAAAGTTCGAGTACTGTAACAAACTGTTTGATGTCTCCATCAAGGAAGACTGGAGGAGGATCTGATGACTCCGAATAGGCTTTTGGGCATTCAGGCTCAATAGCAGTCTCTGGAGAGTACCCAGCTTGTGCAGCAGTCTCTGGAGAGTCCTCAACTGAAACGGCAGAGCAGGAGTCCCCGACTGGGACGGCAAGTTGGGCACACTTGACGGTAAGCCCGGACTGGGCACAGCACTCTGACTGTGAGTCTCTGAAGGTGTTCCTGTGTACTTCTCCGTGTCTTCAGCTTCCTGCTGATTCCTGCTCAACTCATTGCCGGTTTCCAGACCGCTTCAAGTCTCCTGTGTTCTACTATGTCTTCAGTTCCTTGCTGATTCCTGCGGGTTTCCAGACCGCTACAAGTCTCCCGTGTTCTACTATGTCTTCAGTTCCCTGCTGATTCCTGCTCTAATCATCTGCGGCTTCCAGTCCGCTATTACCTCCAGTGTTCTACTCGTGTTCGCTATCTCCAGTGATTCCTGCATTGCTCATCGTTGTTCTACCCGTGTCAAGTTCTCTGCCTATGTGCTGACCCGGACCCTGATTACCGCTACCACTCACCTGTGGTTTCTTTACTCGTGCTGGCGTGCAGCCGCTCAGCTGTTCCTGTATCCTCTCGTGGACAGCCTGCTCAACTGAACCGCGGTATGCTTACTTTCTATTGACTGTATTCGTTTACTGCATATCCGCTTGGACTGTTCTCCACTTACCCACGGAATCCTCTATCTCCCTGAGACTGTGTTACTACTCCGCATATCTGCTGGGAAGTTTACCTCTTTGTTCAGTCGTGAGATACATATGCTAATTGACCTTCTACTATTAGCCTGGATTCCAGTAGTGAATTTGTCTCTGTCAAGCAGCGCCTGCCACACCAACATAGACTTGTGCATATTGTTTGGGATCAAGTTCCTTGTGCTCTCAGTGTCTACATTTTATGTTTCCACTCATCGACACCTGTACCTATCCCCACCTTTAGCAGTGGTACAACTTGCTGTACACAGACCACTGACTCCCAGTTACCTACCTGCACCAGTAACAAGTCCTCTCACTACAAGCAGTGGTACAACTTCCCCGTTACCTACCTACACCTGGACAAGTCTTCTCACTATAGCAGTGGTACAACTTGCTGTACGCAGACCACTGACTTCCCCATTACCTACCTGCACCTGGACAAGTCCTCTCATCATAAGCAGTGGTACAACTTGCTATACGCAGACCACTGACTTCCCCGCTACCTACCTGCACCTGGACAAGTCTCTTCACCATAAGCAGTGGTACAACTTCCCGGTTACCTACCTACACCTGGACAAGTCTTCTCACTATAGCAGTGGTACAACTTGCTGTACGCAGACCTCTGACTTCCCTGTTACCTTCCTGCACTTCTTCACGTCCATCAAGATCCTCGTGTTCATATCTACCTAATCATTAACCAGATTGCTGCTAGTCATTGACATCCTCTCACCATCTGCTGAGTCATATGTTCCGCTAGTCACCCTGCTACCAGAGGACCACTGTGTAATCCACACTACTCTGGTAAGATCATCATCTGGTGATATCCTGGGCAAAGACTCCTAGTGCCCGTGACACCCGGGAGTAGAGGCAGTGGCTGAAGACCCGGGAGTAGAGGCAGTGGCTGAAGACCCGGGAGTAGAGGCAGTGGCTGAAGACCCGGGAGTAGAGGCAGCGGCTGAAGACTCGGGAGTAGAGGCAGCGGACTCTGGACCGCACACAATGGCAGGAGACTCAGTGCTGGTGGTAGCTGGAACTGGCATCGCAGGACAGGCAGTAGCTGGAACTGGCACCGCAGGACAGGCGGCAACTGGAACTGGCACCGCAGGACAGGCGGCAACTGGAACTGGCACCGCAGGACAGGCGGCAACTGGAACTTGCACCGCAGGACAGGCGGCAACTGGAACTGGCAGATTAGGCTGAAGTAATGCAACAGGAGGTGACGTGCAGAACAATCCAGGGTCTGGAGAGGAGCACACTGAAGGCTGCTCCATAGGATGTTGTGGTCTGTGGAGCGGACAGCTTTGTAAGAAATGTTCGCCACTGGCACAGTAGAGGCATAGTTTACCAATCCTTCTGCGCCATTGTTCCTCCTCAGTGTGTGGGGGAAGCAGGTAGCTTGGTCGTTTAGAATACCTAATGGTAGGGACCGCTGGCATTACCATAGATGCAGCACCAATGTCAGAAAAAGTTCTGGGAGGATTCTCTGTGGTCTGCATGCTTTCATTAAAGGAGTTTGTTGCTTTAAAATCAGAATTAGTGTAGAAACCACTTATCACAGCAGCAAGAAGAGTTAAGCAGTTCTTGGAGTAAAGTGGATAGTTGTATGATTTGGCAACGGAGTTGAACAATGTCCATTTGCAGCATTTGTAATTGTGGATTTACAGACATGTCTAATAGCCAAACACAGAGTTCAATGCAAACACACTAGGAATTCCAGGACTAAGGCAGAGGGTGTGCAATCAGCAGGCCCAGATTGTATGGCAGTTCATCATGTTATGAATCCCAGTGCATTCACAAAGAGCAACAGTAGTGTAAGGCAGATTGTCTTTATTCAGGTAAATATATTAACAAAGATAACTCATATCCACGGATAACAGGTTCCAAAAGAGACTATATAGTAAAATGGCAGGAACAAGTATAATAAGTTTTACCCCAGTCCAGAAAGCACAAGGCTGTCCAGGAAAGCAGACAGAGTGCAGGGATAAAGCAGTGATCAGACAGACAAACAAATACAAATAGCCAGGCAGAGATTAAACAAATTAGTGAGGTCCAGAAGTCTGTCCAAAAGGTCAGGGCAACAGGCAAAATAGCGTGGTCCAAGGTACAGGCAAATGATTTGGGGTCTCAGGCAAGCAGGCAAGGTCCAAGGTACAGGCAGGGGTCATACACAGAAGTTCAGTCCAGCAGGTATATATCAAGTAGCACAGGAGCAGGTTAGCAGCAGCCAGGAACAAACGGATGAACTGCACAGAGCACAGCTAGAGGCAGGTACTTAAAGCAGTGCAACAGGTGCAGTTCTAATCAGGCATAATGCAAGGAGATTAACTCCTTCAGGCACGTAGAAGAGTTCAGGAACAGAACAGCAGCACCTCTGGTGGTATGAGGCACTGCTGCTAGGTACAAACAACAGACAGAGTTGTAACACGTTACAGACGAAACGCGTCAAGGGAGCATCGGTTAACTGACTGCTTGGTTGGTGATTGGAAAGGAGGTTCTATGTCCAGAGGAGTAAAGGAATTATTACTCGTGGCATTTATTTGTTCTGGTGGAAAGAACTGCTATCACCTGTGGCCAAGTGGTCCTTAAGGATTTCTGGATGAGTCCTTTTTACAGATAAGCTTGCCTTGTTTTTATACAATGTACGGGCAATTTATTGTTATGAATGGATATGGCATGGTTTTTGATTAAAATTCTTTTATAGAAGGATATTCAATTGTATGTTATGAACACACTACACTATTATTTGCTATTTCCTATTGAGTTCTAGTATTGGATAAGACGCAGAAGGTCTAAGTTACTTGAGAAGAAACTTGTGGGAGTTCCAAGGGATACTATTATCCAGATAAGCGATTTTATCTTCTGTTCTTGGTACGAGACCAATTTGGAATATATGGTCACTTTGTTGTTAATTGACGTTATCACACTATGTCTGGCGCTCTTTTTTTGTATTTATCTAAAGACTCATGTATAGTTTAAAGTTTGTTTAACTTACATGATTTGAAAGCTCCTTCCTCTCAGCAAACAGACTGGGTGTGTCTGTTAGTGCAAACAGAGCCAGTGATGGGCATTTCCTTTTAAAGAGAAGGTGGGTGTGTCACCTGCCCATCAAGCTAAGGCTGGGGGAGGAGTATCATGTATAAAAGCTTGATTGTGTCATTTGTTCACTTAGACCAACGCAGGGGAAGCCGGCTGGTCTTGAGAGAGCTGGTCTATGTCTAGCTAGCGTTTAGGGTCTCCGAGAATTGCTGTGAAATCTGTACGGTGTCAAAACATTTACCATCCTGACAATAAAACTACATAAAAAGGAAGAAGTTGTTCGCGTGTGCTTCAGCACTAACGGGCCCTTGCCACAATATATATATATATATATATATATATATATATATATATATATATATATATATATATATATATATATATATATATACATACATACACACATACACATATATACCTTTGTGTGGTGGCTGGGAGGGGGGGTTGGTTCGATTTAAATCAAACAATTATTAGGGCCATCATGGTCAAAACCTATGGAATAAATAACTACGTATCGGGTAAATGGCATGTGGTAAATCAGGGATTTTGGACAACTACAATGCATCTCAAAAGGAATAAAAAGGGTTTAATGTCAATACTTACATTCTACCATCTGCTAAATCTCCTGTATTTTCTTGGCCATCTCCTCCGCCGCCTGTGTGGCCGGCGCAGGAGCCTCCACCTCCTCCTCCGCAGCCTCTGCCACCTCCTCCTCCGTCGCCTCCTCCCTTTGGCAGTCACGACTCATACGGTCTGTTGGAATAAATATTACACATAAGCTTATTGTTAAAAGTTCTACCTGCTTCACAATTATATACATGTAGCCAGATAATTATGTGAACTGACATTGTGAAACATGCATTTTTCACCAAATATAAAGATAATATTTAATAATAGGATCTAAAAATGACAGACACATACTTTCAGATGTAATAATGTTTGGTTTGGGCTTAGGAATGTGGAAATTTCATTACTAAATAAGTACTAAATTATTATTTATTTTCATGACAAATAATTAGAACATCTAATTAGTGACAGATTAGGGAAACATATTACAGGAGGTATTTGGGTAAGGCTTTGTAATATGTGAAAATGAGCTTAGGCCAACTGTTCCCAAAAAATGCGTGCAACTATATTTAAAAAATATACTACATCCAACTTCGGACTGGCCTGCCGGGAAGCCGGTCTATCCACCGGTAGGCCCCGACGCTGGTAAGCCACGCCCCCACCTAATCCGTTGTTCCGAGTGCCAAGCCAGCTGCAGAGAGCCCAAATGCGACAGCATTATACTTTTTACTGTTACACAGCAGCACAAGTACACGGCTGTGCCTCTTAGCAAAAACCGGAAGTTCGGCTTTTGACATGCAGGCTTGCGTTCCAAGGGGGAGGAAGTGTCAGAGTTTTACAAACTGAGGCTGGCGGGGAAAAAATGTAATCTTCTGTGCCAGTCTCATTACATTTAGTTTGCCAGACGAATTAACATCACGTCCGCTGACCGCTGACCACAACAAGACCACGCACAAGATCCGGAGCACCAACCATAACGGTAGTTTGGAGCGCACTCACTACCGCTTGAAGGTAATTGCATATGATTGTTACCCTCATAACATTACCAGATCCATACGATTGTCACATCTGTATGATTTCTCTACACAACACTACTCTGAAGACTGTCTTGCCTGCACAATTCAAGCTCTCAAAGAAGAGGAGTTGAAGACTTCAGAGACATTATTTCTGCTTATATCTGCTCATTTCTGCTTATTTCTGCATATCTCTGCAAATTTCTACATATTTCTGCACAATCACTCATTTGCCCCCTACTCACAGGAACGGTCTCTCACACCACTACCCTCTGTTTCTCAATATCAGCCGACTGTGTAACATTACAACATTTACCATCAACCACTAGTTCCTAATACAATTACTAGCGCACACTTTATGCACCACCCCGTGTCAATATACCATCCACAAAACACCCCCCAATCTCTGATTCTAACTAGATACTACTCATCAATATACTTGAGCGCAAGGTGAAACTATCCCTTCCACTCTTTATATACACACTGCATTCTTTATATACTACTCTATGGTGCTAGCTGTCCTTTGTGGGCTGACCACTCCCCCTCTAGTGTCTGCTCCTGCCTCTTTGATGGTTGGCCACACCCCCTCTGGTGGGCCACTAGCGTTGCAGTCCCCCGGTGGGCCCTTCATGCCCCGGTCTGACACTGACTACATCTGCTGCTTTTATATTATAAATGTCTGAAAGTTAATGACAGCACGTTGCCTTAGTGGTTAGCACTTCTGCCTCACAGAACTGGAGTCATGAATTTGAATACCAAACATGCCTTATACAGTTTTATTGTCAGGGTGGTAAATGTTTTGACACCATACAGATTTCACACTGTTTCTTGAGACCCTAAACACAAGCTAGACATGGATCAGCTCTCTAAAGACCAGACAGTTTCTCCAGTCCCATCAGTGCTCTGTTTGCTCTAAGACATACACACACTGTCTGTTTGCTGTGAGGACATTTCAAACTATGTAAGTTAACCACACTTCAAACTATTGTTTGTCACACATAAGTCTTCAATCTTGGTGCATTATTGCATGAATGTTTTACCCTGCTTGCATGCCTTCTCTGCATATTGCCAGCTAAATGCCTCCCTTTGTTACAGTGTAATTAAAAATAATTATTTTACAAGGGCCAAAACATGTTGCATTGGAGGGGGAGTTACAATTCTAATCTGGAGACAGATTTAGATTTGGGGTAGTGCATGTCCTTGCAAAACTTTGAAACTATTTGTAACAGTAAAGCAAGTATGTTTATTGCAGTATTTTCTCAGAATAATAAAGAACTCACATCTAACAATCTCCTGCCTCAGCTCCGCCAAAAGCTGTGGCTATCACCGCCTTAAACCACGGCAGTGAATCGGCGCCATATGTACCTGCGCACCCTCTGGTACGCCCGCCACTTCATCTCATTTGAGATATAATGGCCTGCGGGCATACTATCCATGCCCTCTGCCAGTGCCCTCAGCTCTCTGCGTGTAAATGTGCTCACCCTCATCTTGGAAATATGTGTCGCTTATGGAAGAGTGCGCATGGTTTATGTATTCACATTTTATTGAAACAAATTTAACTATAATGCCTTTTATATATACTAGTGTAATATTAGCCATGAAAAGATATCAAGCTAGGTATAGGCTAACTATTAGATATTACACTTTAACCACTTCACCAGGCAATTTATTAAATCTGTGCATCAACCATGTTTTTTTTTTTTTTTTTAAAAATAGTACATTGTTTAATTATTGACATGAATATAAAAAAATTATAATGATTTGAGATTATACAGATGTATGTTGTGCATATTTAGTTGTGATTAGGGGTACTTTAAAAAACAATGCTTTTTCAACAGTTTAGTGTTGATATTCAGCGCTGCTGCTATAGCGCTTTGAACTTAAACATGACCCCGAGCTATCTTAAGTGTTGAGCATGAATATAATAAAAACGCTAAGTATTGCATCTTATCTATCCGACGGATCCGGAGGTAAATGCCTACTCTTCTTAAGTCACTATGATCTCCGTCTGATCTCTACCCATTCCCCGCCCTGTCCTAACCCTTTTTCTTAAGAGGGCGGAGAGCTTCTGAGTTAAGTTAAGGATTTTGTTCTAAACTTAAGAAACATTTTACTTAAGTGACAGATTTTTCAGTTCCTGTTGAAAGCAGTGATGGATTTTTCAGTTCCTGTTGAAAGTAGAGCTACTGAAGTGGATCCGATCAATTACAACAACTAGTGAACTCTTTCCATTCGTGAGTTTGAATCTGGTTAACACCTGATTATAATCTGACTTTATCTATAACCAGATCCCTACAAATGTACTATAGGTTAATCTGACTATTTAATCTTTCAGCACGCTGTATCCTCAGATTTACATTTGGAATTTTTTACTAACATTGATATTTATTTTTATGTGTATAATCGATATGAATACCTTATTTTTAATATACATCATTTGTGAGTTAGACCTTTAGTTTGAGTGTGAGCTCACTGACAATTGGTAGCTAGGTTAACCAGCTGCTTGTATCAGGAGGTAGGGTTAAATTCGTTTGCCTGAAATTTTAAAGTGTAACCTGCTCGGACTTCTCCAAACAACAAGGGAGCAATTTGCGCTGCCAAACCTTGAACTATAGCCACTCATTCATTCTGGGCTTTGTTAGCTGAACAACCAGGATCTACCTGCAACCAACTGTAAATGTGGTGTCTTGGGTCAACAGGACCAAGACATGTAGAATAGGCTTCACTCATCTGATTCACTTTCTCTCCTCCCACTCTCTCCTTGACCCAAGGTTTTAGAGCAGTTTACAGAAGCCTTAAAACCAACACTGAAAATATTGGAAACACAACACAGTTGTGCTTTGCTGCTTACTGCAGTTTAACTAAGGAGTAATTAATCCATCATGACAGCATAAGAAGTTTAGTTATCAGTTCTAGAAGTGAATGCCATCACGTCCACTTTCCAATGAAACAGACCAGGACACCAGGCATGACCAGAGAGCACTGACTTTTTTGAAGAAACAGAGTGTCAACCAATAAGAAGGGTCAGTTGCAAAGCAGGATAAACTTTAGAAATGCCCTCTTGCCCCCTGTTTCTCAGAACTGACCATCCCTCTTCAGGGCCAGATTAAGGGCCACATGGGCCTGGGCTGAAAATGATAAAGGGCCTGTTGTGAGAAGTGCTTTCCACCAGAGGTGTGGCAAATGATGTGTGGGTGTAGCCAGATGTCTGTGGGCATGGTCAGCACCATGAAGGGCATAGCTTGCACTTCCCTCCAGCCACCTACATCTCCCATCCTCCCTTATATAAGTGCAGCGCTAACTGGTTCACACAGCATGTATGTAAAGTGAAGAGTGGAAATACATCCTAGTTGTTCCTTCTGCTGGGTCAAGGTCTTGGCTAATCAAGATAGTCCCCTAAAATCAGGACTATCCTGATGGAATCTGGACAGTTGAGAGGTAAAGGTATGTTATTTTATTGGCCATTGAAGACAAAAATACAATGGTTGATTATTTTTATTTATAAAGTGCTTTTTATTCATCAATAAGTTTTATTTCAGTTTTTGCAAAATATTTAGGGTACAGAAAAAAAAGGGGAATAAACAAGGGGGATACAGGGGGGGTTGCTCAATGAATTTTGCAACAAATATAAATCCGCACATTTTGAAAATAGAAAAGAAAACAAAACAAAAAAACATTGCAATGCACATCATAGAAACATAAAACTTCCAAAATATGCCATGGGGGGAATCACTAATCCTCCTGGGGATAATCAGGTAAAGCCAGGAGCTGGTGGGAGAGGAGGAAGATGACCCTCTTTTTCCACCTGCTCTCTCTGTAACGTATACATGCCACTTGATCCACTTCATGATAGGGTATGATTTAGAAGTGGAGTATGGCATTTCTATCGTCTCCATTTCAAATAATAGAAATTAATTTTAATAGAAACATACATGCAAAATGCTAATTTTCTGGGTTTTAACATTGAACAAAGTACAGGGTGCTGAAAACTTAAGAAAATTAATAAAAAAATAAAACTTGAATCAAAGTATAAATATATATATATATATATATATATATATATATATATATATATATATATATATATATATATAAAAAACACTGTCTATTGTATGTATCTATATTGATCACGCGCTGTATTTCTGCAAACAACCTATTGGATCCTCTTCAGTCAGGCTTTCACTCTCAACACTCCAGAGACTGCCCTGACCAAGATTGTCAATGATTTGATCACAGCTAAAACTTAAGGCCATTACTCTCTTCTAATTCTCCTGGATCTCTCTGCTGCATTTGACACTGTTGACCATTTTCTCCTCATACAAAGGCTTCAATCCCTAGTCTTCAAGACCACTGTCCTATCCTGGTTCTCATCCTATCTAGCTAATCGCTCTTTCAGTGTTAATTTCTCTGGCTCCACCACCGCTCCGCTTTCTTTATCAGTTGGACTACCACAAGGATCAGTCCTGGGTCCTCTGCTATTCTCTGTCTACCCTGCTTCTCTTGGAAAATTAATACGCTCTTTTGGATTTCAATATTATCGCTATGCAGATGATACACAAATTTATCTATCCTCTCCTAATATATGTGCATATTTTATAGGAGACTTGTGAGTTTATAAAGCTATTGCAGTTAATACTGCATTTTAATCATAACTCACATAGTTAACAAATTTTTGTTCACTTTTTCTGTTTTTATTTTTGTTTCTATATATGCAACCATGAAAACTAACTTTTAAAATATACCAATAAAATATATGTTTGTAATATAAAATATATCCCGCAATGCCTCAATAAATACTTCTTTGCTTCTTTCTATATACCCTGTTATCACATATCCCCTCTTAAAAATAAATTGTTTCTACCTGTTGTGTTTAATGCCGCTGACCTCCATCTGGAACTGGGGGGAAGTTGGTACAGCACGAGTCACACACAGCCTCTGTAGATGCAGCACCCACCCCACTCATCAACAGGCAGCCTCGCGATTGGCTGCCTGTTGCTTTCCAATAACAGGACTGCCCCCTGGTAACCAGGGAAGCCTCACCACCCTCCCCACACCAGGTGCCCTCACAAAAAATATCTTTTATTTTTTATTTTTCTTTACTCCTGGCTGGTAGCCGCAGCCCCATCAGGCCCATTGTTATTCCGGCCCTGTCCCTCTTCTGACATCTCCAGTGAAACTAATCAATGTAACGACTGTGGAGAGGCTGGTGGAGGAATGTCCACAAATGTTGTCCTCCCCTGGATGGAAAAAAACACCTTGTCTTTTGTAAGAACATGGATACCCCAACAAGTTGACCTAACATAGAAAAAGAGATATTTGATTAAAACCAGATGGGCCGATGCTGAGTTGGTGTAAAAAAATTACACTAAAAAAGATACACGTTAAAAAGGGCTCTTGCACACATATGTTGAGCCAGACACATCAGTTTTCAGCTCTGCAACAGTAGCTTATGCAAAGGATTTAGATCAGGCATACTTCAGACATACATAAAACCAATTCAACGCCAAACGTACCAATGTGTCTAGCATAAAGTACCTCTTTTCCGATCCCAGCTGGATCTTTCTCAAGGTGTATGCCGTCTGCGACTTCCAGGTGCCCTTTTATGGTGTCATTACATCAAAACAAGTTTCTTACTCTCTAAAAGCTCTTCTTTGCAAGTTCATACAACATTCAATGTATTAACTCTACTTATACACTCAAATAAAGCACTCTACTGTATCATATTATTCGGAATTCACAATCATGTGATTGACATTTTGTCCACTAAGTTCTTGTTGCATCATGTCGCTTATTTTAATATCACTTGTTGTAATAGAGTGGGGGATTTTACATAGTGCTCTCAGAAGTATATAAAATAAGGGAGTGTAAATTTCTATGTAGAAGATCAAACAATCACATGATCTAGTTTGTACAATGTATATTAGTTCCAATCAAAAATGTATTTATTCTACTACTGTTAGGATTCTGTTCAAAAACTAATTCCTTATAATTATAGCCACGGACCCAGAAATATGAAACAAACATTAAACTGTTTAGTACAACAACAACAAAGTCCAGGTGAAGCAAAATAAAGAGAAACCAGTTCAGGCTTGATAAATCAATGGACTTCCAGATATAGCAAAACAGCAGGTAAATGATAATGAAAATACAGCAGGTAAGTGAAGCCAGATCACAGCAATAGCCAGGAGTTCTCAGGAACTATAAGTTAGTAGTGTGTCCAGGCATGAGACAGACATTAGGTAGGTTTCCATGATAAGGTACAGGTGAGTAGCAGGAACATCAATGACCAGCACATGAACCTAGAAGAAGCTGGTATAAGAAATGAGAGACACAGGTGTGCAATATTGAGGAGCAGAGATTAACCCCTACCAGTGGGTAGGAAATGTCCATAGGAAAAGAGCAGCACCTCTAGCGTCATGGAGGTACTGCATCCAGGAACAGGACAAAGGCAGAGATCAACAGAGAGTCCTAACAACTACCTACCATGGATGAACTATATCACCTTACTATTCCTATTATTCTTATATAATCATTCAATAACATTATTCAGAATAACACTACATGTTTACACATCACAGTCACATGACCCTTAATCCTCATTTATTCACCTATAAGGCCCAGAGTAAGGTACCATATAAAATAATATGCCACATAGTCGTGGTACATCTAACTAGGCTAAACCACAGTCTTTGGCTTTACTTGGTCACATTCCCCCAAAAAAGACATAAAGTTGGCATAAGAGCTCAATATTGTGGTCCTAAGACCCAATCTCACAATTCATTCTAATAGGAATAAAAAAATGACCGCTGTTGGTATTTCATGGGTACTACATTCCAAAATCAAACCATATCCTTCATCCTATATAAATTGCAGTAGTGGAACCTAATTAGTATGCATAAAAAACAAATTAGTATTCATAAAAACCAATGCCATTAAAAATCAACGTTTAACCCCGTAGTGGTCAATCTATTTAATTTATAAATCCAACTTATCTCTTGTTTCTCAAGTTTTGGTGTTACATTCTATCCTTCGAAATGGGGACCCCAATATGAGAACATACTGCGAGCTATAAGAACTCGTGATTCTGGTAGGTGGCAATCCCTCACTTCAAAAGGATAAACTGGACTTCTGTACTTTTATTGTGTTTTTTATGGTATTTTGAATAAATATGGTAATGATGAGATAATACACTCTCAATATTGATTTTCTCTTATCTGCATTGGACTGTATCTCGAGATATCAATATATGACATTAGAATTTGACAGCATATGAACTGTTGAAACAGAAGAGAGAACTTCCATATGATACCAGAGAGGTTGTGATAGGAGATAAAGAACAGAGCTTTGAGTAAGTATACCCACAAAAGGGATTTTATACCCCAGAAGTTGTCGACATACCTTTGGTGTAAATAAGTTTATTATTCTTAAAGACACCTATATATGTGGTGATTGGGCATTTTCTAGTTATTTAAGTGGAACCTATTAGATTATATTTGCCATGGTTCTCTTTCCACATATGATCCTATTTAATGGATTGTGACGTCCTTGGTAACTAAAGAATACAGGAAATACATTGAAGGAGATTCGCTCCCAAACCTCTGACATTTATTGACCTTTGAAATGTAGAGTATAGCATATGCCTCATTTCTAAATTAATACTGCTTGCAATTAAAGGACTCCATGAATACACTAATGCTACATCAACAGGGTGTATTTCTTGTTTACTGCTACAAACCCCAAATACTTATTTTGTTTAAAACATGACTTATAACTCTTACTACCTTAATACATATGTATTTATTGTCTATATGTAATGTGCATGGACAATTTTTTGACATACACTAATATCTCCTTATATATATGTATTGTGTACAGTGACTGAACCACTAATAGCTAGTATTAATCTCACTGTTTAATAATTCACTTCAGTTTAAATTATACTAATTTATGTTGAATTACACAAGCAGATTTAAACTTCAACAACTTTATTAAAATATATTTTAAATTTATCAAACATTGTTTTTTTTAATAAAAAAACAATGAAACAGTATAAAGTATGTTAATACATTTATTAATAAATAAACAAATTGAATGATCTGGCTCAGAGCAAGGCGAATGACACCCATATGGCAATACATGTTATCCGGGCAATGTCCATTCTTTGTTTCATTGAGACTCATGAGATGGAAATTAACAGAATCAATAGTTTGATGGATATAATAAAGATTGCTAAAAATGTTTTGGTTAAACTTTATGCTTTGTAAAACTTTCTTGTCTATGTATTTCTATGCCAGCCTGTAAAAGGCGCATTCCTTTTCAGACCTTGTGAAACTATATGCTTAAGATAAGATGCTGATTCTGCTGGAAAATATTTAAACAGAGACATTCCTTCTTGTTTTTTTTTTTGGTCCTAAGCGGCATAACTGTTTCTAATAGTAATGGATGTATCTGTAACCAATTGTGATCATTGCTCTTATCTTTTACCCTGTGATGTCATATTGGATATAAAATGTTATGTATGTGTAACAAGTGGGGTTTCTTACTGAGCCAGGCATCCACATATATGTGTCTTTAATAAAATAAAACAAAACTTGCATTGCATCTAATCTGCGTTTATAGTTTTGAAATTCTTGATAAATTGCTGTAACACTCTATCCACCATATGCAGCATATATGGAGGAGAAAAGGGGACGATATAAGTGAGGCAATATTAAGGTGGGAGGTTGTATCAGTTTCTTGTCTAGGCCATGTATTGTCTTAATACGGCTCTGGCCACACTTGTTCGTATAGCTTAAGCATACGGTGGGAGACGGGAGATATCTTTGAGGGATATTGCTTTCCATTGGAGATGAATGCAAAATAATCCTGGTGATTGTGGAGATTCTGGTACAAGTGGTATAGAGAAAAATGCATTTCCCAAATCCACAGCTGCATGCCACTCATCAGGTTTTTGTGTAAAATTCTCCACCAAAGTCACATATCAGGAATAGTTGCAGCCCAACGACGGACCATCTTATTGAGACCTCGATAGTCTACAGTCACCCGCCAAGACCCTTCTGATTTCTCTACATACAAAACCAGAGCATTTAATGGGCTGCCGGTCAAAATACATCCGCTTGGACAAGTTCATCAATAGACTATTTAATCTCTTTTCTTCCTTGAGAAATTATATACTGTTTGAGGTCTCACGCTAAATCTGCAAGATGACTTAATCTATCTAAATGTAAGAGGCAATGAGTGAATATGGAGAGTAGCGAACACGGCATCCGCCGACGCGCATTTCGCTATTAGCTTTAACGAGGCAAGCCGATATCCCGGCATGTTAGTCTATTTAAAGGGGGGAGAGCCCTCCCTATTAGTGACGTCTTGCTAGGCAACATTTATAGCAACCATCGATTAGAGTGGTCACATCCGTTTACATGATGTAACAGATTCTGGATACTATATTACTAATCTTGATTAGCACTGGCTTACCTGAGGTGCGGAGTCTAACGATCTCCCCGGTGTTCACCAAGAACCGCCGCAAGGCGGGGTGGGCTTCGCTGCCAGGAGTCGCAGGTTGCGGTCCCCAGGTTCGCCTCAAGATGTAGGAGTGAAGCGGTGGTAGCGGAGTCAACAAGCCAGTTCGGTACACAGGAATGGAGTAGGAGAATGGTCAGCAAGCCGGGTTGGTACACAGGGATTGGAGAGCCAGGGAAGTCAAACAGGCAGAGATCAGCACACAGGAGACACTGGAAACAGGAAGACACTGCAATCCACGAAGGGCAGGAGCCAGGAACAGGTAAGTGTTGCTCTGACACTCAGCGAGTGTCAGAGTGAGGTTTTTATACTGAAGGGGATTCAAAATCCCCGCCTCTAGGGTTGTGGTCATGTGACCGCCTCCGGGTGCGGTCACATGGTCCTGAATGCGGAAGTGCGGCTGGACGGAGCGGCGGGGATCAGGTAAGTCCGTGACAGTACCCCCTGCCATAAAGGTGGACTCCGAACACCTAATAGGGTTTCAAAGGAAATTTTTTATGGAAGGATTTAAGTAGACGGGGAGCATGTAGGTCAATGGCTCTTACCCATGAGCGCTCCTCAGGGCCGTAACCCTTCCAATCCACCAAGAACTGTATGGCACCTTGAACTTTACGAGAATCTAGGATAGTTTTAATCTCGTATTCAACTTGATCCCGATCCACAGCAGGAGGAGGAGTTCTGGATGAGGTGGAGAATCTGTTGGTTACCATCGGTTTTAACAAGGAGACATGGAAGACATTGGGTATGCGTAAGGAGGGAGGCAGACTCAATCTAAAGGCTACGGGATTAATAATCTCAGATATAACAAATGGGCCAATAAACTTGGGAGCAAATTTTTTACTGGGAACTTTTAAACGAATGTTCTGGGTGGATAGCCATACCCTGTCACCAACTGCAAAACTTGGAGTCATTCTTCTCCTTTTATCGTAGAATTTTTTGGAACGAGTAGTTGCTTGTTTTAAGTTTGTCTTGGTTTGTTCCCAAATATCAGAGAAGTTACGAACCAGAGAGTCCACTGCTGGAACTTCAGAAGATGAGACTTGAGAGAAGGTGGGTAGTCTAGGATGGCAGCCATACAGAACAAAAAAGGGGGAGTTAGAGATGGCCTCATGAAAATGGTTGTTATGGGCGAACTCGGCCCAAGGGAGAAGGTCCACCCAGTTGTCTTGGTTACTAGAGATAAATATTCTTAGAAACTTCTCTAATTCTTGGTTGGTTCTCTCAGTAGCCCCATTGGACTGGGGATGATATGCGGAAGAGAAGTCAAGCTTAATCCCGGATTTATTGCAAAAAGACCGCCAAAATTTTGATATGAATTGTGATCCCCTATCGGAGACAATATGTTGAGGACAGCCATGGAGGCGAAATATTTCTTTAATAAAAATATCGGCTAAGGAGGAGGAAGAAGGAAGGCCTTTGAGAGCAATAAAGTGGGCTGTTTTAGAGAAGCGATCCGTGACCACAAGCACTACAGTACAGGATTTGGAAGGGGGAAGGTCCGTGATAAAATCCATGGAGATCTGTGACCAAGGGTAATCAGGAATGGGTAATGGGAGCAAGCATCCATAAGGCTTTTTCCTAGAGGTCT
The DNA here is from genome assembly GCF_038048845.1 of Mixophyes fleayi. NCBI lineage: Eukaryota > Metazoa > Chordata > Amphibia > Anura > Limnodynastidae > Mixophyes > Mixophyes fleayi. Next base: position 255,799,955 of record NC_134403.1, read on the forward strand.
TGTGTTGAGCACATTTGGAACAAGCAGCAACAAATCTCTTCACATCCTCCAGCAAGGAAGGCCACCAGTAGCTTCGGGACAATAGGTCCCAGGTCTTGCGAATGCCGGCATGCCCAGAGAAGAGTGAGTGATGAGCCCAGTGAAGGAGCCGGGTGCGTAGATGTGGCAAGATGAATGTTTTGCCTGGAGGACAACCCCTTTTCAGGTGTGTAGCTGCCAATACTTGACATGGATTTACAATGAATTTCTTATCTTCCGAGGATTCCATGTCAGCTGGATCAAAAGAGCGAGATAAGGCGTCTGCCTTCGTATTCTTAGATCCTGAGTGAAAAGTGATGTTGAAATCAAAGCGTGAGAAGAATAAGGACCACCTTGCTTGTCGAGGGTTTAGACATCGAGCAGTGCGTAAGTAAAGCAAATTCTTATGGTCGGTATATATGGTGATAGGGAATTGCGCTCCTTCTAGTAAATGTCTCCATTCGGAGAGAGCCAATTTAATGGCCAGGAGCTCTTTGTCGCCAATCCCATAATTCCTCTCAGCAGGTAAAAAGCGACGGGAAAAGAATCCGCAGGGATGAAGTTTTCCAGAAGGACCTCGCTGTGATAGTACGGCTCCTGTGCCAACAGAAGAGGCATCTACCTCCAGGACAAAGGGACGAGAACAATCTGGCTGTTGAAGAATGGGTGCAGATGAAAAGAGAGACTTTAATAATATAAAGGCTTGGATAGCCTCAGAGGACCAAATACTAGCATCAGCAGATTTGCGGGTCAATGCTGTGATGGGAGCCACGAGAGAGGAGTACCCCTTGATAAATTGACGATAATAGTTGGAGAATACTAGGAAGCGTTGAGTGGCCTTAAGGCCCGAAGGTTGGGGCCAGTCAAGTATGGCTTTCAATTTTGTGGGATCCATCTGTAGACCGGTGCCCGAAATAATATATCCCAGGAAGGGAATTTGTCTCTGCTCGAAGGTGCATTTCTCCAATTTGCAAAATAGCTGATTTTTTCGGATACGAGAGAGGACCTCCAATACATGAGTACGATGAGATGCTAGATCTTGAGAAAAGATGAGAATGTCGTCCAAGTAGATGACTACAGATTGGTACAAGAGGTCTTGAAACAGCTCATTCATAAAGCTCTGAAATATGGCTGAGGCATTGCATAGCCCGAAAGGCATGACCAGATATTCAAAGTGGCCGTCTCGGGTGTTAAACGCCGTCTTCCATTCATCCCCCTCCTTAATGCGTATAAGGTTATACGCTCCTCTGAGGTCAAGTTTAGAAAAGATGGTGGCACCCTTGATCCGGTCAAATAATTCAGAAATCAGTGGCAGTGGATACCGATTTTTAACGGTAATGGCATTCAGGCCTCTGTAATCAATGCAAGGGCGGAGGCCCCCATCTTTCTTTTTTACGAAGAAGAAGCCAGCCCCAGCTGGGGAGGCAGACTTGCGGATGAAGCCCCTGTTTAGATTTTCTTGGATGTACTCCTCCATAGCCTTAGATTCCGGGAGGGAAAGGGGGTAAACACGGCCCCTGGGAATGGGTTTACCAGGTATCAGATCAATGCCACAGTCCCAGATTCTGTGAGGGGGAAGTCTAGTGGCCTCTTGTTGACAAAAAACATCACAGAAGGTTTGGTATGGCTCAGGCAGGAGAGTCACAGGAAATTCTTGGGTACGTCTGGGACTATTCGGGGGAACCACTCTCTGTAGGCAGCGAGAGAAGCAGGACTGTCCCCAGGACAATATGTGACCAGATTTCCAGTCCAAGGTGGGAGAGTGGACACGAAGCCAAGGAAGTCCTAGGATGACTGGGTTGGTAGATCTCTGTATTACTAGAAAAGAAATCTTCTCCCGATGAAGTGCTCCTATCTGAAGTAGAAGAGGAATAGTGCGTACCAGGATGGACCCCTCAGGGATTCTTCCCCCATCAATGGCCATCAGAGAGATGGGTTGTTCCAAGGCTTGTGTGGGAATAGCGAATTGTTTAACTACTGTGGCAGAAATGAAATTTCCTGCGGCTCCGGAATCTAGAAGAGCCGACTACGGGAAGGTCTTTTGTCCTAACTGAAGGGAAATGGGAATAGACAGGCAATCATTACTATTGGGAACTGACTGACACTGAGAAAAGAGGCCCAACGATACAGCTCCAGAACTCGTTAGGCCCTGTCGTTTCCTGAGCGTTTGGGACAAGAACTCAGAAGATGGCCACTCTCTCCACAATATAAACACAACTTGTTTCGAAATCTCCTCTCCCTCTCTTCAGCTGATAGGCGGGTCCTCCCAAGTTGCATGGGCTCTTCAGGGGGAAGAACAGGGGTTTGGAAGTTGGGGGCCAAGCGAATCATGCTACGCCGCTACTGTTCCTTCTTGGAATTTCGTTCCTTGAAACGCAAATCAATTTTGACACAGAGGGAGATAATGTCGTCCAAAGACGTAGGGAGTTCCTGGGATACCAACTCGTCTTTGATTTGGTCTGAAAGGCCCTGCCAGAATGTAGCTACTAGAGCCTCATCGTTCCAGCGACGTTCAGAGGCCATGGTTCTGAAGTGGACCGCATACTGCCCCACAGACTGGTTTCCCTGGCGGAGACGTAGTAAGCCGGAAGCGGCATTGGACACCCTTCCTGGCTCATCAAATATTTTCTTGAAGGTGGACAAGAAGAGGTTGAAGTTATGTAGAATGGGGTCGTCCCTCTCCCATAAGGGGGAAGCCCATGCTAAAGCTTGACCGGACAATAACGAAATCACATAGGCCACTTTCGTTTTTCCGGAGGGGAAGTTCCCAGGTAGGAGCTCGAATTGTATGGAGCATTGATTTAAAAATCCTCTGCAATTTTTAGGGTCTCCATCGAACTTAGGTGGGTTAGGTAACCGTAGCTGCGAGGAAGAAGCTGCTGCTGTGGCCTGAGGTACAGGGGCCACTGCCAGCCCAGGTGATCCACCAGCCACTAGGGTGTTCTGGACAACATCCAACCGAGTGGATAGACTATTGAGGAATTTTAAAAGTTGCTCTTGGTTAGCTTCTTGCTTATCCATCCTTCCTACTAAATGCTCCAACAGATCTTTAGCTGTGGTATCCATGGTCAGAGCAAACTGTAACAGATTCTGGATACTATATTACTAATCTTGATTAGCACTGGCTTACCTGAGGTGCGGAGTCTAACGATCTCCCCGGTGTTCACCAAGAACCGCCGCAAGGCGGGGTGGGCTTCGCTGCCAGGAGTCGCAGGTCGCGGTCCCCAGGTTCGCCTCAAGATGTAGTACAGCGGAGTGAAGCGGTGGTAGCGGAGTCAACAAGCCAGTTCGGTACACAGGAATGGAGTAGGAGAATGGTCAGCAAGCCGGGTTGGTACACAGGGATTGGAGAGCCAGGGAAGTCAAACAGGCAGAGATCAGCACACAGGAGACACTGGAAACAGGAACACACTGCAATCCACGAAGGGCAGGAGCCAGGAACAGGTAAGTGTTGCTCTGACACTCAGCGAGTGTCAGAGTGAGGTTTTTATACTGAAGGGGATTCAAAATCCCCGCCTCTAGGGTTGTGGTCATGTGACCGCCTCCGGGTGCGGTCACATGGTCCTGAATGCGGAAGTGCGGCTGGACGGAGCGGCGGGGATCAGGTAAGTCCGTGACACATGATTGGCACGGATACTCCCCTAATTATGACACCTCCCTTAGCAACGTTATGGCAACCACTCGGTTGCAGATATTAATCTCCTAAAGAAGAAATACAAATTCACAAGATGGGGGATAACTGGAGAATGGAGAATTACTATTAGGATGACAGGTCAACAAACTCCTTACCCTAAATCACGTGGAGTCAAATCGACCATAAATGGAATGATACTTCTACATACTATTTTGATCTACAATACAAATCTACAGTGGATGTACTCACCGATAGACATATTAATATCATCCTCTTAATCTGTCCCCCTTTGAGATACTGTTCGGACGACAACCTCATTTGATCGTGAGTCCACAAGACGACTTGAAGTGTAATAATGAAGTGACTGTACAATATCTTATAAGAATGAGTAGACATCTAAAGCAACAACAACAAAAACTAAAAATGCTGTCACCTGGTATGCCAGAAACGAACTGTCATGATGTTGAACCTGGAGACTATGTTATGATCTGCAATGTCTTACGTTCAGGTTGTTTAACAGACCGTTGGGAAGGCCCGTACCAAGTGCTGCTGACCAGTACTACATCACTGAAGGTTGCAGAGAGAGACACTTGGGTCCATTCCACCCACTGCAGGAGAGTCCATAATCCGGAGAAAGTGCAAGATAAAACTGAGACCGACGACATAGATCTGTCACTTGTGAGTTTGTTCTGGGAGACCTAAAGCCTGCAGTCGAGACACCTGAATCAGAGACGTTGCCCCAGAACTATCTTTCCAGCGATGGAGTGGCGGTTTTTGTTTTTCTTTTGTTCCAGGATTTTCCTTGTTTTTACTTTTTTTAGGACATTCTATTTTTGTGAAGGAGGATGGAGGACGGAGGAGAGTTCTGGTAGTGATACGGATGAGATGGAGGCAGAGGAAAAGTTATTAGAATACACAGAGCAGCCCATTATCAAGCTTGGTCCAGGGGTTATGAAAAGGTCTGCTAGCTCAGAAACTCGGAGGCAGTGTGAGGGGCTATTGTATGATGAGTATTGTATCTGCAAGTTTTGCGACTCCCTAGTTGAAGAGAGATGCATCCAACGATGCCAGTCCCCCAGTACTCTGAATATAGGCGGGCATCCTTTGGAGGATTATCACTCCCTGGTGGGTAAGGTGCTAAACCAAACCGAGTGTTGGGTGTGCTCTCACGTGCCGCAAGGGCAGCATAATATAGGACTAGTGCCATTCCCTCTAAACATATCCGAAGTACTCGAATTGAGGGGGGGGGAGGCCCATAGACGGGAGGTACAATAACACTAGGTCCCCTAGTCTGACACTTCGACAATACTCCATAGGCAGATCTTTGCTGTGCCTAAATATATCTCATGCAAAGCGCCTGGAGAATTGAGAGGCTTATCCATCAGATCAGACAATGGCTCGCCACACTCATTTTAGAGGGAGACTCACAAGGTCACCAATAGGCAGGAATGTTGATGGAAGTCACAAATTAGGGCGTATAACCAAACATAAGAAGGTATCCATTAGAAAAGTCTCTATAGTTAATTGTAAAAATGTCATCCATGCCGACACGTGTCTAGAGCAAATGGAGACACTAGGCATGGGTAGTTTTATCAAAACGCTATGTGATATAATTAATGGGCATACTGTTCCTTATGTTCTCCCTGATGATGTGTATTTTGTTTGTGGAAGGAAAGCTTATTCCTGGGTGACTCCGAGTTCCAAGGGCTTGTGTTTCTTAGCTAAACTGCTTCCTGAAATCATGACTATTACTCATGAAGAAATGGTTGGTATTCACAAGACTACATCACCACCATACATACACACACAGTATGAACACCGTGGCAAGAGAAATATGATTCCTGGTGAGGAACCCATAGCTACAAAATTGATTAGTGAAACTGCTGGTTTTCAAGTTATGGTTGCTCTAGATCTCACCAGGACCGCTCGGGGAACATTAAACTTTAAATATATCCAAGACCTAGCTAAATTAATAGATAATATCACCGAGATGTATGATGACACTTTCAGGTATACTGGAAGGGAGCTACAAGAGTACAAGAAGGAGTTGGTGCAACATAGACTGGTACTAAATTATCTCACCTCTATTACTGGTGGGTACTGTGTGACACTGGCCACCCAGTTCGGTGTCAAATGTTGCACGTACATCACTAATAATACGGATGACCCTAAAGAGGTTATAGACCGGAAGATGGATGAAATTTTGCAGCTGAAATGGGAATTTCGAAAGAGCCACAATTCTTCATTATATGAGGTCGGGGAAAAGGTGGCGGGTTGGTTCTCGTGGTTGAACCCTGTGAAATGGTTCTCCGGTCTGGGGAAGTGGGTACAGGAAATGGTTGCTAGTGTAGGTAAGCTCCTTCTCCTTATACTGGGTGTCATCTTAGCAATTGGTTTAGTTGTCAAATGTGTTCCTACTGTGTTGAAGTGTGGAAAAAGGTCTCATAGGAGTAACACTGAGAAAGACTGAAAGGGTGGTACCAGATACCGGGATCATGGTCTGTGAAGAAGTATTGTATAATGCTGAACTTGAAACGGTGATTGGGTGATAGTTTATTACACTATCAAAGGGTGGAGCTGTCGAAGTCAGCAAATTGGATAAAGTCATTTCAATTAAAGTCGAACAAAGTTGGTTGTCTTTGAAAAGATGCGTACGGTACGCTACGGCGTATAAGGGCACGCTATGGCGTGGAAGGGCGTACGCAGCTGCACCACGTGGCAGCAACAGTATTTGGTCTTTTACCATACATTCGCACAAACACGCATACTTGTAAAATAGTACACACTAATGGTAGTTGCAACACATAGTCATTTATGTCGAAATATAGTAGTATTTATGTGTTATATTAAAGTTACATGCATATTAGTGAAATATACAGAACAGGTTGAAGGAATCATATCATGAGTGGTATCATAATAAACCTCTTAACATTTCCTACTGTTTGGTTCACTCTGCGAAGGAATCGCAGAGTGCATACACAAGTTATGAATGATAGGGAATTATGAACTACTTAAGACTAAGGAATCTTGGCGGGAAGAGCCGAGCATACCCCCTGGAGAGATGACCCCCTCCTTTGGATTCCTTAGGATGAACTAGCCAATGATTGACAACTCCTTGGACCTTCCTGAGACCTGGACCAATAGATGCAAGCTATACCATCTTCATTGTATTACTATATTTCTGTGTGCATATAAGCAGCAGCTTCACATCTAGTGTTCAGACATCTTGTCCCCAGACTTCAGGATTGAATGACTGCACACTGGTTCCAAAGCGCCTGCGATAAGTAACGGCTGTATTTATTATCACTTCGCTTGAACATATTATTCTACTTTTTGCGAATAAATCTTTGTGCGTTGGAAACACAAATCGAGGTTCGACAATCGTTATTGGTTAGCGACAATACGCACATAACAGGACAGAGAGCTGGACTATGTATAGTAAGCGTTGAGGGTATCCATAATTGCTGTGCAAGTATACGGTGTCAAAACATTACCATCCTGACGATAAAGAACCATAAAAAGGAAGAAGTTGTACGCGTGTGCTTCTGCAGTAGCGGGCTCTTGCCACAAGTGGAGTCAGGAGTGGGATTCTACGGAAAGCAAGTTTCCGCTACCCAACCCGCGCAGACGTCAACATGGAGGAAGTACTGAGAACCTTCGTGAATGTGGCCGCTGCACAGCAACAGCAGCAAGCTCAGATGCTACAGGTCACCGAGGCACAGGTGGAAAACACAAGGCTCTTAAGAGAAGAGTTAAGCCAGGTGAGGCATGACAGAAATTAACCACCTGGTCCGGTTCTCCAGAAAATGTCACCAGCTGATGACATAGAAGCATATCTGGTGTCTTTCAAGAGACTTGCAAAAAGGGCAAAATGGCCTCCTAAAGATTGGGCTGAGAGACTGGCGCCATATCTGACTGGTGAAGCTCAGCAAGCTTATATGGATCTAGATGAGGAATGGGCCTCTGATTATCTGTGTCTAAAGTCTGAGATATTGGCTCGCATTGGAGTTTCCGGGCCAGGCCGAGCCCAGCGCGATCACCAATGGCGCTATGATAAAGAAAAACTGGTCAGAGCGCAAGTGGCTGAGCTTTCTAAAATTTTAAAGAAATGGCTGCAGCCTGAGGAGAATTCGCCTTCTTGGATTATTGAAGTTCTGGCGATAGATCACTGCATCCGGGGGCTGAACCGCGATTTGCAAAAGTGGGTTCTGCAATCAGACCCACAAACTTATGAAGAGCTTACCACCGTGGTAGAAAGGTTTTGTGCGCTACAGCAAATGACTAAAGAACCTGCATTTGTTCCAAAGCCGCTGCCACGCCAAAAGCCAGGTTTGACAATCCTTGCCACAGGGCCCAATGGCAAAACTACTACGGACAGAGGGCCAGGTGCAAAGCTGTCTAATCTGAAGTGTTTTGAATGTGGTGAGCCAGGCCACTTTAAGGCAGAGTGTCCTAAACTACAGTAACCCATGGACTGTTCTGTAGCACATATTGGACCTGCATTTCCAAGCTGTTTTACCATGAGTCCCACATCAGGAAGTCCTTGTTTGTGTCGGGTGACTGTGCTAATCAACCAAAACCTTGTTCTGGCCTTGGTTGACTCGGGGAGTGAACTCTCATTGGTTTCCAGCTCTGCTTTACCCAAAACCATAACTTCTCGGTTGCCCAAAGTGAAAGTTCTTTGTGTACATGGCACAACAGAGAAGTATGAAAGAACAATACTACCAGTCACACTCAAAGACAAAACTGTTATGGTGGTAGCTGCCATAGCACCTAAACTCCCATATCCACTCATTTTGGGGCGAGACTTCCCACTGTTTAATGATGTCCTCGGTGAGCGGATCCGGCCGGACATGCCGGCAACTGATGCAACGGTCGGAAGCCCGGTCTTAAAGGAACCGCCTAAGAATCCACAACATCTGGACATCGATCTTTGGGAACCGCCAAACCGGAATGCCATCCTGGGAGTCACAGCAGGAGTTCCACAAAAGCATCCAACTGTGGGGAGACATGGACAGTCCAAACTAGCATTGGTCGGTGATGTCGCAGATGAGCCCACCCCACCTGTCAGTGAGGATACGGACTGGTCCGCAATACCAATTTTGTTTCCTTTGCAGGACTTTGCTCGAGACCAACTTAATGATGCCACTTTGGAACATGCCTTTAAAAGTGTGACTAAGGTAAATGGGGTAGCGAAAGCCGCCCAGCCTGCAGAAGGTATACCATATTTTATTGTTAAAAATAATTTCCTGTATAGAGTTGCTAATGTACAGGGGGAAAAAGTAGAACAATTAATGGTTCCTCATGTCCATGTAACCCTAGTGTTAAAAGCAGCACATACACATGTCTGTGGGGGACACCTAGGGGAGGATAAAACACGGGAACGAGTTCTGCTTAGGTTTACTGGCCCGGTGTACACATGGCAGTGAAAAAGTATTGCCGGTCCTGTCCCATTTGTCAGAGAACCTGTCCCAAACCCATGTACAGGGCACCTCTCATTCCAATACCAATAGTACAAGTTCCCTTTGAACGGATAGCTATGGACCTTGTGGGGCCCCTGGAAAAATCCGCACGTGGGCACCAATATATACTAGTGGTGCTTGACTATGCAACCAGGTATCCAGAGGCAATTCCCCTACGAAACATATAAGTCCAGCACCATAGCTAGAGAACTTGTATTGATGTTTACACGCTTGGGAATACCCAAAGAAATTCTCACAGACCAGGGTACTCCATTCATGTCTAAACTGATGAAGGACATGTGCCAGTTGCTAGGGGTTACGGCGCTTCACACCTCTGTATACCATCCACAAACAGATGGCTTGGTGGAACGCTTTAACCGCACATTAAAGCACATGGTAGTGAGTAGTGAGTACTGCCATTGAAAAGTCTGAAGTGCCCATAGAGCCAGCCTTGTCCCTTCAGCAGAGACAACAGACTGAAGAAATAATTCGCCGGAACAGGGATGTCTTCTCTTCCATTCCTGGGCGCACTACCTTAATCGAACACGACAATGTCACTGCGCCAGGAGTCATTGTCAAGCAGAAGCCATATCGTATTCCAGAAGCCAGACGGGTGGACATGAGAAAGGAGGTCGAGAAGATGCTCCAGTTAGATGTAATTGAAGAGTCCACTAGTGAATGGAATTTTCCCATTGTGCTTGTCCTGAAACCCAATGGGACAATTAGGTTCTGCAATGACTTTATTCGCCTAAACAGTATGTCGCAGTTTGATGCCTATCCGATGCCACGTGTGGATGAACTAGTGGAAAATCTTGCTGGTAGCAATTATTTAACAACCCTTGATCTAACAAAGGGTTATTGGCAAGTTCCCCTGACTTCCACGGCCAAGCCAAAGACTGCATTTTCCACCCCTGATGGTCTCTATAAATATAAAGTCCTACCCTTTGGGTTGCATGGGGCACCTGCCACCTTCCAAAGGGCTATGAATAAATTGCTACGACCTCACACAGCTTATGCAGCTGCTTACTTGGACGATATAGTGTTTTATACCCCAGACTGGGGATCACATTTAGCCAAAGTTGAGGCGGTCTTAGCTTCATTACGGTCAACAGGGTTAACAGCTAACCCAGAGAAATGTGCCATAGCCATGAGAAAAGCCAAATATTTGGGGTACATTGTTGGTCGAGGGCATGTAAAACCCCAGCTAGACAAAGTGGAGGCAGTCAAAAATTGGACAAGAGCAGAGAAAAAGTCACAGTTAAGAACCTTTTTAGGCTTAGTAGGTTACTACAGGCGGTTTGTAAGTCACTTCGCCACTAGAGCTGCTCCACTTACGGACATGTTAAAAAAAAGTTGTCCAGATAGATTAACCTGGTCTGACTCTGCAGAAACCGCCTGGTCTGATCTTCGGTTAGCTCTTTGTTCCTTTCCAGTTCTACAAGCACCAGATTTTACCCGGAGGTTCTTCCTCCAAACTGATGCTTCTGGTGTTGGCTTAGGTGCAGTCTTGTCACAGGAGAAGAATGGAGTAGAAAATCCTGTCCTGTACCTAAGTCGTAAGTTGCTTCCAAGGGAACAAAAATATGCCACTGTGGAGAAAGAATGTCTCGCCATAAAATGGGCTACAGAAGCTCTGCGCTATTATCTCCTAGGCAGAGAGTTCACCCTAATAACAGACCATGCACCATTAAGATGGATGCAGAACAACCGGGAGGTAAATGCCAAGGTAACCCGCTGGTTCTTGGCACTACAACCTTTCAAGTTCTCAGTAGAACATAGGCCTGGGATTCTACACAAAAATGCAGATGCGTTGTCCCAAAAATGTGCGCTCCCCGCGAAGTCCGCGTCCCCCTACTTGGAGACGCTAGTGGGAGGGATATGTAACAAAAGGAGGCATTAGGCTGGCAATATGCAGAGAAAGCAGGGAAGTAGAGTAAAACATTGGCACAGTTATGTACCTAGGTGGAGATTAAACCAGGTAAAAACATATGTGTAGTTTAAAATTGGTTTACTTAGATGATTTAAAAGCTGCTTCCTCTCAGAAAACAGACAGGGTGGGTCTGATAGTCTAAACAGAGCCAGGGATGGGCATCTCCTTTTAAAGAGAAGGTGGGTGTGTCACCTGTCCATCAAGCTAGGCCTGTGGGAGGAGTGTCAGGTATAAAACCCTGCTTGTTTCATTGTTCAGGGACATCCACGCTGGCCTAGCTGGCTGATCTGGACAGAGAGCTGGACTATGTATAGTAAGCTATGAGGGTCTCCATAATTGCTGTGTAAGTATACGGTGTCAAAACATTATTACCATCCTGACAATAAAGAACCATAAAAAGGAAGAAGTTGTACGCGTGTGCTTCTGCAGTAGCGGGCTCTTGTCACACTTTCTTTACATATTGTTATGTCTTCTGGCCAGAAGCTACCTTTTGACGAATTGCACTTTGACAGTGAATATGTTTATTTTATATACTTACAAATCATTAGCATTTAGCACATTGGAGAAAATACTGTTTTGTCTATGTTTATTAGGATTTTTGGGTTTATCCTACATCTCCTTCTATTGGCTGCTTAGAATGTTTCACTATTATAGAGCAGCTCAGTTAAGGACCCCCACATACTTACTAGTATGGTAGGTGGAGATATGTATGCTGAAACTCACTTGTCATTCCCTCTCACTATAGGCTTCACAGCAGAAACAAAACATGTTTTTTATACCAAAGGCAAATGTACCCTGTTCAGTATTAATATTCTACGCCCTATTTCAAAAACAGTATCTGAATATCAACTATTATCACTCCACGTTTACTTTTGTGTAAGAAGCATTTTTGTTTTTATTGCCATGTAAAGAGCTAAATTTAGCACCCATGCAATGACATGTTGAGGTTGTGCCTGTCCACGCCAAAAGAAGGCTACCAATACATAGGGGTATGGGTCCTCAACTTTAAAGGCATAGACTTTCAATGAACACCTATCTATTTCTTGTGCTTGCATTTGCAGCAACTCCCTATACCTGTATTTTATAAAGTTCTAAAGCTCCATGTACTTTGTACAGATTAGACCTAGACATGAGTGGAGTCGAAGGCACAACCTCCTCAACGTCTCTAAGTGCGGCTTTCTTGAGTCTGGTATCTTGTATCTCTACCTGTCTTTGTTTCAATATTTCTTACACCTTGCCAGTGGAAATACCATCAATATTTTCAAACCCATCAATCTTCTCTTGCTGTTTGTTTTTCAAAATATGTGCTTGTTTGCCCAGAGAACATTCTTTCATAATTTAACTCTTCTAGAAGTAAACCTGAGGAGGGCAGCAATGCTCTTTTCAGAGAGCTGTGTTTTTTTTTTTTTTTTACAATGGACATTCATTTCATTCTGTTTCTATGCATTTGTCACATAGAAAAAGGTAGCTTAATTGTATGACCCTATTGCAAAATTTGAGGCAGGGAGTCAAGCGATGCTGATCCATCTGTTCCTTTCTGCTTTAAAATGCATAGTGTTGATTCCCCTCTTATGTAAATCCCCTTTCGGGTTAACCTTGCACAACACTTAGAAACCATAAAATAAAGACACGGACACCGACTTAAGTTTGGAAATAAAAAGGTCCTTTTATTTTTGTTATTATTATTTTTTAAACTATTTTATTTATTTTTATTTTCTTTATTTTATTTTATTTTATTTCTATCAAATTCTATCAAAAGTTTCTATCAACAATTTGGACCTTTTTTATATAGGTGGCGAAGAGCGGGGCAGCCAGCTAAAAGCAACATAAACCAATAAGGTGGAAGATCGTCTCCTTTCCACCAACCCAGGTTAAAGCCTTATCTATTGGCCGGTACTATCGACTATAAATTAACTCAATACCCTCTGGACTCAAACTGGTCAAGCCCTTTCAAGGCAAAACCTGATACTCCTTACTAGAGCATCAACGTGTCTGATAACGACGAGGGAACCAAGGCTACATCGCCAACACTTAAGTACCGTATGTTTAACAACCATCTGACTGCCATGCTCTCCCACCACAGCCGTGTGTTCTATGGACCGTGCGGCCCGCCACCTAAAGAAAAAACTAACCCCCTCAACTCTGAAAAAATACTTTCTATAAACAAAACCGTTCCTTCTGCCGACAAATGAACCCCATCCGCTCTGAAAAGATGTCTCTTGTCCACTGTTAACCCGGGATGACTTATAACTACCCCTTGCATGCTTTTAACGTTCTGCCTCGTGTATTCATTTATCTTTTTAACCACCCTTATCAATGTGGCTGGGGGAATAGATGACCTCCAGGACAACCAAGGTATTATGATTAAAGATGAGCGCACTCGGATTTCCTGAATCCGAGCCCACCCGAACGTTGCCAATCCGAGTCGGATCCGAGACAGATCCGGGTATTGGCGCCAAATGAAAACCTGAAACCGAGGCTCTGAGTCAAAATCTCGCTGTCGGATCTCGCGATACTCGGATCCTATAAATTCCCCGCTAGTCGCCGCCATCTTCACTCGGGCATTGATCAGGGTAGAGGGAGGGTGTGTTAGGTGGTCCTCTGTCCTGGTAGATCTCGTGCTGTGCTGTTTAGTTCTGTGCTGTGCTGTGTTCTGCAGTATCAGTCCAGTGGTGCTGTGTGCTGTGCTCTGTCAATTTTGAGTTCAGTGGTGCTGCTGGGTCCTGTGCTGTGTCCTGTTCAGTCCAGTGGTCCTGTGTCCTGTGCTCTGTGCTTCTAAGGGCCTAGTTATTTCCCCAATATTCCCAAGTGTTTAAAAAATTAAAAAAAAGTTATAAAAAAAAAATACAAAAAACTAATTAAATTTTTTTTTAATTACAACAAAATTTGAAAATCCAATCCTGCAGTATAAGCCCATTGGTACTGCAATATTACCAAGTTCACACATTCAGCAGTAAAAGTCCAGTGGTACTGCTGCAATATTACAAAGTTCCCACATTCTGCAGTATCAGTCCAGTGGTGCTGTGTGCTGTGCTCTGTCAATTTTGAGTTCAGTGGTGCTGCTGGGTCCTGTGTGCTGTTTCCTGTTCAGTCCAGTGGTCCTGTGTCCCGTGCTCTATGCTTCTAAGGGCATAGTTATTTCCCCAATATTCCCAAGTGTTTAAAAAATTAAAAAAAAGTTAATAAAAAAAATATACAAAAAACTAATTACATTTTTTTTTAATTACAACAAAATTTGCCAAACCAATCCTGCAGTATAAGCCCATTGGTTCTGCAATATTACCAAGTTCACACATTCTGCACTATCTTGTGCTACATATAATGGAGAGCAAAAATTTGGAGGATAAAGTAGGGAAAGATCAAGACCCACTTCCTCCTAATGCTGAAGCTGCTGCCACTAGTCATGACATAGATGATGAAATGCCATCAACGTCGTCTTCCAAGCCCGATGCCCAATCTCCTAGTACAGGGCATGTAAAATCCAAAAAGCCCAAGTTCTCAAAAAATAGCAAAAAGAGAAACTTAAAATCATGTGAGGAGAAACGTAAAGTTGGCAATATGCCATTTACGACACGTAGTGGCAAGGAACGGCTTAGGCCCTGGCCCGTGTTCATGACTAGTGGTCCATCTTCACCCAAGGATCTTAGCCCTCCTCCTCCTCCCCCCCCTACAAAAAATTGAAGAGAGTTATGCTGTCAGCAACAAAACAGCAAACAACTCTGCCTTCTAAAGAGAAATTATCACAAATCCCCAAGGCGAGTCCAAGGGTGTTAGTGGTTGTCAAGCCTGACCTTCCCATCACTGTACGGGAAGAGGTGGCTCGAGAGGAGGCTACTGATGACGTAGCTGGCGCTGTGGAGGAACTTGATGATGAGGATGGTGATGTGATTATTGAAAATGAGGCACCAGGGGGGGAAACAGCTGATGTCCATGGGATGAAAAAGCCCATCGTCATGCCTGGTCAGAAGACCAAAAAATGCACCTCTTCGGTCTGGAGTTATTTTTATCCAAATCCGGACAACCAATGTATGGCCATATGTAGCTTATGTAAAGCTCAAATAAGCAGGAGTAAGGATCTTGCCCACCTAGGGACATCCTCCCTTATACGTCACCTGAATAACCTTCATAGTTCAGTGGTTAGTTCAGGAACTGGGGCTAGGACCGTCATCGGTACAGGGACACCTAAATCCCGTGGTCCAGTTGGATACACACCAGCAACACCCTCCTCGTCAAATTCCTCCACGATCTCCATCAGATTCAGTCCTGCAGCCCAAGTCAGCAGCCAGACTGAGTCCTCTCCAATACGGGATTCATGCGAGGAATCCTGCAGCAGTACGCCTACTACTGCCACTGCTGCTGTTGCTGCTGTTAGTCGGTCATCTTCCCAGAGGGGAAGTCGTAAGACCGCTAAGTCTTTCTCAAAACAATTGACCGTCCAACAGTCGTTTGCCATGACCACAAAATACGATAGTAGTCACCCTATTGCAAAGCGTATAATTGCGGCTGTAACTGCAATGTTGGTGTTAGACGTGCGCCCGGTGTCCGCCATCAGTGGAGTGGGATTTAGAGGGTTGATGGAGGTATTGTGTCCCAGGTACCAAATCCCGTCGAGATTCCACTTCACTAGGCAGGCGATACCAAAAATGTACGAGAAGTACGATCAAGTGTCCTCAGTGCTCTAAAAAATGCGGTTGTACCCACTGTCCACTTAACCACGGACATGTGGACAAGTGGTTCTGGGCAAACGAAGGACTATATGACTGTGACAGCCCACTGGGTAGATGCATCCCCTTCCGCAGCAACAGCAACAGCTGCATCAGTAGCAGCATCTACAAAATGGCTGCTCGTGCAAAGGCAGGCAACATTGTGTATTACAGGCTTTAATAAGAGGCACAACGCTGACAACATATTAGAGAAACTGAGGGAAATTATCTCCCAGTGGCTTACCCCACTTAGACTCTCATGGGGATTTGTGGTGTCAGACAATGCCAGTAACATTGTGCGGGCATTAAATATGGGCAGTTTCCAGCACGTCCCATGTTTTGCCCACACCATTAATTTGGTGGTGCAGCATTACCTCAAGAGTGACAGGGGTGTGCAGGAGATGCTTGCGGTGGCGTGCAAAATTGCTGGACACTTTCGGCATTCAGCCAGTGCCTACCGCAGAATAGAGGCACATCAAAAAAGCATGAACCTGCCCTGCCATCACCTCAAACAAGAGGTTGTGACGCGCTGGAACTCCACCCTCTATATGCTGCAGAGGATGGAGGAGCAGCAAAAGGCCATTCAGGCCTACACAGCCACCTACGACATAGGCAAAGGAGTGGGGATGCGCCTGAGTCAAGCGCAGTGGAGACTGATTTCCGTGTTGTGCAAGGTTCTCCAGATGTTTGAACTTGCCGGCAGTGTCAGTTCCGACACTGCCAGCTTGAGTCAGGTCATTCCCCTGATCAGGCTGTTGCAGAAGCAGCTGGAGAAAGTGAGGGAGGAGCTGGTAAACCATTGCGATTACACCAAGCATGTAGCTCTTGTGGATGTAGCCCTTCGTACGCTTTGCCAGGATCCGAGGGTGGTCACTCTTTTAAAGTCAGAGGAATACATTCTGGTCACCGTGCTCGATCCTCGGTTTAAAGCGTATGTTGTGTCTCTGTTTCCGGCGGACACAAGTCTACAGCGGTGCAAAGACCTTCTGGTCAGGAGATTGTCCTCTGAAGAGGACCGTGACATGCCAACAGCTCCACCCTCATTTTCTTCCACATCTATGGCTGCGTGGAAAAAGCGCAGTTTTCCTAAAAGAGCCGCAGGCGGGGATGCTGATAACATCTGGTCCGGACTGAAGGACCTGCCAACCATTGCAGACATGTCTACTGTCGCTGCATTGGATGCTGTCACAATTGAAAAAATGGTGGAGGATTATTTTGCTGACACCATCCAAATAGACATGTCAGACAGTCCATATTGTTACTGGCAGGAAAAAAAGACAGTTTGGAAGCCCCTGTACAAACTGGCTCTATTTTACCTGAGTTGTCCCCCCTCCAGTGTGTACTCGGAAAGAGTTTTTAGTGCAGCGGGGAACCTGGTCAGTGAGCGGCGAAGGAGGTTGCTTCCTCACAACATTGAAAAAATGATGTTTATAAAAATGAATAATAAATTCCTCAATGAAGTACAGCACTGCCCTCCAGATAGTACAGAGGGACCTGTGGTTGTGGAGTCCAGCGGGGACGAATTGATAATGTGTGAGGAGGAGGAAGTACACACTGTAGGGGGAGAGGAATCAGAGGTTGAGGATGAGGACGACATCTTTCCTCAGTAGAGCCTGTTTAGTTTGTACAGGGAGAGATGAATTGTTTTTTTTGGTGTGGGGGCCCAAACAAACCAATCATTTCAGCCACAGTTGTTTGGTAGGCCCTGTCGCTGAAATGATTGGTTTGTTAAAGTGTGCATGTCCTATTTCAACAACATAAGGGTGGGTGGGAGGGCCCAAGGACAATTCCATCTTGCAACTATTTTTTTGGCATTATGTGACCATTCAACAGTCGTTTGCCATGTTCAAAAAGTAATAGAAAATGTCAACAAATTCAAAAAATTAAATCAAAAGTTAAATGCCCTGTCATTATTTAAAACAAGAGGTATTGACGTGCTAGAATTAGTGTAGTGTTAATATGTTATAAACACTATACTTGGAACGTGGAGGAGGTATTGTGGCCCCGGTACAAAATTTACTACCGGGGCCACCCCACTACGCAGTCCAGATACTTGTTTGGTGGAATTCTGACCAGTTAAGGGTGTATTTATTATATTGTGGCCCCGTTATCAAATTTAGTACTGGGGCCACCCCACTACGCAGTCCAGAATTTTTTTTTGGGGAATTCAGAGCTGTGGAGGGTTTTTTATTAAATATATTGTGGTGACCACTCCTCTACGCAGTCCAGATACATTTATTGGTGCGATTCATACAAGTTCAGGGTTTTTAAATTATATTGTGGTGACCACTCCTCTACGCAGTCCAGGTACATTTTTTGGTGCGATTCATACCAGTTGATGGTTTTCTTATTATATTGTGGTGACCACTCCTCTACGCAGTCCAGATACATTTATTGGTGCGATTCATACAAGTTCAGGGTTTTTAAATTATATTGTGGTGACCACTCCTCTACGCAGTCCAGGTACATTTTTTGTTGCGATTCATACCAGTTGATGGTTTTATCATTATATTGTGGTGATCACTCCTCTACGCAGTCCAGATACATTTATTGGTGCGAATCATACAAGTTCAGGGTTTTTAAATTATATTGTGGTGACCACTCCTCTACGCAGTCCAGGTACATTTTTTGGTGCGATTCATACCAGTTGATGGTTTTCTTATTATATTGTGGTGACCACTCCTCTACGCAGTCCAGATACATTTATTGGTGCGAATCATACAAGTTCAGGTTTTTAAATTATATTGTGGTGACCCACTCCTCTACGCAGTCCGGGTACATTTTTTGGTGCGATTCATACAAGTTCAGGGTTTTTAAATTATATTGTGGTGACCACTCCTCTACGCAGTCCAGGTACATTTTTTGGTGTGATTCATACCAGTTGATGGTTTTCTTATTATATTGTGGTGATCACTCCTCTACGCAGTCCAGATTCATTTATTGGTGCGAATCATACAAGTTCAGGGTTTTTAAATTATATTGTGGTGACCCACTCCTCTACGCAGTCCAGGTACATTTTTTGGTGCAATTCATACCAGTTGATGGTTTTCTTATTATATTGTGGTGACCAACTCCTCTACGCAGTCCAGATACATTTATTGGTGCGAATCATACAAGTTCAGGGTTTTTAAATTATATTGTGGTGACCCACTCCTCTACGCAGTCCAGATTCATTTATTGGTGCGAATCATACAAGTTCAGGGTTTTTAAATTATATTGTGGTGACCCACTCCTCTACGCAGTCCAGGTACATTTTTTGGTGCGATTCATACCAGTTGATGGTTTTCTTATTATATTGTGGTGACCCACTCCTCTACGCAGTCCAGATTCATTTATTGGTGCGAATCATACAAGTTCAGGGTTTTTAAATTATATTGTGGTGACCCACTCCTCTACGCAGTCCAGGTACATTTTTTGGTGCGATTCATACCAGTTGATGGTTTTCTTATTATATTGTGGTGACCACTCCTCTACGCAGTCCAGATACATTTATTGGTGCGAATCATACAAGTTCAGGGTTTTTAAATTATATTGTGGTGACCCACTCCTCTACGCAGTCCAGGTACATTTTTTGGTGCAATTCATACCAGTTGATGGTTTTCTTATTATATTGTGGTGACCCACTCCTCTACGCAGTCCAGGTACATTTTTTGGTGCGATTCATACCAGTTGATGGTTTTCTTATTATATTGTGGTGACCACTGCTCTACGCAGTCCAGAAACATTTATTGCTGCGAATCATACAAGTTCAGGGTTTTTAAATTATATTGTGGTGACCCACTCCTCTACGCAGTCCAGGTACATTTTTTGGTGCTATTCATACCAGTTGATGGTTTTCTTATTATATTGTGGTGACCACTCCTCTACACAGTCCAGATACATTTATTGGTGCAAATCATACAAGTTCAGGGTTTTTAAATTATATTGTGGTGACCACTCCTCTACGCAGTCCAGGTACATTTTTTGGTGCGATTCATACAAGTTCAGGGTTTTTAAATGATATTGTGGTGACCACTCCTCTACACAGTCCAGATACATTTATTCGTGCGAATCATACAAGTTCAGGGTTTTTAAATTATATTGTGGTGACCACTCCTCTACGCAGTCCAGGTACATTTTTTGGTGCGATTCATACCAGTTGATGGTTTTCTTATTATATTGTGGTGACCACTCCTCTACGCAGTCCAGATACATTTATTGGTGCGAATCATACAAGTTCAGGGTTTTTAATTTATATTGTGGTGACCACTCCTCTACGCAGTCCAGGTGCATTTTTTGGTGCGATTAAGACCAGTTGATGGTTTTCTTATTATATTGTGGGGACCACTCAGTCCAGAAAGATACCTCGTTGCAACGTTTTGGACTAATAACAATATTGTGAGGTGTTCAGAATACACTGTAAATTAGTGGAAATGATTGTTATTGAATGTTATTGAGGTTAATAATAGCGTAGGAGTGAAAATAAGCCCAGAAACTTGATTTTTGAACTTTTTATGCTTTTTTCAAAAAAAATCTGAATCCAAAACCTTAAATCAGAACCAAAACCTTTCGGCAGGTGTTTTGCGAAACAAATCCGAACCCAAAACATCACGAAAATCCGAATCCAAAATACAAAACACGAGACACCAAAAGTCGCCGGTGCACATCCCTAATTATGATAGACCAACAAACCTTCATTGAAGGCCATCTGGCATGTATTTGCGCAAGACCCTCACGAATGTTTATGATTAGATCCAGGGATTTACCTCTACCCACGTCATTACCTCCCAAATGAATCACCACTATATCGGGGGTACCGTGATCTTCTATTTCCTTACCTAACGTGGGAATCAACTCCGCCCATACCATGCCCCTTTTACCCAACCACCGGATGTCAACTGGGTGCTTGAAACTGGACCACCTATCCTCTAATCTGTGTTTCGCTGCCCAAAAGATAAACGAATGCCCCACGACCCATATTCGCGTCGTCTTCACCATAGAACCTAGAACAAAATAAATAGTCTCATCAAATCATACCCATATCTGAGAACCGTAATGACCACCAACAAAAGACCATATTCTAATCTGCTATCAACTTGCTGAGATAGCCCCTCCATACTAGAGGGGCCACCCCAGGGCAATTGGAGTACTCGCAACGTAAACACCTCCTTCATTAGCTTCACATTTATACCCTCCATGAGGGCCAACTGTTCAAAATTTTTATTTATTTTATTTTTATTTTATTTTATTTTATTTTTCAAAAAACTATTTTATTTTAATTCTTAAACAACCTGGAAAAAGAAAATTGGTAACCCACATGAAGGTAAAAAACCCTTATAACCCTGGGAGGCACACACACTAATCAGGCCTTCCCAAGGATACAAGAGGAGAAAATCCCTTCACGCCCCCGTTCAACACAGCGAGCAGCATAGCCCTGAGTCACCAAGTGATAGAGGAGAAAAGATAAGATGAAAGCGATAGAGAATACTGAAAGACATGAGGAGATGCAAGACTGTGTATAAGAGCCCCCTTCAAAGGCTCATTTGTCAGGCCGGATGTATTTCTTATAAGTCTGCGACTTCCATCTCCCTAGCGCTTGAATCTCATTGACAGATGCACCTCTAACTGCAGCGGCAGTGGCAGCCCCTATCCTGAAGGAATGTGTACCATAGTCTACAGGGTTCAGACCTATTTCCCCTAGAGCCCGTTTTAACAAAGCGTTAAACTGAAATTTAGTTAATGGGGTCTTATCCATATGAATTAACCACAAACCCTCCCCTGTGGGCCGGAGACTAGCAAATTTATTGGCCAACATGACCGGGCATATAGATGTTTCTTTCTGATCCGTAATTGCTAACCAATCGCCTCTGCCTAACTGATCTATTTTTTACTTAACTGTCTTACAGCGAATCACATTAGGTTGTAAAATCACATTTCTAGACAGCAAAGCTCCACCTATGTCGTTTTTAGATCTGGCTACTAGCTCGCTAATTCTAAAAGCACCGTGATACACTACTGAGAAAACTAACCCAAAAAGCAACGCCTCGTAATCATCCATAGCTACAATATGCAAGACCGCAATCAACCTAGCTAAAATTTGGCCATCAATAGGCCGGCGAGTGTCATTCTTTATCGGCTGTTTTCTGGACCAGCCTTTCAAAGCCTTAGCTATAATAAATGACTTTGTGCGATCCTGTGTACCATTTAGTCTAGCCATGAATGAAATACCGGCTAACAGGGACCCCATTCTAGCTTTAGAAACCCCCTCGTTATACTGATTCCACATAAAGCCCGTAATAGAGGGAATCTGAATGTTGCTGTTGAAAGATGCCTGGTAACACAACCAACGCTCCCATGCCCCTTGATAACACTTCCTAGTTGCCGGAGCCAAGGACGCCTCCGCTAGCCACCTTATCCCTATCGGGTCATCTGCCAAACACAAGGGGGACACTGTAAGCCGGTTACACGGGAATGTGGGGCCAGAGACCTAAAACGTTGCCAGTGAAAACGAGAAAGAGAGTCCGCTATCTGGTTATCCACGCCGGGAACGTGTCGCGCACGAAAACTAATATCAAACTCTAGATATCTCAAAACCAAGACCCGCAACAAGTTGATTTCTGGGTGTGATGAGGCGCTCTGCTTGTTGATAGCCTGGACCACACCTAAGTTGTCACACCAAAAAACCACACTCCTACCGCGCAAATGGTCAGACCACAACTCTAAAGCCACAACTATGGAGAACAATTCTAACGCTAACAAGTTCCGAACCAACCCCTCAGACTTTCATGACTGCGGCCAAGGCGCGGCGCACCACTCCCCTTGCAAAAACGCACCAAAACCTTTCAAGCCTGATGCGTCCGTATGCAAGTCCAAAGATGTACTAGATACTGGGGGAGCTGGCCATACTCGTATACCGTTGAAAACCGTTAGAAAACGTCTCCATATACACAAATCCTCCCAAATTTCTGCAGACAGTCGAACCTGGGAATGGGGACTACGAAAACCTGCCGTCGCTAGTTGTAATTTCCTGCAAAATACCCAACCCATAGGTATTACTCGGCAAGCAAAATTAAACGAGCCTAACAAAGATTGAACTTTCCGCAGGGGGCAAAACGGAAACGCCATAACTTCTCCAATCAGGGACTGTAACTTAACAATTTTATCCGAGGGTAAACGACAACAACCTTCAATTGTGTCAATTTCAATGCCTAAAAACGTCAAGCATGTGGCCGGGCCCTCCATTTTATCTGCTGCCACCGGTACACCCATCACCCGAAATAGCGCTTTCGCTGCGTACAATGTGTCCTCACAACAAGTGGAATTAGCTGGGCCTATAAACAGGAAGTCATCCAGATAATGCACTATGCCGTGGTGTCCCGTCCCTGCCCCCACACACCAGTGAAGGAAGGAACTGAAAGCCTCAAAATATGCGCATGAAACTGAACAACCCATTGGCAGGCATCTATCCACATAGTACTCATTCCGAATTTTAAACCCCATAAATTTAAAGGACTCGGGATGCAACGGGAGGAGGCGAAAAGCGGATTCTATGTCCAATTTAGCCATCAGCGCTCCCTTGCCAAACTCCCTCACTATGATTAACGCATCATCAAAGGACTGGTATACCACTGAGCTGATTGTAGGGTCGATCGCATCATTAACTGACCTGCCCGCTGGGTGAAACAAATGCTGAATTAATCTAAATTTACCCGGGGTCTTTTTTGGTACTATCCCGACCGGGGAAATGACTAGATCTTGAATGGGGGGGATTAAAAAGGACCCACCATGCGCCCCAGGCCTATCTGCTTTCCAACTTTCTCCGCCAGAATGTCAGGATGTAAATATGCGGAACGAAGGTTCCTGGCGGCGGTTCCTGTCACCCCACTATCAATAGGGAGGCAGAAACCGAGGCGAAAACCCTCTCTAAGGAAAGAGGCCTGGGCCGCATCCGGGTAAAGAGCCAGACACCTACAAAGGATTGGGAATATAATAGGAGAATCCGCCTTAGACAGCACTCCCCGTCCCCTACCGACGCCGCTGGCGCCCCTAGGGCAATCTTTAAGGGGATGACTTCCTCTACAATTGGAACAAGCATGTCTGTATCGGCACGCTTCTCCCCTCCCGCAAGAGGAATTGTTAAAGGCGAAGCACCGGTTCCTTGAAGACTGGGGATTACCACGTCTCCCCCCATACTGAAACCTAGTTAACTGCGGAGGACCATACCCCATATGCACCCCTCCCATTTGGGCTCTATTCCACCTCATCTAAACTTCAACATCCTTATAGGCCAGGGGCCTATAACGCTGGCCGTGCACCTTCTCACGAAAAAGCTTATCATATAGCCTCCAGGTCCCTGGACGCTCACAGCTGTGCATTTCATTAATCAAATGGAGATACTTCCAAACGTCTATAATTGCGTCCGGTCTTGTTTCTAAATAACAGGCTGAAAAGCCGCAATACCCCGTCAACCAGTTAGAGAAATTTCTGTACGTATCCTCCCCAACTCCCCCTCTTGCGCATGCAGCCGCCAACTCTCTTTCCGTGTCTTTTGTCAACTCAAAGATATCCACATAGTAGCCCCGCTTAATCTTATCCCTTACGCTGCGCCTAATCCCTATCATCAATGCCGTATTCTCACACCTAACCAGCGGGCCTCCTGATGGTGCGGGGGAAGAAGCTCCTAACCGATCCCTGTGTTTCCTCTTACTACCGCCAAAATGATTGTTAAGTATCTTTATTAGCTTGCGCTGACCCTGCCTAGGGGAAGACGAAATGGACTCATCACTTGTGGTTGAAATGGTTGGACTAGACAAAGGAGTATTACATACAGTGGAACCATCATACTCACCAACTGCACCCTGCGCCTCCAATCGAACCGCTCCTGTTCCTCCCTCATCATCCGATCCGATCTGCTGGGCACCCTGCTGCGTCCCTGCATGCTCCACTTCTTCCCCACGCTGCTCGAGACGTGTTGGCTCGCCCTCGTCTGTTACCGCTGCTGTCGAAGACAACTGTGCCTGCGGAACTGGATGAGAAAACACGTTAGCGTTTGCAGGAGGCAGATCACACAGAGTCTGGGACAGGACCCCTGCTGGGGCAACCACCGATGGTGCCCCCCCGTGATGGCTCAAGAAACCAGCGGGCGGAGGGACACCCCGACTCATATCATCCTGCCGCTCTGACCAGAGAGCGGAGGGCTGAGGATCCTTACTAGAAACACCAGCCGTATTATAAAAGGAAGGTCTAGGATAGGCGTGCAGGTACTGGCCGGATAAGGAAGGGTAGGGGGCCACCCAACTACTGCCTCCTTCTGGCATGATCCTGTAATCCCTGGGGGGGTATGGCAGCGACCCATAGGTGGCCAGCACATCTATCCCGGGCTGATTTAGCAGCGGTGGAGGGAAAGGCCAGCTGCCACACTGATGGGAACAGGAGACCTCTGCCCGGCCTGACCAGATATACCAGGAGAAGGGGGAGGAACACTGTGCGCTGGAGAAGCCCAGCAGCAGCGGGAACAGGGGAAGGAGATCCCCTTCCCCGTGCTGGGACTGCCCGCCTGTGCCTACTGCCAGCTCCGGACATGAGCGGCCTGGCCACCCGCTCCGGAGCCCTGGCTCTCCTCGCGGCGGCCGAGTCACGTGCTCGCCAGACCACATGCCGCTCTGCCCCCCGAACGGACCCGCCGGCGGGGCTGAAGCCTGGAATTGAGGGGGGGAGGGGAGGGGACAATGGGAAAACTAAGAGGGGAATCAGCGGCGACTGCCGCGCGGTGAGGGGGGAAGGGGCGGGGGAAACATGGCAGGGATGGACCTAGAATGCCGGGGACGGGTAGAGGACATGGCAGGGGGAAAGAACAAGGCAGGAAAAGAAAAGTGAAAAGCAGGAGCAGGCAAAGAAGGAAAAAGGGGGAGAAGATAAAAGACAGGAAAATACATATAAATACAAAATAGGAGAGGGATACTAAGCCTGCTGCTGCTCGATATCCGTATCCAGGAAACAGGAAGCTCTCTCCTCCTCCACTGCTGAATATATTCTTTCCACGACCACTCCCACCTCATCCCAATTGGCTGATTCCATCACAGACTTAACCCCTAATGGTAAGTAACATTATCAGCTCACAACACATGCTTTTAAACTCCTTCGGCTTAATGGCCTCTCTCACACTTCTGTGCATATGCAGGAGTCCTACAAAACTATTTATTATCTGCACTGGATAAGGACAGTATTTACATAAATATGACTATCAGTGGATTATCCCTATTCTCTTGTGTTTATTTCATATTATTTTTCTTATATTACTTAAATTTCTCTGTGGGGGTGCTCTCCCAGAACAAAATGTTACTATTATAAAAAAGAAAAGGGTTCTGTACTGCAGGCTCTCCCAATCTACACTAGTATTATAACAGCTTGGCATGTCGTAGGAAGCTTTTCCTCTAAGCTCTCCCACATTGTCTGTAAAAAAAAAAATCAGTTTTCATGCCTACCTGTAGCCCTGGGTTTTTCCACAATCGCTTCTGCTGGTCTCCTGTTACCCTGGTCGAGTGGTCCACTTAATCAGTGCCTCCTGTCATGCTGTGTTGCAGCTCAGGACTGCTGAATGACTTGCAGAGACGCTGCACGCTGACTGCATTATTGCTGGTGTCGCTGAGAATCCGCAAGTGGGTTACAGAAGCTGCCAACTGGTAGAGTGACCCTGTGACCTGGATTGTTTTCCCTCCCCTCGCCCCTGCTCTGCCAGTGGACCCTCTGGTTCAAGATCCTGCATGGTGCCGCCATCTTGGATTAACTTGATTGCCGCTGCTGACCTGCATTGGGAGTCTGGCTGCCTGAAGATGCACTGAGCATTACTGACCTCCTACTTCTCATAATTTTGGGTTTCAATCGAAGCCGTGTGTCTGTGAGACCCACTAATGATCGTAGACTGCTATTTGCATCTCCCCTGTAGTGACAAGTGAATATTGTGCATTTGAAACAACATTAAGACTACAGATCTGTCTATTTGCAGCAAACAGTGAGTACTATCTTTACTACCCAGCAGATCACAGGTATATTACTGTATGCACTCATTCAGAAAACTATAGTTCTCCAGAGTGCCTCTGTGAAGTTAAATGCAAATTGTGTCAGCCATTTTTGGGTGGACAGACTGCAAACTACAACCCAGGCTGCTCTCTAGAGCCCAAGAATGTACTAGAAGGCTCCTGGAGATTCTTGGGGGAAAGGGGAGGAGCCCAAAACTGACTGGTTAGAGAGAAAAGTGATGTGTGTGTGGCTGCTGGATGAACTAATGTAGGATCTTCCCTTAAAGAGCCACTGACTCTATGGCTGAATTGTTGTCCTGAGGGATGTTTGCAGCCAACTCAGAAAGAAGCACATTGAGATGTCAGCAAGACTCATATGCTATGTTCAAGTTATTTAAATGAGACATCAAACTGTGTTATTAAAACTTCTGACCGGGACTGTAGTATTGCTATTGAGAGGTGTTATAGCACTGGTTAAAGGAAGAGTTTGTTCCAGCCAAATCTGCTGTATTTGCAGTTATCTGCAAGCTGACTGAAACTGCCTAAAACTGATGCTGATGAGAGAATTGCAAGTTGTTTAACCCTACAGTTGCTGGGAGAGAGTTGCTTATTCCATTAGACAGTTTGCTAAGTAGACTACTGATTTCAACTTGGACAAGTAAATAAGTTTCATGTGTCAGCTGAAACTTCACTTAAACCTGTGGATTATAATTTACCCCATTGAGTTCTGTATATCATAAAGTGAACTAGAAAGCATCCAATCTGAACAAGCTGGATTAAACCTTGTTGCATCTCTACTGATTTTTGTCTGATAAATATAATCAGTATAATTACACTAAAGATATTGGGCCTGAGTCATTAAGGAGAGTAATGGAAAAAAAAGGAGTAAATGATCTCTGGGACAAACCATGGAACAATGCAAGGGGTGCAAATTAGTTTACAATTTTGCACATAAGTTAAATACTGGCTGTTTTTTTTTATCAAGCACACAAATACTTGATAGCTCAATTTTACACTGAACTTTAAAGTTAATCTAGGACATGCCCTATCCCAACTATAAATCTCCCCCCACATTTTAAATTTACCTCCCCCTCCAATGCAACATGGTTTTGCCCAGGTTTAAAGTTACTCCTTTTTTATGCTTTATTCTCATCTCCTCCTTCGGTCTTCAGTATCACCTGTATGCTGACGACATTCAACTCTACATCTCTTCTCCTGACCTTTCTTCCGCCGTCCTCTCTCGCGTGTCTGACTGCCTCACCGCCATCTCCTCCTGGATGTCCGCGCGCTTTCTCAAAATCAATATCTCGAAAACGGAACTCATTGTCTTTCCTCCGTCCAGACTCCCTTCCCACCACGACCTCTCTATTGTCGTCAACAACACCACCATCTCCTCTGTCACCCAACTCCGCTGCCTGGGGATCTCTTTCGCCCCCCACATTCATTCACTTGCCCAAGCCTGTCGCTTCCAACTATGCAACATTGCCCGCATCCTTCCCTTTCTCTCTCAGGATGCCACCAAGACCATCATACACGCACTCATCATCTCTCGCCTGGATTACTGCAACCTCCTCCTCACCAGCCTCCCCCACTCCCATCTCTCCCCCCTCCGGCCTGTACTCAACGCGGCCGCTAGACTCATCTTCCTCTCACGCCGCTCCTCATCTGCCTCCCCTCTCTGTCTTGCCTTACACTGGCTCCCCTTCCCATACAGAATCCTTTTCAAACTCCTCACCACCACTTACAAGGCTCTCTCCCACTCTACTGCCCCCTATATCTCTAACCTCCTCTCCATTCACACTCCTGCTCTCTCCCTGCGCTCAGCCAATGATCGCCGCCTCTCCTCCACTCTTATCACCTCTTCCCACTCCAGAATCCAAGACTTTTCCCATGCAGCCCCCCTTCACTGGAATGACCTCCCTCTTTCCATCCGCCTCTCCCCTACTCTGTGCTCCTTCAAACGTGCACTGAAAACCCACCTCTTCCTTAAAGCCTACCAACCATCTGTATAACCCCTTTACCTCCACTCGCTCTCTCCTTTGCCTCATCTGGCTCCCCTTGTGTCTTTCTGTTTTCCCTCCCTTAGGATGTAAGCTCAAATGAACAGGGCCCTCTTCCCTCCTGTCTCCCTACCTGTTCTTCTGCTCCATGTTTATTGCTTTAACTTGCCTGGAGTTTCTGAAGTACTGGTATTTTTGTTTATTGTTTTGTGCCGTTTCACCCTGGATAGTGTACTGTTTGTATGGTGTACGGCGCCGCGGAAATCTTGTGGCGCCTAACAAATGAAGGATAATAATAATACTCTCCTTAATGACTCAGGCCCATTGTGTTGATTTACGTTTGCATTTTGTTGAACTAAGATTCCTAAAATGTTATTTACTTTGTGACCTTTTGAATAACGTTGCATGTTGATGGTATTGTGCTATTACTTCTCTACACTACCGCTACTTATCTGCTGTGGCAAAGCCTTATGCCACAAGCAAAGAGAATAAACCCTTGAGTTTATGCAGTTTTAGCACTGTGTTACTTGTTTTATTACACTACTGGAGGGATCTACGCCTCTCTACCATACCACCGGGCGTGTAGAATCCTTCCTTATACTACTTTTGGGGTGCCAACCATCTCTCCCTGTTACATATCTATCCTGAGTGTATCGCTCTGCACTTGTATGCCTGTTTGCATGCTCAGCTGCGAGGCCCAGAGTCCTGTTGGAAGTCGCTAAACAGGGGATATCAGAGGCCAGTGACAGCGACATGGACTCTGTACATGTTGAGACACCTGCTTCTGTGTCTTAGTGCTATTCTCCAGGGACTGCTGCTCTACTGTTATTAGTGTTAAACACTTTCATTTATGTACACAGCATTGGGATCTATGATCTGTGAGCTTATGTACTTTGCGAAACAGGGGCCTGAAACCCAGCAGCTGGGTCCTGCTAGAGGATTCCCTGACTCTGTAACAGTCCTTTACTAACTGGCTGAATTGGGCAAGTTGGAACATGCTGCAGCAATAGCATCCAAACTGATAAAATATGACCGCCAGTCTACCTTTAGGCCTGCCCCCATGCCTGCTTCTTCCTCATTCCTGGTGCCTCCACCTGCAGGTGACTCATCTGTTGTGACCCCTCAATCCAGGGTGACCCTCCCACCAACAACAAGTTCTGCAGGCAGTAACGTCCTCTAAAAAGAGAGTCATGAATAATATCGGTGAAGTGCAGGCCGACCTCTCTCTAATCTGACATGATTTCCAGAAAATGAGGGAGAGATTGGGGGAGCCCCCCTAGGTGGCGATATTGCTGGTTTGGTATCACAGATTGACCAGTGTAGAGAGAGAATGGCGGAGCTGGAGGGCAGGCCTCGGAGGAAAAGTCTCCGATTTGTGGGACTGCCAGAGAGCCCCAACCCTGAAGTGTTCCTGGAAGACTGACTTATCAAAGAATTTGGCCGAAAGGCATTCTCCCCGCAATTTGCAGTGGAAAGGGCTCATCGCGTGATCTCCCAGCCCCCACAGCCTGGTGCCACTGCACAAACTTTTATTGCCAAACTTTTGCATTTCAAAGATCGGGATGTGGTTCTCTGGATGAAGCACCAACAGGGTCTTTTACGCTTCAAGAATCATACAGTCCTGGTGTTCACCGATTTTGCAATAGAAGTTCAGAAGACCAGAGCATAGTTCACCCAGATAAAGAAAAAATTGCAGGACTTACAACTTCAATACACTATGCCCTACAGGGCCAGGTTGCAGGTATCGGCAGATGGCAAATCCCACTTCTTTACCAGCCCGCAGGAGCCAGGGGAATGACTTGAGAGGCGATGACCTGCTGGTCCTCAAGAGTCCTGAACTCCAGTGATAATTATGTGTACAGTGTGGGGATTTATTTTATATTGGAGAGCCTGTTCTAGAGGGTTAGGTTGTCTTAAGTCCCCACCTCCCCCCTTTCTTTTGTTGTTTTCTTCCTTGGTCCACTAGGATTTAAGGGTTACTGATTGGGGAACGGGTTTTTTTTTTGTTTTGGCGGTTTTGGGTATAAATTGTGCCTTAGTTAGGAAAGATATGCTGGGAGGGAATTTGTGGGTTAATAAAAAACTGATTTTAGTGTATGCTGTTTATTGCCATGCTGAACTGTTTCTTTATGTACTCATTAGACTTATAGCATGTTTTACTGATGTCTTGGCTGCACAGGGCTGGCTGCTGCTGGGGTCTCCATTCTCCGCCCGCTGGTGCGATTTCTCTTCCTCTCTTCCTTTCATAGTGTTGATCCTTGATGGCTGACATAGCTGTAGAGCTGTTCAGGGGGGACTCTGTCTGGTTGCCTGGAATGTTAGGGACAACTAAAGAGGCACTAGTGCTCACCCAAGATTTGCAAATATAATCCTGATGTGGTCTGCCTACTGGAGACCCACCACACTGGTAGCAAGGTTCTTTCCATTAAAAAATCATGTGTAGACTGGGCTTAGCATGCTACTCATTTTTCATACTCTAGTGGTGTATCTATTCTAGTGAGGAAGCAGCTTAACTTTGTTTAAGACCAGGTGCAGTTTGATCCGGGTGCTCTTTCTCAGGGGCACATTTAATTCTACCCCTCTGACGCTAATGGCTGTCTATATTCCATCCCCCTATGCAAGTGACTTATTGTGTAATGAAGCATCTTTTATGGCCACAGCCCCGGATTCTCCTGTGGTCTGTCTGGGGGATTTCAACACAGTGGTGGTGTCACGGGCACTAGGAGTCTTTACCCAGGTATCACCAGATGATGGACTTACCAGAGCAGTATAGTTGGTAATATGGTACTCTGGTAGCGGGGTGATCACGGAACAGGAGACAGCAGATGGTAAGAGAATGCTCGAGGAAAGTCTATGACTAGCAGCACTGGTAATAGGTAGATAACTGTACACGAGGAACTGGATGGACAAGGAAACGTGAGGGTAGTCAGTGGTCTGCGTATAGCAAGTTGTACCACTGCTATAGTGAGGAGGAATGTCCAGGAGTAACAAGGAGGTGATGAGAGTCAGCGGTCTGCGTATAGCAAGTTGTACCGCTGTCTGGGTGAAGGGATGGAATCCAGGTGAAGGTATCCGGGGAGTCAGTGGTCTGCGTTAGCAAGTTGTACCACTGCTATGTGGAGGATACTGGAAACTGGTGACACAGGAAACAGGGAACAGTGGTCTGCCTCTAGCAAGTTGTACCACTGAAATATATATGTGAGGAGGAGCACGAGGAGATGAAAGCAATGCAGAGTATACACGGGCACACTGAACTTGATCCCACGATGATATGCACAAAATAATAATAACTGAACATTACTGCACAAATATACACAGTCACAAGAACTATCCAGGCTAAAAGGAAACACAGTCAATGATAGCAATAGTCTCAGTGGATAGGAAACTCCGGAGGAGAGCAACTCAGTCCAGCTAGATATGCAATACACCAGCACAGTCAATGAGAAGTATGCATACCGTGGTTCAGGAGAGCAGGCTGTCAGTGAGAGGTGCAGGGATACCTGAACGGCTGGAGGCCGGCAGGAGGAGAAGTCCCAGGAGGGTGGAAGCGGTAACCAAGTAGGTGCAGCGCACGGTAGGTAGACCAGCAAGGATTTAAACAATACTCAGGAAGCAGTAGTATATAGAACTGGACACCTGGAGAACACGGGAGAGTTGAGGCGGTCTAGCTGGGATGAAAGCAGCGGAGCGTTGACCCGATGCAGACAGGCAAGTTGACACAAGTAGGAACACTGTAGAAGCACGGAGACAGCGGCTCGGCTGGCGGCAGACACGATGAGTACTGGAGAGTTGCGATGAGCAGGACTCTGAAGAAACACGGAGGCAGCGGATAGGAATCAGCTGGTGCAGTCACGATGAAACACGGGAGAGTTGAGGTGAGCAGGATACTGTAGAAGCACGGAGGCAGCGGATAGGAATCAGCTGGTGCAGTCACGATGAACACAGGAGAATTGAAGTGGTCTGGAAACCACAAACGAACAACAGGAATCAGCAGGAGCTGAATACACGAGGAAACACAGGAACACCTTCAGAGGCTCATGGGGAATGAGACTCCAAGATCAGGCAACGAGGTATAGACAACAGGTGCTTTAAATAGGGAGTGTTGCCTGATCAGCCAATTAACTAAAAGGAACAGGTACTGAAGGTTTTGAAAGGGCTGCACATGCGCAGACCTTCAGGATGGTGGACGGCCACGGTTCCTAAACACACGAGAAGTAGCACTCACAGGCCGGTGAGTGACAGGTGGATCCTGATCTGGCGAGGTGGCAGGAGGGTCTGGGGCCTCCTACTGCTAGGTTGACGCCATTTGCCAAACTTATTGATGACATGGGTCTGGTGGATGTCTGGAGATTCAGGAATCTGGATGCCCAACATTTCTCCTGTCATTCCCATAGTAATCAGTCTCTTTGTCACATATGGGTTTTGCCTCCCGTGGGCTCGTTCAACTTGTGTCCTTGGTGATCTTCCCAGGGGCATTTCAGCAGACCATTCTTTGATCATGACAGATGTTGATCTTCTCTCAGGTCATGGTGTACCATTCTGGTAGATTCATCCCCACTGGCTGACGAGGCTTTTCAAGAGTACTGGTTGGGCTTGTCTCTGGGAGGGATATTTCAGTGATAATTCCTTAGGTGTTACTCCAGTGATTTTGTGGGTCTCTTTAAATCCCTATCTAAGGGGCACCTTTTATTGAAGAGATAGCAGGGATTAAAAAACTTAATTGGCAAAGGGAGGGAGAGTTGGAGCAAAATTACTGAGACCTAGAAGCCTATAAACTAACCTCCTGCTCAGAGGCGGACAGAATGATGTGGCTGCATGCCCAATCCAATTGATGGAATCATTTGGTGGACAAAAACAATCAGACACTCCTCTCTTGTGCAGCCTCATACAATAAGGTGGCTGGGAAAGGGGCTAGTCACCAGGAAGTATACTATGTCCTGGTTCAGGAATGGGGTGATCTAGGGGGTTTCTGGACAACTGGAACACCCCCTCCAACTTCCCCCAAGTGTATGCTTGCTATCAAGATTGCTATCAATTGCTGTAAAACAGATGTTGTGGCATAGAACAGAGAGCCTTATGATTACAAGATTTATGTTTGGCCACTAAAAATTAAAAAAAGCCAAAAGGATTTGTGTCTTAAGCCCTGAATGCTGGTCTGAACATAAGTTTGCTTCATATGTTTGGAATTTTTGGACACAATCTGCAGTTATTAAAATCCTTTAAACAAGATTTTAGATATTAATTGTGCTTTATGGGAATGCATCGTCAGCAGATATCAATGCATTCTATGATTCTTACTGCATTTCACATGATCTGTTTGACCACTGGCATTGCATGGAATGTGACATTTTATTCTCAAGAAAACTTGTTATAATTGTACAGATGCATGAAGCAGCAATTTGACAGCAATTTTCATTCAAACCCCTACAGCCTATGCATTCAAACCTATTTATAACTGCATTGATAACACGTTAATGTACTTACATTTACTTTCCAAATTAAATTTGAAAAATGCCCATATGGTATATATAGAAAGGGTTCTGTCATCATGCCTATTTTACAGCGCTATTCAATGATTTCATTCAGAGAAATTCCCTAAAATAATACTTCTGTCAGTTAGTGTTCTCTTTTAATAAGTAATGAGGGTAGTTATGGACCCATTAGTACATTTTACTTTAGCAGATAATGGAAATGGGGAAGCAAAGAAACGAGTTACCAAGGGAATGCTATTCACTTACCCATTATTAAATCAATGTTATGTTAGGTCTGATAAGAACTTCTACTGAAGTCTGGTTTCCACTTCCTATGCCCACTCTTCAGTGAATTTTGTGTTTATGTACAAAAGATAATGCATTGATGGCCTAAATTAAACCCTCAATACTTTGAAGAAAAGCTTTTTAACGAGCTACACGGCTGCATATACTGTGTAAAATGACACATGGGTGCACTAGAAAATAATCACTTGTTTTCACTTCAGACAGATTAACATTTTGGCCCCTCTACCTTGAGATTCATGTGGCTCTGGAGATTCCTTTCCTCACCGGGGCTGTAGATGGGTTGCACCATCTTTTTTTCCAGATTTTTTGTCCAGATTTTTCCAGGCATGCGCAGTAGTATGCATGCTTGTTCTATTTATTGAATTTAGTTCCAGATGATTGGGGGCTGCCCTCCGACTACACTCTACCCTGACATGGATGATATAATCAAAGCGTTGCTACAGGCTAACGAGTCTTAGCAGGCAGCTACTGCAACATAGCAGGCAGCTGTTACAGCTCAGAAGGAAGCTACCAGGGTGCAGCACCCAGCTATTGAGGAGACATGAAATCAACAGCACCAAGACCGCCAAACTCTAAAACAGGTAGTGCAGACTCTCGCTGATTTGTCCAGAAATGCTTCCCCTTAGGTTACAACTAGCTCCAGCTCTATACGAGCTAGTCATTTTCTTTAAAAGATAACCAAGGCAGATGATGTGGAAGCCTATTTAACAAATTTGAGAGAACTGGTGAAAAGGAAAGTTGGCCTTAAGTTGAGTGGTCAGGCCTATTGGCTCCCTTCCTACCTGGGGAATCGCAAATGGTATACTTTGATTTAAACTTTGCTGATGCAGTGAACTATGATATATTAAAGGCTGAAATTCTGACTCACAATATCTGCCCTGGCGCAACGAATACATTGCAGGGGATACCAAGTAGATAAACCTCCCTGCTATCATGATGCATTTAAAGCGGCTTGACAATGTTACAGATGTAATGGCAATGGCAGTTTTCCCCGAATCCGAGGTGTTCCCTTTCCCATATATGACTGAGAGTCTGAAAATGACGAGGGCAGCAGTGGAGCGCAGGATAATGTACCTCCTACTGAAGTAGGAAATGTTGTTAAACCAGTTGACTGTATGCCTGATCTTGAAATGGGAAAATATATTTTTGCCTCAGAACAGTTAAAGACCCCACTCTGGTAAAGGCTAGAGAAAATGTAAAAGTGGTTGATGGAAACCCTGTGGAACCAGAGAGTAGGTTGTTGTCAGGGATAAGCCCCTCTAACTACTCCCTGATTAGATATCTTATCATATATTCCAACCGTCATACAATATATCACTTCTATTCTGTCAGGAAACCGCTCCTTAACCCCTTTAAATATGAAAATATTTTCATTGTTTTATCTTATTTTAGTATATCATGTATATTTAATGTGGTTTTATTATGTCATATGTATTATATAATATATATATTATATTATATTATATAAGCCTTTCGTGTGAGCTGGAAGGAAAAGGATATGGACAGGAATGAAGGAGTTATTCAAATAACAGTTGTTTCCAATCCAGAGATTTTCAACAAAGACTTGCACAGACTTCTTCGACTTGTCCATTGCATCCAGGAGACTCAAAAAGATCAGAATACGCCTATATGCTTTATCAGCCAATTGTTATATGATATGAGTAAATTATAGTACAACCTTCTTTTGTTGAAACACAAAGTACATGTCTGGTCTGTTTAAGATCAGAGTTTTCAGCATAGAAAAAAAGTGGAAGCTTATTATTTTGTAAATAAACAATGATCCAATTTTATTCGTTAAGTCTCCTTTGATGAAGGAATTATTTTATTACTTTATTAACCTATAACACCAATGAGGTTATGCCGCTAGCCCTGTTTTCCCTGTGTATCATGTTGTGTCTTGGTTCTGTTTTCAGTATATGTTATGAAAGAGGTTATGCCGTACATAACTGTTATTTCTTTTGGGGCTTATTACATTATATACCGGATGTGAGGTGTGACCCTATTGGTTGGCCGCTTCTCCATTGGCTTTTAAACAACAGCTTGACTTAAGTGTATAATGATGATACGTAAATTTGGTCAATCAAATCACACACATACCAGTTTTTCTTTTAACAAAACATTTTTAATTTATAAACTAAAACAAAACAAATGTGAACAAATAAACAATCAATAAAGTGTATTTAAAATTTTTTTTAGATATTTTTTTTTTTTTTTACTTTTTTTGCCTTTTTCTTTATACTTTTTATTTTTTTTTTCTTCTTTTTTTATTTGCCTCAGAAGCCTCTGGCTGTGTCTTTGAGGACCCATCAACTCCTCATCAGCTGCAAAAAACAAAAGACAACAATTTAGTTAATGCACTCTTAATACATTAATGTGGTGAAATGCTAGCTCTAGGTTCTTGTACCTATGCATTTTGTAAGCTCGGTATAGTGCATAAATGAATGTTACCCAAACACTGGCCCCATTCCTTAAATTTTGATAAATGTAGGAGTAATTATTATTTTTAATATTATTATCTAGGACTAGAAAGGGTCTGCAGTGCCGTACATAACATTTACTGAAAACAGAACCAAGACACAACATGATACACTAATATATACAAACACAGATGACAGGGTAAAGCAAGATCTAGAGACTTTCGTGAGAATTTTTTCTTCAGCCAATCAGAACAATTGGGTAGACTTACTCCCATGGGCTGAGTTTGCTAATAATAACATGTATCATGAATCATCTTCCAATACACCATTCTTTGTGGTATACGGTCACCATCCGTCTCTCCCGGAATTTC
Organism: Mixophyes fleayi; assembly: GCF_038048845.1. Classification (NCBI taxonomy): domain Eukaryota; kingdom Metazoa; phylum Chordata; class Amphibia; order Anura; family Limnodynastidae; genus Mixophyes; species Mixophyes fleayi. Next base: position 255,837,264 of record NC_134403.1, read on the forward strand.
CTTCCCTCCCCCCCAAGTTCTTGCTGTTAATGTATTATGCCAAAGATTTACTTCCATTTGGGCTCAGGTTAGGTCCTCCCTGAAGAAGGCATTCTCGAGATATAAATTCTTTGCTGATAAAAAGAGGCGAGCAATTCCGGCATTTAAAGTTGGAGATCGTGTATGACTTTCTACCAGGAATATCCACCTGAGGGTTCCTTCCATGAAGTTCGCTCCACGTTTTATTGGACCATATAAAATCACTCAGGTGATAAATCCTGTTTGTTTCAAACTGTTATTGCCCAAGACCCTTCGCATCTCCAACACTTCTCACGCTTCATTACTCAAGCCTCTCATCATCAACCGATTTTCAGTTCATTCATCGACACCTCGTCCATGCCAACTTCAACAAGAGGAAGAGTTTGAGATCACTCACATTCTTGATTCAAAAATTTTCAGAGGAGTTCTTCGTTATTTGGTCTATTGGAAGGGCTTTGGTCCGGAGGAGCGCTCTTGGAACCGTGCGGATGATCTTAATGCTCCAGCACTTCTGAAAAAGTTTTATACCAAATATCCAGGCAAACCAGGTTCCAAGTTTTCTGTGTCCATCTTTAAAAGGGGGGGTACTGTCACTCACCGGACTGTTAGTTCCTCTGGCTCGGGACCTAGGTCTCTCTCCACCTTGCCGGCGCCTGTCTTGCACCACGGCCGTCCACCATCTTGACCAGGGGTCTGCGCATGTGCAGACCTACAGACTGTTAAAACCTTGTTCCTCTCCTCATTGGATGATTAATTACTTCTCACTATTTAAGACACCTGCTGCCCTACTACCTTTGCCTGTTCTTGGTCCTCATTCCTCTGAGGTACTAAGGAGTTCTCTGTTCCTGTTCGTGGTTCCTGTTTGCTGTGGACGCTACTTCGTATCTTACCTGCTCCTGGACAAGTCTCTACTCCACGCCAGTGGTAATACCTGTCAGCTGCAGACCACTCCACGCTACCTCGTATCTTACCTGCACCTGGACAAGTCTCTACTCCACGCCAGTGGTAATACCTGTCAGACACAGACCACCCCACGCTACCTCGCATCTTACCTGCACCTGGACAAGTCTCTACTCCACGCTAGTGATAATATCTGTCAGCCGCAGACCACTCCACGCCACCTCGTATCTTATCTGCACCTGGACAAGTCTCTACTCCACGCCAGGGGTAAAACCTGTCAGCCGCAGATCGCTTCACGCTACTTCGTATCTTACCTGTACCTGGACAAGTCTCTACTCCACGCCAGTGGTAAAAACTGTCAGCCACAGACCGCTCCACGTTACCTTGTATGTTATCTAGTACCGGGACTGAGTTTCTACTTTGTATCTCTGGGAATATCTGCTAGTCACTGACTTCCCTGCTACTTTGTATTATTGGCTGCTCGTACAGTTGTGAAGTATCCGTCTGTTACAGTTCATCTGCACTCTAGGCTCTTCTGAACCTCTCATTCCCATTTACTACTGGTCATCATTCTCGCTGTGTCATTACTATTCCTACTACTCAGAGACTATCTAATCTTCTGGCATTCCTCATCCTATCCAGCTCAAGGAGGTCTTTGCTCTCATTGTGTATAGCTGTATCCGACTATTTACCATACTCTCCAGAGAACCTGCACAGTGGAAGCCGCAAAAACCCATACTTCCTTGCGGGAGTTCCTGGAAAAGACCAGCCATTGTGTTAGACTCCACGCCTATGGTGAGTAAAGCTACATCTGGTAATTCTGGGTCAAGACTCCTAGTGACCATGACACTGGGGTTATGGAAATAGATCTAAATGCTTCCAGCTTGGAATTTCAACTGAACTGCCAGATGCATCATTGAGAAATGGAAGATAAGAAAAACTGTTGAAATTCAGGCAAGATCTGTAAGACCCAGAGAAGTATATCATATATTTACTTGTAAACTGGTCAGATAAGCAAAGCAGAACCCACATACAACTGCAAAAGACCTGCAAAAAGGTTGCTGTACTGTGAACATCAGAGTAGTTCACAGTACAGCAGCTTTGCTTACACAAAAATAATCCTCCTTGAAGAGTTGTCAGAAGGAAACCTTTTGTATAAACAGATCACAAAAGTCAACTTGTGATGTACACATGACAAGATCTTTTGGAACAAAGTGCAGTTGGCTGATAAAGGATCATTTTAATTTTGGGAACTGCCGCAAAATATATATTTGATGAAAAAACAGGTGAAGCAATTTAACAGAAAAACACCTTGAAACAATTAAGTATGAGGATGGATCTGTTTTTCTTGGGTGTCTGTGGCAGCCAGAGGCGCAGAAAATATTGACCAGGTGTACAGAATAATGGATTAAACCAGCGGTTCCCAAAGTGTGCGCTGCAGCTCCCAGGGGTGCCGCGGCGCTGTCACTGGGGTGCCCCGACCAGCCAGAGGAAAAAGAAAAAAAAACGAAAAAAAAACTTACCAATCCGGGCGGCGTCGGGACCCAGCATCCTCCTCTCTCCTGTAGCGCGACCGGCAATCAGTGACAAGCTGTGGGAGAGAGGGCAGGGTGAGAGAGGGCAGGGTGAGAGAGGGCAGATGGGGCAGCATGAGAGGGCAGACGGGGCAGCGTGAGAGGGGCAGGGTGAGAGAGGGCAGACGGGGCAGCGTGAGAGGGGGCAGACGGGGCAGCGGGAGAGGGGGCAGGGTGAGAGAAGGCAGACGGGGCAGGGTGAGAGAGGGCAGACGGGGCAGCATGAGAGGGGGCAGTGTGACTGGATGCAGAGGGGGCAGAGTGTGTGGAGATGAAGGAGGTCACAGTGTGAGTTAGTTGTCAATTATTCTTTGACCGAAATATAATTGAAAAAAAATATAAAAGTATTATTTTTTCCTTGGATTCATGAATATTATTTTTGAGTACAACTAAAAAAGTATTTCTGTCCTGACCTAAATATTTATTACGTTTTTTTGACCCAACTACTTCTAAAACAGGACTGCTCTGTAATTATTTTGGAGGGGTGCCTTGAAAAAATTATGGAGACTCTAAGGGTGCCGCGAACTGCAAAAGTTTGGGAACCACAGAATTAAACTAAATATCAACAAATCCTAGAAGCTATTCAAAATTGGTTGGTGCAACACACTGAGGAATGTATAAATGCACCCGTGCGAGCAACACAATTAAAGTGTTATTCACTCCACCCCACATACACTGCAAACAAAAAGTGTATATATATGTTGTGTATAAAGTTGGTGGTTTGAAGAAAAAATGATCAGAGTTGACGTCTTAGACGTCCCCACGTTTAGCGTTGTGAGACGCCACTTGTGCGCATGCGCAAGATGGCGCGGTGCACACTAAATATTTCTGTGACAAGGGTAGTCACATATTCTTATTCCTCCTGATGAAGTCTTTTTATGACTAGACGAAACGCGTTGAGAACTGTATCTTAAGAGCCTACTGATTCTACATCCAGCAGCATGTTGGTGAGCCTCCATTGGTGATTCTAACGGTTTGGCTTGGTTTAAAGATACCCAGATAAGCTCATTTTAAAGTATTTTATGTAAGTGTACATCTGTATTGTTTTTTACAAATAAATGTGTGGATATACAGTATCACACTATGTGAGTTTCTTCTATCCTATAACCCTGGATATTACTGAGGGTATATGAAGTGTCAGCTTTGAACCTTATTGGCTGAGTGAAGCATTCCATTGTTCTGAAGGGGAACCTGAACACATCCTGACATATGAAGATACCAGTTACCTTTACAGATAAGCGTCAAAGTTTTTACATCTGGTACGCATAATTTATTGGCTTGGTGTCGGTATTCCAGAGTGCACTTTCTTCATTGATTGACCCTTAATACCTGTGTGTTTATACCCACTTGGTGACCTATATTTCGCTCTTTGGCACATCATCCTGTATTTTTATATGCAGTATTATACTATGTGGCGCCCCCTCCCGCTTGTTTTGTTTTAGATTTATTCCAGTCCACCATCTGGCTTTGTGGGGATTTGGCAGCCACCTGAACATAGGATTACTAATTGCCCAAAGGGACATTATTTGAACTTGTTCGTCTCATCAGAGTTACGCGCTGCATTATCTATTGTTTTTGTTTATTTGTACTGTGCTATTGGTGATATAGATATTAGCTGCATACTCTGTTTAGACTATATTGATATATACCCAATATGTGGAAAACAGGTAATAGGGTGAACCAAAGATTTGAGCATTGTCAAAAAATCTTTGAGGATAACATTATTCCTCCTGAACCACAAAATGATATAGACAATCTTTTCTGGGACCTTGAAAAGGCCCTTATTAAAGAAACGAAAGTTTGGTGGGATGTGAATACCTTAGAAAATTATATTAAGGTTGATCGCATACCAAGAGGCTTGAGAATTAACAAATCACCCACTTTTAGCTCCGATGATTCCCATTTCAATAAGGAATGGGACTCAATTTTACATGATTGTTCTAGGAAACTTATAAAATTAATTGTATGTGAAAAAAAAAAATTTCTCCATAATTTAGAAAATGAGATTATTGAAAAAGAGAAAGTTCTAGAAGCTCATAAAGAGAATGCCTTTTTCTCTGAAAACGAAGTGGTACTTAGTAAAAAACTAGAACGAGTAGAATCAGATGTAATTAAGATCAAACAAAGGAAATTTGCACGAGATAAGCATGATTATGAGAATAATAAAATAAAAATCTGGAATAGATCCCAGAATGATGTATCAAGGAAATATCAATCTCAGGATAAAACAAGTTGGAATACTGTCCCATATAAAAAACCTAAGACGTCTCAGATTTCAAACTATGAGACAAATAAAATTCCTAAATTTCGAGATGGTACTAATAGGTTCGCCGCGCTAGAAGGTATTGATAGTGATAATGAGAGTTTTTTATCCCCAGACTTAACCCCAAGAGAAAGATGGAAATGGCCCCTCAGAGAAAATATAAAACTAGCATCGCCTTTAAAACGCAGATACAACGAAGAAGAGGCAAGCGGGGAGGCCTCAAGACCCCAAAAGAGGAGATACATGTAGTGAACCATGAAAACCTTAAACGTGAAGGAATTTTTAATCTTTCTAAACATGTATTAAACAAATCAGAGATATCTGTACTAAGCAAAGGATTGTCTTTTGCTCCTGCAAAAAGACCTAATAAATTTCAAATCTACATCGACATTAATAAATTTGTCAGAAAATTAACTTTGAAGAGACACTTTGCGAAGAAGGAGCAAGCAGTTGTAACAAACTATAATGCCCAGTCTAAATCAGGCCTCAAACCTCCTTTTAAGTATTATCCACTTGAATCCAAGAGTAGACATATAGAAATTTTCCAAGAATTAATTACATCAGACTTGTGTGATTCAGGTAATAATTTTCATACTAATAATAATCTAAGTCTTCAAGAAAACAAAGCTTTGAAAGACCTCCAGAAAAACACTGATGTTATAATTAAACAGGCTGACAAAGGGGGCGGTTTAGTTATACAAAATCGCTCCGATTATATTAATGAAGTGAAGAGACTACTAAATGATGAAGTCTCATATACTCGTTTAACCAAAGATCCTACTAATGACTATGTGAACTCTCTAAGAGAACTACTCACTAGAGCCCTGCATGAAGAAATTATCATTAAAGAGGAATTCCAATTTCTAATGACTAGTAACCCTATTAAACCCATATTCTACCACATGCCAAAAATTCATAAGAGCCTAGTCCATCCACCCGGGAGACCGATTATAGCGGGAATAGATTCTCTGACTTCTAAAATTTCCAAGTATGTAGATGTATTTTTAAACAAATACGTTTTGAAATTAAAATCCTATATAAAAGATACAGCGCATGTATTACAAACCTTTGAAAATTTCAAGTGGAGCAGTGATTTCCTGTGGGTCACGATTGACGTTCAATCGTTATATACATCCATCGAACACAAAAAAGGTATTGAAACGGCTAAATATTTTTTAGATTTGGATGATTCTTTATCTGGTACACACAAGACATTCATATGTAATTTGATTGAATTCATTTTAACTCGCAATTATTTTAAATTTCTTGATGATTTTTACTTACAAGTGTGCGGAACCGCAATGGACACAACTTTTGCGCCCAGCTTCTCAGATTTACTAATGGGCGTATGGGAAGAACAGTTTATATATAGTGCCAATACTTACTCAGAGAATATCATTGTATTTAAAAGATATATCGACGATATTATATTGGTTTGGCAAGGAGACACTCAATCTCTTAATGAGTTTTTTCAATATATTGGCGCTAACAACTACAATCTGAAATTTACAATGAAATATGATCTGATTAGTGTCGAATATCTTGACCTTATACTCATAGCACAGGAGGATAGGGTTATTACTAAGAATTTTATTAAACCTGTAGATACTAACAGCTACTTACACTTTAAGAGTTCCCACGCTAAGAAGTGGAAGACAAACATCCCTTATTATCAATGTTATCGCATTAAAAGGAACTGTAGTGAGGTTACTCACTGTAAAGAACAACTCAATATTTATTCTGAAAGATTTTCAAAGAGAGGTTATCCTCAGGAATTACTGGATAATGCGATGGAAAAAACTGAACAGCTCAATAGACAAGAAATTATATCCTATTCAAAAAAGATTGATAGTAAAGATGAGGATGTCTCATTCATTACTACCTTTTGTAGTGATGATAGGAAAATTAAATCAGTGTTATCTAAACATTGGAATGTTTTAAAAAAAGATCCTATCTTACATGACATTCTTCCCGCATCACCTAAAATTATCTTTAAAAAGAATCTCAATTTGAAAGATATGCTGGCCCCTAGTCATTTGAAATGTATTACTTCCACTAAGAACTCCTCTACTTTTTTAGATATTAAAGGGAGTATTAGATGTAACCAATGCAATATTTGCAAATATACAGCTCCTATCAATAAAGAGTTCTTTAACCATGACAAAAAGAAGAAATTCATAGTTAAACAGTTAATGAACTGTCTAACCACATCAGTAATTTATCTTTTAGAATGCCCTTGTGGCTATAAATATGGTAGCAAAACCAAAAGACAGTTAAAAATCCGAATACAAGAACATGTGAGAAACATTAAAAACCAAGTAACTAGCCATCTAGTTTCTCAACATTTTAAAGAAGTTCATCAATCGGATCCACAACAATTAAAATTTATGGCTATAGAACATGTAAGACTAGGCGATAGAGGTGGTGATCTGCATAAACTTCTCTCTCACAGAGAGATGTTTTGGATTTACTCATTGGGCACACTAACGCCCTTAGGGTTTAATGATAACTACGAAATAGCTCCTTTTTTGTAGTTGAATATGCATCAATTTTTTGTCCATTCCTATTAGGGTGGCATTATATTTAGCCACAGGTAGCTGTTTATATTATGCAGTGATTCAATTATGTCGGTTCTGACACCCCATTGTGTTATGTATGGGTCCAGTGTCTTGTATTTTTATATCTACGTATATATATATGTATATATATATATATATATGTATATATATATATATATATGCATATTTTATATTTTGTATATATACTTTTAGGATTCTCTAGAGCAGTCTGTTATAGCCCTTATTGTCCCTCTGTTTTATATGACATCATTGCTTTCATGTTATTTGCTGTTCTTTATTTGTTATATAAGCCTATCCATTTTGTATTTATTGATGTTATGTTTTGGGGATTTGTTGATAATGTCAATGAATGTATATATATTTGGAACACTAAGTCCATCTTTGACAACTAATGATAACAGCGATTGAACTCATCATATCACATATGGTAATTTCGCTCTGCAGCGCTATTGCTGCTTAGCAACAAAAGTTTGTCCAGCTTGTCTCTAAAATATGTTGTGTATAAAGTTGGTGGTTTGAAGAAAAAATTATCAGAGTTGACGTCTTAGACGTCCCCATGTTTAGCGCTGTGAGAAGCCACTTGTGCGCATGCGCAAGATGGCGTGGCGCACACTATATATTTCTGTGACAAGGGTAGTCACATATTCTTATTCCTCCTGATGAAGTCTTTTTATGACTAGACGAAACGCGTTGAGGACTGTATCTTAAGAGCCTACTGATTCTACATCCAGCAGCATGTTGGTGAGCCTCCATTGGTGATTCTAACGGTTTGGCTTGGTTTAAAGATACCCAGATAAGCTCATTTTAAAGTATTTTATGTAAGTGTACATCTGTATTGTTTTTTACAAATAAATGTGTATCACACTATGTGAGTTTCTTCTATCCTATAACCCTGGATATTACTGAGGGTATATGAAGTGTCAGCTTTGAACCTTATTGGCTGAGTGAAGCATTCCATTGTTCTGAAGGGGAACCTGAACACATCCTGACATATAAAGATACCAGTTACCTTTACAGATAAGCGTCAAAGTTTTTACATCTGGTACGCATAATTTATTGGCTTGGTGTCGGTATTCCAGAGTGCACTTTCTTCATTGATTGACCCTTAATACCTGTGTGTTTATACCCACTTGGTGACCTATATTTCACTCTTTGGCACATCATCCTGTATTTTTATATGCAGTATTATACTATGTGGCGCCCCCTCTGGCTTTGTGGGGATTTGGCAGCCGCCTGAACATAGGATTACTAATTGCCCAAAGGGACATTATTTGAACTTGTTCGTCTCATCAGAGTTACGTGCCGCATTATCTATTGTTTCTGTTTATATATATATATCACAAAAGTAAGATACAAAAAACGACGCTTATAGCAAATTACCGATATAAATAATAAAAGTCCAGCATAAAGTCAATAAAAACTTCTTAGAGACACACTTCCCATGTGCAGGCGGCTGCCAATCCTCCTTATGCCAAGCGGTGTAGCATGGAAATAACCTATAAAAAGAATGAAGGAGGCGCACAATAGTGTAGTATGATAATAAAAAATGGAATCACACAGGAATCCACAGTAGGACCTTATCATCAGTGAAGAGAAAACCAGAGACTGCAATGCATCACCCGAACACAATAGTGAGGATGTATGCGTACCAGAAGTATAAATTTTTATAGCTTATCTCAGATGTAGTCACAGTGACTGAATAGCAGGTTCCTCAGTACATATAACATGGAAAGAAACACCCAAATCACACTTGTGTTTTACTGCTAGTTTCAGATCTCCCAGATTTTCAATCATATTTAAGTTTGTAGGATCTTTAATTCCTGTCAGCAGTTCATGCTTGATTTTGAAGTATGTTTTGTATTGTCATTTTGCTCAAATATCCAATATCTTCTCAGCATTAATGTTCTCACTGATTCTAACACATTAGCTTCTAGGATTTCAAATATAAAATATATATATATATATATATATATATATATATATATATATATATATAAAACAGATAAGAATATTCCTGAACTTGAAGAGTTTTGCAAGGAAGAGGGGGAATAAACTCCTAAAGCAATAATAAAAAGAATCTTAGTTGGGTACAGGAAGCAGTTGAACAAGAATTCCCAAACTTTTGTACTTCACATTCACTATTTAATTTTTCATAAGTCAATTAAATTCAGCAAATAAAAAGTAACTGTGCAATAAAATGTACAGAAATAGTTTATGTTGTGTACTTGGGTGCAGAGTTTGTGTTAACTTCTTTTCTCTTAGAGATTCAGTAAAACATGATATTTGACCAGGGGTGCACAAAGTTTTTTTATACAACTGACCATACATGTAAACATACATACATACATACATACATACATACATACATACATACAGCTGGATAATGCCAAGAGAGCATTATATCATCATGCAAGAAACAATAAAGCTACTAATTGTATTGATAAATATACAATACATGCACATATACATATCGGTGAGGAGTTTTCTTAACTAAATAAATTGTTTCTAGGAAGGTAATGCACCAACTTTGTGCTGTTTTCTTTCTCTTTCTGAACTGTGAGTGTTGATAATATATCTTGTTCATCAGAGAAACTAATCAGGTAACAGGACAAAAAACTGACATCGCTAAATCATTTAATAAGAGCACTAAAAGACAACAATTTTGTAAGCGCAAACACAATTTAGTGAAATCGATTGTGATCACAAATTGTGGATTTCTTCATTGTTGCGACCATTAGTTGATTTGGTAACAGAAGAATATATTGACACTGCTTCTTCATTGATTTATTTTTGAATGCATTAGACTATTTGTTAAGCTTTTCTTCTTGTTTTGAAACATATGCCTACAGACTATAAGTCAACAACAAAGAATAAATAAATAATGAGAAGTTCACTAAACCAAAACAAGAGTGTGTGGTATATTGAAATTACATTAATATTGGTGACATTGTGTCACGAGCCGCGGCGGTAATCACAGCCGCCGCGGCTCGCTTACTGTGCCTTCTGGCATCCCGGCCGTCACCTTGATGACCAGGACGTCACTTCCGGATCCTGGTCGACCGTTGCGGCAATGGTCGGAAGCTTCTTGTCCTGCGCTGCGTCCCGGCAGCGGAGGAGGCCGAGCGTGCACGTGCTGTGGGGTGGAACCTCTGGCTTGATTGGGTAAGCCTTGTACTAGCCTGTGGGCTAATTTATGTGCTGTTGCAAATTAATTAGGCAGGCGGCTGTGAGTGATTCAGAGCTAGGCTCTGATTGGTGGGCACTAGTATTTAAGGCAGTGAGGTCTGCAGCCTCACTGCCGGTTATATGCCCGTGTATGACCCCTTGCCTGGATTTGGACCCTGCCTGTGTTTCTTGTGACCCCGATCTCTGGCGTGTTTACCGACCTTTCTGTTTGCTCGTGACCCTTGACCTCGGCTTGTGTATTGGATTCCCTGTCTGCTGCTGGCCCTGCCGGCCCTGGACCCTTGCCTGGACTTCACTCCGCTTTCCTGGGTTCTCCCTAGTCGGTACGCACTTCACGACCCTCAGCTAGTCTGCGACCAAGTCTGTCCCCACCACTAGGGGCTCCAGTGAACACCTGACTGGCAGAGCAAACTCCGGGTTGTGCTGTGCCGGCTAGATGGGTTCCTAACATTATAACCGGCCAAAAAACAGACGTTCCAGAGACGAAGTTGGGATGGAAGAAAGCGGAACCAAATTGTCTCCTTTCCAAGCCCTAGCGTGTCATGTTGAGACCCTGTACCAAATGGTCCGGGGATTGTCCCAAGGGTTGTCCTCTCATGAGGAGGACTCCCGGACTACACTGCCTATTCCAGGTTCTGTTGATGAACCCAAGTTAAATTTGCCAGACCGGTTCTCCGGAAATAGAGCCCTGTTCCGGAATTTTAAAGAAAGCGGCAAACTCTATTTTCGGCTGAAACCACGGTCTTCTGGTTCAAAACAGCAGAGAGTTGGAATTGTCATCCCCCTCCTGCAGGGTGACCCCCAGTCCTGGGCTTTCACCCTACCACAGTCGAGTCCTATCATGCAATCTTTGGAAGCTTTTTTCAACGCATTAGGTCTCCTCTACGATGATCCAGATCGAGTTGCCTCTGCTGAGGCTCATCTACGGGCCATAAAGCAGGGCCACCGTCTGGCAGAAGACTACTGCGCTGAATTCCGCAGATGGTCACCTGACAGTGAATGGAATGACCCAGCATTACGCTGCCAGTTTTGCCTAGGACTGTCAGAGGAGATAAAGGATTCACTTGTGCAGTATCCTCCCCCCTCCTCGTTGGAAAGTCTTATGCAGTTCGCTATTAAAATTGACAGGAGAATCAAGGAGAGGAGGACAATAAAAGAGTCATCTTCTTTTTCATCTGCATTTATTCCAGCTTCCACGGATGCTGAGAAGCCTACGCAGTCAGGGGCGTTTCGCCTCCCTCCTGAGGAAAGAGACAAGAGACGGTCACAAGGCCTATGTCTTTATTGTGGCAATAAAGGCCACTTCTCCTGCTCTTGTCCATACAAACCTGAAAAAGGAGCATGTCTGGGAAAGGTCAACTTAGGCTTCCAAATTGTTTCCCAAAAGAATGCTGTCCTTATTCCCGCACAAGTCGCTTTCGGTGCCAGTTCCGTGGCCCTGTCGGCCTTCGTTGATAGTGGAGCTGCAGGCAACTTCCTTGACATCGGGTTTGCCCGTTCTGCTGGGATTCCTATGGTGAAGCTTCGTTCCGCAGTTACAGTTTGTGGCCTAGATGGAAGTCTATTGCCTGGAGGTAAAATTGTTTGGGAGACTCCATCACTACAACTGAACATAGGAGCTCTCCATTCCGAGGCCATAACCCTCTTCCTTATCGACTGTCCGTCAGTCCCGCTGATCCTGGGCCATCCGTGGCTTTCTCGTCATAATCCTGTCGTGGATTGGGCAAAAGGAGAAATTATCCAGTGGAGCTCTTATTGTACACAGTCTTGCTTGACTCTGCCTCTGCGTGTGATCCAGTCTATTCCAGAGCAACTTCCCTCACAATATCATGAGTACTGGGATGTGTTCTCCAAAAAGGCTGCTGACACTTTACCACCTCATCGAGACTTCGACTGTGCTATCGAGCTGATTCCTGGTTCCAAGTTACCTAAGGGGCGCTTGTATTCTCTCTCTGGTCCCGAGACCAAGGCCATGCAAGCTTATATTGAGGAAAATCTTGAGAAGGGGTTCATCAGGCCAACCAAATCTCCTGTAGGTGCCGGATGCTTCTTTGTGTAAAAAAAAAGATGGTGGGCTGCAGCCCAGCATTGACTACCGGGTCTTAATCAAATTACAGTCAAGAACACCTATCCTCTCCCTCTCATCTCAGTGCTATTCGATCAGTTAAGAGGTGCCACCGTCTTCACCAAAATCGATCTCCGTGGAGCATACAACCTCATCCGCATCAGAGAGGAAGATGAATGGAAGACGGCATTCAATACACGCTCCGGCCATTACGAGTATCTGGTCATGCCGTTTGGCCTCAGTAATGCACCTGCTGTATTTCAAGACTTGATTAATGAAGTTCTCTGTGAATTTCTCGACCACTTCGTGGTTGTCTATTTGGATGACATCCTGATATACTCTCAGTCGCTGTCCTTGCATCGGAGTCATGTTAAGCAGGTTCTCCAAAAACCTAGAAACCACCATCTCTTTGCCAAGTTGGTGAAATGCGAATTTGAGGTACAGAAGGTGTCATTTCTGGGATACATCATCTCCCCTGCTGGCTTCTCCATGGACCCAACTAAAGTCCAAGCCATTTTAGACTGGGTACAACCCAACAACCTCAAGGCCATGCAGAGGTTCTTGGGCTTAGCAAATTATTATAGAAGGTTCATCCGCAGTTTTTCTGACATAGTGGCTCCTATTGTCGCCCTTACCCGGAAAGGGATGGATCCCACTAATTGGCCTCCTCAGGCGGTAACTGCATTTGAAGCTTTAAAAAGAGCGTTTGTATCTGCTCAAGTCCTTAGACATCCCAACCCAGATATTCCTTTTGTATTAGAAGTGGATGCCTCCGATGACGGTGCTGGCGCTATCCTTTCTCAGAAGGATCCTTACACTCACCGTTTACATCCATGTGCATACTTCTCTCGTAAATTCTCTACTGCTGAAGTGAATTACAACGTGGGCAACCGAGAGCTATTGGCTATTAAGTGGGCCTTTGAAGAGTGGCGTCACTGGATGGAAGGAGCGGTACATGTTATCTCCGTGATTCCGGGCCACAAGAACCTACAGTACATCCAGTCGGCAAAACGGTTCTTTACCCACTTCAATTTCGTAATTACGTACAGACCTGGTTGTAAAAATGTCCGGGCAGATGCTCTGTCTAGGAGCTTTATGTCGCATCATGTTCCTGTTTCTGATCCTCTGCCTATCATTCCTTCCTCTATAATCCATGCCGGACTAACTCAGGATTTAAGTATGGCGCTCCATAGATTCCAAAAGATAGCTCCTGCTAATACTCCAGGGAACCGTCTTTTTGTTCCAGTCCACTTGAGAAAAGCGGTCCTTTCTGAGGCACATGACAACAAGACAGCCGGGCATCCTGGAATCCATAAAACATTGGAAATACTTTCTCGTGCTGTGTGGTGGCCCTCATTATCTGCGGATGTCAGAGACTTTGTCCTCTCCTGTGAGACTTGTGCAAGGAGTAAGGTCCCCAGGAACTCTCCTTCAGGCCAGCTTGTTCCGTTATACATTCCCTCAAAACCTTGGACACACTTATCAATGGACTTCATCGTTGATCTCCCATCCTCTACAGGACATAACACCATATGGGTGGTTGTAGATCGTTTCAGTAAAATGTCCCATTTCATACCGCTAATAAGACTTCCCAGCGCTAGAGATCTGGCTGTTCTCTTTGTTCAACATATATTTTGAATCCATTGTCTTCCTGTTGATATTGTCTCAGATCGTGGTTCTCAGTTTGTTGCGCAGTTCTGGAAGTCTTTCTGTACCCTTCTTGGAATCAAAATCAGCCTTTCATTTGCATACCACCCTCAATCTAATGGCCAAACTGAGAGGGTTAACCAGTCCCTGGAGCAGTTTCTACGATTATACACCACAGAACTCCACGACAACTGGTCCTCTCTGTTACCCTGGGCAGAGTTTGCGTACAACAATTCCTGTCACTCATCCATTCATACTTCTCCGTTCTACTGTAATTTTGGTTTCCACCCCAGGTCCAATTCTTTATATTCGCTCAGGTCCGCTGGTATTCCAGAGATACGTTCTACAGCTACAGATCTCAGAAGTATCTTTAAAACGAGACTCATTTTTCTCTAAAAAAAATTCGGATCGCCATCGTACCACCTGCTCATTCAAAGTGGGCCAGACAGTGTGGCTTTCAACACGGAATATTAGGCTTAGACAGCCTTGTAAGAAACTGGGGCCTAAAGTCATTGGTCCGTTCATGATTATCAAGCAGATTAATCCGGTAGCTTTCAGATTAAAGATTCCTGGTTCACTGAGGATCCCCAACACATTTCATTGTTCTCTATTTAATCCGGTACTATACCCAAACCAATCCCAGCCTTCAAGTTTGCCTGTGAGAAATATGAACAAACCACCAAAATACATTATCCAGAAGATTCTCGACTCTAAAAAAGTGCAGGGTCAGGTGCACTTTCTAGTGCAGTGGAAGAATTACGGGTTAGAGGAGCGGTCCTGGGTCCCGCGAATACGACTGCACGCTTCAAAACATTTGAAGGAATCTTTAAAAAAAATTCCTAAGAAGCCTGGTTGTCGGGGTTCCTTAACCCCTCCTCAAGGGGGGGTACTGTCACGAGCAGCGGCGGTACTCACAGCCGCCGCGGCTCGCTTACTGTGCCTTCTGGCGTCCCGGCCATCACCTTGACGACCGGGACGTCACTTACGGATCCTGGCCGACCGTTGGAAGCTTCTTGTCCTGCGCTGCGTCCCGGCAGCGGAGGAGGCCGGGCGTGCAAGCTTAGTGGGGTGGAACCTCTGGCTTGATTGGGTAAGCCTTGTACTAACCTTTGGGCTAATTTATGTGCTGTTACAAATTAATTAGGCAGGCGGCTGTGCGTGATTCAGAGCTAGGCTCTGATTGGTGGGCACTAGTATTTAAGGCAGTGAGGTCTGCAGCCTCACTGCCGGTTATAGCTTCTGTTACCAGTCTGCTGACCTGCTCTGCTCCTTGCTCTTGTCCTTTGGATATTGTGTTGGATTGCCCGTGTATGACCCCTTGCCTGGATTTGGACCCTGCCTGTGTTTCTTGTGACCCCGAACTCTGGCGTGTTTACCGAACTTCCTGTTTGCTCGTGACCCATGACCTCGGCTTGTAAATTGGATTCCCTGTCTCCTGCCGGCCCTGGACCCTTGCCTGGACTTTACTCCACTTTCCTGGGTTCTCCCTAGTTGGTACGCACTTCACGACCCTCTGCTAGTCTGCGGCCAAGTCTGTCCCCACCATTAGGGGCTCCAGTGAACACCTGACTGGCAGAGCAGACTCCGGGTTGTGCTGTACCGGCTAGAGGGGTTCCTAACACATTGGTTCAGAATGACTTTTTATGGTGTTATACAAGTTATCTGGATTGCTTGACTTTTATGTTCAAGTGTTTGAATATTGGGGAGATAATTTGTAGTGTTGCAATTGGAAGCTCCCTTACATGTACCTCTAATAAGTTTGTTTAGATCTATGAGGAGCAGATTTTTTTTTAGAAAGGTACAGATGATTAATCAACTTGTTGCCAAGATGATTTTGTTCAATATATAAGGTTAAAACAAACACCATTGACAATAATGAGTTTTCATTACGTGAATGTAGTAATTTTCAAATGATATGAATTATCATTTGGATTCACTGATTTTGTCCCGGAAGAAGTATCTTCTCTCTTAATCACAAATACTCAGCATTTCCAAATTGTTTCCCATTAGTATTCTTGACTGCCAGGATCACTTTGCCCTTTTTTCCAGACCTATATCAGAATACATATGTATATTAGATTAATTTCTTCCTAGCAAAGTACTGTAGACAAGCAAGTAAGTTCAGTTTTGACATTTTAAGAGCTTGCACAAATAATTAATATGAGTTATGGTTATGTATTTTATTCAAATAGCCAATGTTAATATACTGATTACAGAGGATGCACTTATCTAAGTTTAGCATCAATTCTTAGTTCCTTCCTACATTTGAGAACTCCTGAACCTAAGTACTTATATGCTAAAATTGCTCCCCTTCCCCTGTGTAAAGTTTGTTTTTGTCAAACTTTGTTCATATGGCAACTCATCAGGACCCCAGTTAAAAAAAAGACAATGATTCATTTCAATACAGAAACTGGTATTACTGTCTAATTAGTGTCGGAGTCGTATAACTGGATGAACGAAAGTATATTGGTTAATATTGTTTTGCCGTGCGATTGCAATTCGTACGCCACGTAACACAGATCCGTACGCCACCTAACACAGCGCGTGGTGCGATCGAACGGTAAAATACGCACGTACACACTCGCATTGCAACATTTAGTTATTTATATAATTCATATTCATATTGGTTCCGTTACACTGTAATTTATGAGCAGATAGTATTTGGTTTATTATTAGTTTATATAATATGATTATATGTGCACTTCAGTGATATTTAAGGTTCAGGTTATAGGAAAGGTGTCATGTCTAGTATCATATTAAACCCCTATTCATCAGCAGCTGTCCGGTTCCATCGCCGAAGAGATCACATATTGCATACTCTAGTTATTCATGTTAGGGAATAAATAGCCAAATTGATATCAGAATGTGAAATGCTAATGAACTCATTGTAACTGGAGCACATTCCCTGGAGAGATTACCCCCACCTTTGGATTCCTTAGTCTGAACTAGCCTATGACCTGTTTTCCCTGGAAACACCCGAAGTCTGGACCTATAGAAGCAAGCCACGTCATTTGCATTGTTCTCTGTAACACTGAATGTGTATATATGATCATTGCTGCGCTCCCAGCAGGCCAGTCTACTCTGACACAGTATTCTAAGCAGATATACTGTCCACTGGGACCCAGTGGAAGCGCAGCGAAAGCATGCAAAGCGCAGCGGTATGTATGTATCTTTTGGTATTGGCTGTACTGTACTGTATTATATAATAATGTATTCAACTGTTAACCTTTTACATCTGCTAAAATAATCACTTTGTGCTTCGGAAACACATACAATCGATTGGGCAATGCTTATTTGAAAATGATAGAATTACTTTAATATTAGGAAGTCAAGCAGAGTCACTTACTGCTTTGTCTTCGCTTTGACAAATGACCACCATTAAGAAACTAACCTCTTTCAGTGAAAACTGCTCATCTCTTCACCACTTAAATTCATGGTGGTTTTGTCACACGCCGGTCCCATAGATAGGTGCCGGCACTGTGACTTTCCTCTAGGAACTGTGATTGAGCCTACTCCTGTTTCTGAGACACTACTTTTACACAGGTGTTCCTTGCTACCTTGTTCAGGACCTCCCCCCGATTCTCATTGGCTCTGGAGTATTATTTAAACTATCCATGGTCCTTGGCTCATGGCCTGTTCTTCGTGTTACTCAGTCTGCATTAGGTTCTGGCTGCCATTACTTGACCTCCCGTTTGTCCTTTGCTAAACTTCTCGCTGTTGTTACCTGCTCGCTGGACTACTGCTATCTACAGCCGAAGTACCTGTTACTTGTAGTTCCACGCTGGTCTGCTGAACTTCTCGCTGCTGTTATCCACTCGCTGGACTACTGCTATTTACAGCCGAAGTACCTGTTACTTGTAGTTCCACGCTGGTCTGCTGAACTTCTCGCTGCTGTTACCTGCTCGCTGGACTACCGCTATCTACGACCGAAGTATCTGTTACTTGTAGTTCCACGCTGGTCTCATCTGAAACTCCTCGCTGCTGTCATACCTACACGCTGAACTTCCACTGTGAGTTGATTGCTTCACCTGTGGCCATTCCTGCACACCTGTCGTTTCTACTTCCATGCTGGGTTCAATTGAGACTCTTCCTGTTGTTAATCTGCCCGCTGCAGTTCCACACTGGGCTCATCGGATACTCCTCTCCGCTGTTACCTGCATGCTGAACTTCTTCTGTGAGTTGTCTGCTGCATCTGTGGCTAGTTCTACGACTCAAGTTTCTATCTGTATTCGGCTGATCCAACAGCGCTATTTCTTCATTGATAAGTCTATTACTGAAGATACCTGTCATCTGTAGTTCTACACACGGCTTGGATAATCTTCCTTCCTCTGCTACTTCTAGGTATTATTATTATTATTATTAGTTTTAAGTTTTAAAGTATCCGTAGCGCCGTACAGGGACAAGCAATGGCACAGTACAAGGTGAAACAGCACAGTACAAGTAACAGTAAGCACTATAACTCTGGGGGCTCAGGCACAGCATGAAAGAGAGGGAGGGAGGGGAAAAGTGTGTATAGGCAGGTAACTATGGCCCAAGAGGGTGGGCACAGATGACAGGTTGAGAGTTACTGAGGGGAGCAGAGAGAAGCGAGAGGAGCTGGAGAGCGCAGTTAAAAGTGATGGAAACAGGAGGTAGGAGAGCCCTGCTCAAAGGAGCGAAAAATCTAAAGGGAGGGGAAGACAGACAGACACATGGATGAGACGGAGAGACGGGAGAAACGGAGACGGAGTCGAGGAAGGGGGAGAAGGGAAGAAGGGATGAGAAAGAGAGGTAGCCGACCGGTGGGAGTTTAGGCATGAGACTGGAAGGCTTTAAGGAAAAGGTGGGTTTTTAATGTTCGTCTGAAAGAGGACAGATTAGGGAAAGTTCTGATGGAGCGGGGGAGCTTGTTCCAATGGAGGGGAGCGGCGCGGGAGAAGTCTTGGATACGTGCGTGAGAGGAGGTAATCAGAGGGCAAGAGAGGCGACGATCATTGGACGATCGCAGTGAGCGGGAGGGAGTGTGAATAGAGATAAGGTTAGAGATGTAGGGAGTAGTGGAGTTGGCGAGGGCCTTGTAAGTCAGAGTGAGGAGCTTGAAAAGGATTCTGTAGGGGAAGGGGAGCCAGTGAAGGGCTTGGTAGAGTGGGGAGACAGAGGTGGAACGGCGAGAGAGGAAAATAAGCCTAGCAGAGGCGTTAAGTACAGATCTAAGGGGAGCGAGATTAGAGAGGGGGAGGCCGATAAGGAGAAGGTTGCAGTAGTCCAAGCGGGAGATGATCAGAGAGTGGACGAGAGATTTGGTGGCATCCTGGGAGAGGAAGGGCCGAATGCGGGCAATGTTGCGAAGCTGGAAACGGCAGGATTTGGCGAGAGAGTGAATGTGAGGGGAAAATGAGAGAGAGGAGTCGAGGATGACACCTAGGCAGCGGAGTTGGGGAACAGGGGAGATAGATGAGTTGTCAACATTGATAGAGAGGTCAGAGGTGAAGGGGGTACGAGAGGGAGGAAAGGCAATGAGTTCAGTTTTAGCAAGATTGAGTTTAAGAAATCTAGAGGACATCCAGGAGGAGATGACAGAGAGGCATGCGGATACCCTGGAGAGAAGGGAGGGAGAGAGATCAGGAGAGGAAAGGTAGAGTTGAGTGTCATAAGCATAAAGGTGGTACTTGAGGCCGAAGGAGCTGATGAGTGCACCCAGAGAAGAGGTGTATAGTGAGAATAGTAAGGGTCCAAGGACAGAGCCCTGAGGGACCCCGACTGGAAGGGAGGAAGATGGGGAGAGAGAATCAGAGGTGGAAACAGAGAAGGAACGGTCGGCAAGGTAAGAGGTGAACCAGGAGAGGACGGTACCGGAGAGGCCAATGGACTGAAGGGTGTGAAGCAGGAGGTGGTGGTCAACGGTGTCAAAGGCCGCTGAGAGGTCGAGGAGAATCAGGAGGGAGTAGTGGCCCAGGGCTTTAGCCGAGAGGAGATCGTTCGTAACTTGAGCCAGGGCAGTTTCAGTGGAATGGAGGGGGCGGAAGCCTGATTGGAGAGGGTCAAGGAGGGAGTGTTCAGAGAGGTAGGTGGAGAGACGGTTGCAGACAAGTCTCTCGAGTATTTTGGAGGCAAATGGGAGAAGGGAAATGGGGCGGTAATTAGAGAGTGAGGTGGGGTCAAGGTTGGGTTTCTTGACAATGGGTGAGACGAGAGCATGTTTAAAGGCGGAGGGGAAGATGCCGGTGGAGAAGGACAGATTAAAGAGGTGAGCGAGGTGGGAGCAGGTGGAGGTGGAAAGGGAGCGAAGAAGGTGAGAAGGGATGGGGTCCTGGGGGCTGGTAGAAGGGGGGGAAGAAGAAATGAGAGAGTGGACTTCCTCACCCGAGGTGGGGCGGAAGGAGAGAAGGAGTTGGTGGCTGGGGGGAGAGGGGGGGTGAGTGGAGGGGGGAGGAAGGGCGAGAGGGGGGGTGGCGGAAGAGTGGGTGGAGGAGGAGATTTCAAGTCTGATGGCCGCGATTTTAGAGGAGAAAAAAGTGGTGAAGTCAGTAGCAGATAAGGAGGAAGGGAGGGGGGGTGGGTGGGGAGACAGGAGAGTGTTAAAGTTAGTGAAGAGGAGGCGGGGGTTGGAGGACTGGGAGGAGATGAGGGATTTAAAGAAGGATTGCTTAGCGAGCGAGAGGGCAGAGCTGTAGGAGGAGAGGATAAACTTGAAGTGGAGGAAATCAGCCAGGGAGCGAGATTTTCTCCAGTGACGTTCGGCAGTACGAGAGCATTTTTGGAGGAAGCGGGTAAGTTTGGAGTGCCAGGGTTGGGGATTGGAACAGCGAAGGCGGGTGGGCTGGGCATGGGCGACCGCATCAAGGGCGGAGGAGAGGGTTTGGTTATAGAGGGAGGCCGCCTGATTAGGGCAGGACAGGGTGGAAAGGGGAGAGAGGAGAGTTTTGAGAGAAGAGGATAGAATAGCAGGATTAAGGGTGTCGAGATCGCGCCTGGACCGGGTAGATTTGGGTGGGGGGAGGGGTTCAGGAGTAGAGGAGAGAGAGAATGAGAGGAGATGGTTGTCCGAGAGTGGAGAGGGGGAGATAGAGAAGTCGGACAGACTGCAACGGTGGGAGAAGACAAGGTCAAGGGAGTGACCAAGGCAGTGGGTAGAAGAGGAGGTCCATTGGGAGAGGCCAAAGGAGGAAAAAAGGGCGAGGAGTTTGACGGAAGCAGGGTCGGTGGGGTTGTCAATAGGGATATTGAAGTCGCCGAGGATAATGGAGGGGATGTCAGAGGAGAGGTGGTGTGGGAGCCAGGCAGCAAAGTTGTCAAGGAAAAGGGAGGAGGACCCAGGGGGACGGTATATGACAGAGATGCGGAGATGGATGGGGTAGAAGAGACGGATAGAGTGGACTTCAAAAGAAGAGAAGAAGAGGGAGGGTTCAGGAGGAATGAGTCTGAAAGTACAGGTGAAAGATAGGAGAATGCCCACTCCACCGCCTGGGCGGTCTCCAGGTCTGGCGGAGTGGGTGAAAGAGAGGCCGCCATAGGAGAGAGCGGCAGGGGAGGCAGTGTCGGAATCAGTGAGCCAGGTTTCGGTAATGGCAAGAAGGTTAAGAGAGTTAGATAAGAAGAGGTCATGGATAGAGGGGAGTTTGTTGCAGACGGATCTAGCATTCCAGAGGGCACAGGAGAAAGGGAGGGAGGGGAGATGGGGATAAGGTTGGCAAGGTTAGCGGTGTGCGGGGGAGTGCGGGGACAGGAGCGTGAATTTGGGCGAGGTGAGAGTATGGGTATGGCAAGTGAACAGGGAGGCATAGTGAGGTGAGGGAGGGGCGTGGGAGGAGTGGAAGAAGTAGAGGGTACAGAAGAATCGTCTGAAGCAGAGGGGCGGGAGAGGAGGACAGGGGGAGTCAGAAGGTAGACAAGAGGAATTGAGATAAGTGAGTTAAATAAAGTAATAGCCAACAATGACAATGGACAGGGGGAGTCAGAGGGACAGGGGGAGTCAGAAGGTAGACAAGAGGAAAAGAGATAAGTGAGTTAAATAAAGTAATAGCCAACAATGACAATGACGGTGGGGAGAGGTGTGGCAAAGAGGCAAGGCAAGGCAAGCCGTGTTAAATGAGACAGAGAGGCGTGAACGGGGAACAAAGAGACAAGAAAGGCCAATAGACGGAGAGCAGAGGAATACAAAGGGAGAAATAAAATGCGGTTGGAATAGATTAAGAAATGCAAATAAAAATAATTAAATAATTAATTAAATACAGTAAATAAGAGAAGCAAATAGAAATAATTAAATACAGTAAATAAGTAAATAAGAAATGCAAATAGAGATAAATAAATTCAGTAAATGCAATAAAAATAGAGAGCGAAAGATAAAAATAAATACAGTAAATGCAATAAAAATAGAGAGCGAAAAATAAAAATAAAGAATGGAGAAAATAAATATAAAAATATAATAAATAAAGAAATAAATAAAGAAATACAAGTAGAATAAAAATAAGGCCTACAAAGGAAGCCGAGAACAATAAATACAGTACAATATGGACTAGGGTGAAAACAGGAGAATGAGAATGAGAACAAACCCGGGAGATGAGACAAAGTCACTGGGAGAAAGTCTGCGACGTCTGTGGTTGCCAGGAGACTTAGAAGCAGGAGCTTCAGGCAGCGGGTGTCCAGAGGAGTGCAGGGCCGATTACCACAGGTCGCTGTAGTCCTCAGGAGGGCCAGAGATCAGGAATGGCAGCGTGCAGCAGGCAGCGTGGCAGGCAGGCCAGCAGGGACGGGAAGACCAGGCTGCGGGTGTCCAGGGGAACTTGTCAGGAAGACCAGGCGGCGGTGACCAGGCGGTGACCAGGGGAACTGGCCGGGATACACAGGCAGCTAAGGCGGCAGGAGACAGCGGACGGATCCGGGTGAGCAGGAAGCGGTACCAGAGATGGCGGCGGCGGTCAGAGAGGAGCCACGTGTAGAGGATGGATGGGGAAGACGGCAGGAGACAGCAGGCGGGTCCAGGCAGTGGGAGACACGAGGCGACCCAGGCGGATCCGAGTCAGCAGATGGCAGGCGGGCTCACAGAAGAAAGCGGAGCGGGGCCCGCTGTAAAGAGATGGCAGTTTGGTCGGAGTCGGAGGGACCGAGGAGGGGAGCCAGAACAGGAACGGACTCAAGCGGGACACATCTGGAGCCAGGGATGGTTGGAGGCATCAGACTGGAGACCGGAGACAATAGACTGGAGGCCAGAGGACCGGAGGTAAGAAGCCAGGGGGGAAAGTAGGCCCAAGCCGCGGCCTGTAGAAGTGGAAGCGGCGGCGGTCAGAGGTGGGCATATGGATGGATGGGGTAGACGATTGGGCAGACAAGGTCAGTGGAAGGCAGCATCACCCGATGAGGAATTTGGGACCCAATGCTATGTAAGCTGGGCTTCAGCAGGGGGCTGGAGAGCACAACCACATGTCTGCACTCGTGGACTGCATACAAAGTGAGGTAACGAACTGTTTGATGTTTCATCTGTTCATTTCATCATTTGGGATTGTTACCTGTAGAACCAACTAGTTCAACGATTATTGCTTTTCCATCCTGAGGATTATCGTGATACCTGTAACCCACCTGCTACGTAGAATCCTCTCTGTCTTCGGATCAGCAGTTCTACATTATCATTCTGTCGGGACTATTGCTGTACCAGTGATTCACATTTATCTGCCTTGTGTTACGTGATTGGATCCACGTATTCTCTGTTCATCATCTTCACGTTTCAACTATTGTTTTACTCATCCTATGCAGTTGTCAAGAGTTACCAACTATGAAGTAGCATAATGTGATCTGCATTCTGCCTGTTGTCCAAGTTGCCGTGTGTTCAGTATCTGCCGTTTTATATATATATATATATATATATATATATATATATATATATATATACACAAGTTAACCCGTGCATAATACTCATGCATTCTAGTCAAATCAAGATACTTAAGGTCTTAAAAAGGTTCTTGTCATGCATTTGGGCCTAGCCCGGCCTCCTTAGGGGAAGATCGTTACTTCCCGACGCAAGCGCCCTTTTTAATGTGTGTTCATGAGGTAAAATTACCTCACGAAAATGAGTTTGACCCCTCAACTCGTAAATTTAGCCTTTACTACCCCTCCCACGGGGGGAAGGGGGGATGATGGAAGTTAACTGACTTGACTATTCTAATTTTTTTGTCAAATAATGTCAGTATACCAAATTTCAGGTCAATTGGATGAGCCCTTTCTGAGAAAATAGTTTTTTACACACACACACACACACACACACACACACACACACACTAACGCACGCCTCTACACATGTGTGTTCATGAGGTAAAATTACCTCACGAAAATGAGTTTGAGCCCTACCAAATTTCAGCCCTTTTTGAATTTTTTTTCCCACACACACTAAGAATTTAGTAGGTCAGTGTATAACTCTGCCCAGCAGGCGGCGCTGCAACTTGGTTTTTTTTTTTCCACACACAGACAGACAGACGCCACTAAGCATTTATATATTAGATATATATATATATATATATATATATATATATATATATATATATATATAGATAGATATTCTTCCATTTCTATTGAACCATCAGTCAATACATTATTCTGCAGCATTACTACTATCTCCAGTGTTTTATTACTATTATTACTTAAGCCTGTGAGCCGTGAACTTTTAATCCTGTGATATTAACATCCTCTGCTTCATTGTGTGTTGCCTCCACTACCCTTTGTTAGTTCTTGTCTGGGAGACCGCGACCTGCAGAATAGGAGCAGCGGAGTCCATATTCCCTTGCGGGGATATCTGGTGAATACCTCCTATCCGTTAGACTCTGCACTCCTGGGCAAGTTCTATATAGACAGAGGCAAGGGATCTACAAAACCATTCAGAGTCGTGACAGGTTTCATTGTGTGACATGAATCCTGAATTTCTACTAAGCATCCGCAGGCTGCTGCTGGACAGAGGCATAACTAATATGGTGCAAGAACTCATCCTCTAATTGCAGCATACGAGTTACTGCTGACCCTATGCCAATGGTCTAGTAAGTTGTCCATACATACAATATAATGCAGACCTCTGATCTCTGGTGGATTTACAATGCAGACTACAGATCTTTGATAATTATAATATTCAATGTTGACCCCAGATATCTGATAGCTATAATATACAATGCAGGCTGATGTCTGGTGGAAAACCAATTCAGTCCTGAGATCTCTGGAGTCAATACAATGCAGACACAAGGGGGTAAATGTATCAAGCTAGGATTTGGAAAATCCAGCAATTTTCTGGGAAGAGTTCAAACTCACTCATGCACGAACCTGAGATTTCATGTAAAATCGCCAGAGATGTGTTTCTGTAAAAATCACTATTTCAAAAATCAATAGAGATCAAAGTCCTGACTGTTTGCCTCACTAGCTATATAAGTCTCAAATGTATGAAGCTGTGATTAAGCACACTCTCCAGAGTTTGCTTTAAAAATCGCTAGATACAACACGCTGCTTCCTAGCTGTGTGATTAGTAAACACATCACTGTTACACTGCCCTGCCTATATAGCCAGAGGTCCAGCAGCTGTCAAAAGTTAAAAAATAGATACATGTTCCAAAAAAAAAAAAATGTGTGTGTACCTCTCGTCTGAGCACTATTAACCCTACTGCTGCCAGCCAACTGCTGGTTACGTGAAAGTTTTGCGTGGGGTCCCCCAGATTTTCACATAACCAGCACTAGGCAAACCAGCTGAGGCGGGTGGCACTATAGCAGGGGAACACACAGCAGGAATCCCATTGCCATAATGACATACCAACCCCAAGCTGTTCAGCGCTGGGCTAGATTTCCTAGGGAGATGGGTCCACAAAAAAAACGAGCGGGCCCCCTTCTAAGAATAAACAGCCCAGTGCTGAAAGCACTAGGGCTCTTCCTACATCCTTGGACGGTGGGTGTAGCGTAATATCGGCGATTATAATGTAAAAAAACCAAACAGACGTCATTTTGTTTTCTGGAACTACAAATCCCAGCCATGCCAGGGTGCCATAAACAGTCTGGGCATACTGATGCTTCTATAACTACAAGCACCAGCATACCCATGGCAGCCAGGATATGCTGGCACTTGGAGAACCACAAGTGCCATCATGGCCTGACACCCATGGCTGGCTGAGACCTGTAGTTCCACACAAAAAATGTTTAAAAAAACACAACACTCTCATTAAAACCACATTCTTGTAATAAAAATAAAATAAAACAATAAAAACATGAAACAATGTCACGGGCACTAGGAGTCTTTACCCAGGTATCACCAGATGATGGCCTTACCAGAGCAGTATAGGTGGTAATATGGTACTCTGGTAGCGGGGTGATCACGGAACAGGAGACAGCAGATGGTAAGAGAATGCTCGTGGAAAGTCTATGACTAGCAGCACTGGTAATATATAGATAATAGTACACGAGGAACTGGATGGACAAGGAAACGTGAGGGTAGTCAGTGGTCTGCGGATAGCAAGTTGTACCACTGCTATAGTGAGGAGAAATGTCCAGAAATAACGAGGAGGTGATGAGAGTCAGCGGTCTGCGTATAGCAAGTGGTACCGCTGTCTAGGTGAGGGGATGGAATCCAGGTGAAGGTATCCGGGGAGTCAGTGGTCTGCGTTAGCAAGTTGTACCACTGCTATGTGAAAGGATACTGGAAACAGGTGACTCAGGAAACAGGGAACAGTGGTCTGCCTCTAGCAAGTTGTACCACTGAATATATATATGTGAGGAAGAGCACGGGGAGATAAATGCAATGCAGAGTATACACGGGCACACTGAACTTGATCCCACGATGATATGCACAAATAGTAATAACTGAACAGCACTGCACAATAATACAAAGTCACTAGAACTATCCAGGCAAAAGGTAACACAGTCAAATGATGGCAATAGTCTCAGCGGATAGGAAACTCCAGAGGAGAACAACTCAGTCCAGCAAGATATGCAATACACCAGCACAGTCAATGAGAAGTATGCATACCGTGGTTCAGGAGCGCAGGCTGTCAGATAGAAGTGCAGGGATACCTGAACGGCTGGAGGCCGGCAGGATACGAAGTCCCAGGAGGGTAGAAGCGGTAATCAAGTAGGTGCAGCGCACAGGTAGGTAGACCAGCAGGGATGGAAACAATACTCAGGAAGCAGTAGTATATAGAACTGGACACCGGGAGAACACTGAAGAGTAGAGGTGGTCTAGACGAGATGGAAGCAGTGGAGCGTTGATCCAATGCAGACAGGCGAGTTGACACAAGCGGAGACACTGTAGAAGCCCGGAGAGCGGATCAGCTGGCTGCAGACACGAGGAGTACTGGAGGGTTGCGATGAGCAGGGTACTGCAGAAACACGGAGGCAGCGGATAGGAATCAGCTGGAGCAGTCACAATGAAACACGGGAGAGTTGAGGTGAGCAGGATACTGTAGATACACGAAGGCAGCGGATAGGAATCAGCTGGTGCAGTCACGATGAAACACGGGAGAGTAGAGGTGAGCAGGATACTGTAGATACACGGAGGCAGCGGATAGGAATCAGCTGGTGCAGTCACGATGAAACACAGGAGAGTTGAGGTGAGCAGGATACTGCAGATACACGGAGGCAGCGGATAGGAATCAGCTGGTGCAGTCACGATGAAACACAGGAGAGTTAAAGTGGACTGGAAACTGTAGTAGCACAGAGGCAGCGGATAGGAATCAGCTGGCACAGTCACGATGAAACACAGGAGAGTTGAAGTGGTCTGGAAACCACAAAGGAACAACAGGAATCAGCAGGAGCTGAACACACGAGGAAACACAGGAACACCTTCAGAGGCTCATGGGGAATGAGACTCCAAGATCAGGCCACGAGGTATTGACCTCAGGTGCTTTAAATAGGGAGTGTTGCCTGATCAGCCAATTAACTAAAAGGAACATGAACTGAAGGTTTGAAAGGGCTGCACATGCGCAGACCCTCAGGATGGTGGACGGCCACGGTTCCTAAACACACGAGAAGTAGCACTCACAGTCCGGTGAGTGACACACAACATCTTCTTTACCACATAAATATAATAAAAATAATAAAACCCAAAATACTCACCAAGCTGAATTTTTCTTCTTTTGTCAGCAGCTTTTAATCCAAATGTATTTGAAAACCATGGGCCTAATTCATTAAGGATCTTAACTGAAGAAACTTCTTATTTCAGTCTCCTGGACAAAACTATGTTACAATGCAAGGGGTGCAAATTAGCATTCTGTATTGCAGATAAGTTAAATACTGACTGTTTTTTCATGTAGCACACAAATACTTGATAACTTATTTGTACACTGAAATTTAAAGTTGATATTTGTGTGCTACATGAAAAAACAGTCACTATTTAACTTATGTGCAAAACAGAATGCTAATTTGCACCCCTGTTTGGGTTGCTGGCAATTATATGCTGAATGCACCTCTTTGTATAGGCCTGAAACATAATGTACTCTGATGATAATCATTCTTTCATTTCAGGTTTTAAGAGGTCTAAGAGAGTATAAGAGGAGCTGTAAATGTATTTTACAAGGCTATAGACACGTGACATTTGTTGATCCTTGCTGATTTTCTACTAATGAACTTTAACTGGCCTGGCCTGATTTTCCAGTAGTCACAAATTATTCTGTGAATTTTGGGTGTATTTGGAATAATTTGCAAATGTCAGGCGCCATCCCTGCTGTTCCTCTGTGGAGCTGGGACAGCCGTCTGATAGTTCCGGCCGGGGACATCCTGCTGCTAAGCAACAGACACACAGCGTCCCTGGCCCTCCTCGCGCCATTGGGCGCATGTGCACTGGCAACGGGACACTCCCTTGTTCTGGCGGTCAGCGTGTCTTACCCCCCTCTCCTCCTTCTATCATCAGCTTGACTGCCTCTATTTAAACCCTGCTCTGGCATCCTCTCGCCATTGAGCGCATGTGCACTGACACATCACGTTGCTAGGCAATGGGATGCTTCCTTGTTTCGGCGATCAGCGTGTTTGACTGCCCCTCTCTTCCTCCTGGCTTGGCTGCCTCTATTGAAACCCTGTTCTGGTACCACTAGGGTGCCAGAGTACCAGGTCTCCTGTTCTCCAGCATTATTGTATGTTCCTGCTCCTGTTTTGGTTCTGACCTGGCTCCCATGACTTCTCTTCTAGAATATGCTTGTTTGCCTCGGTTGTGACCCTGGCTTGTCGACTATTCTTCTGGTGTCCGCTATTAGTCCTACCTTTATGTCCTCGGCCTGTCTCACTTCTCTGTGGATCTCCCTTCGGTACTGCCTGCTCCTGTTTGGTTTTTGACCCGTCCCATTCTGACCAATGTCAATCAAAACTCTGGTAACTGTGTAGAAGGACCGCGACTTGTGTACCCTGTGCGGCTAAGCCCAAAACTCCTTGCGGGGGTCCGGGGTACGTTAGACTCCGCACCTCCTGGTTCAGTGGTGCTAATACCAGTTAGTGGTTTCTGAGTATCTTTAGTCCACAGCACTCTACGAAGAGTATACTCTGGTCGTGTCAGACGGTACTGGGGAACCCTCTGCTCGTGACCTTCTCTTTCACCAGGTTCAACGTGTAGAACAACAGGAAACTAATCTGGCACAACTACTCCAGTGTATCCAAGGAGTAGTATGTCCATTAGAT
This sequence comes from Mixophyes fleayi, assembly GCF_038048845.1. Taxonomy (NCBI): domain Eukaryota; kingdom Metazoa; phylum Chordata; class Amphibia; order Anura; family Limnodynastidae; genus Mixophyes; species Mixophyes fleayi. Next base: position 255,867,095 of record NC_134403.1, read on the forward strand.
TCTCTTCAGGGATCCCTGAATCCTTCACCACCAGCACCTACTGCCACACCTCCTGCCAGCACCTATTCCAGCTCCTCCAGGAATTTACGCATACCATATCCTGAGAAATATGATGGCAATACCAAGGGTTGCCAAGGCTTTCTAAACCAATGCTCTATTCAGTTTGAACTCGCCCGGGAGAATTTTTCTTCAGAGAGAGCTAAAGTGGCTTATATCATTTCCCTTCTTACCGGGCAGGCTCTGGACTGGGCTTCCTCTCTATGTAAACGTGATGATGATTCTCTCCGTAATTCTTCAGTTTTCATTGAAAATTTTCACTGAGTTTTTAATGAACCGGTAGTGTTTCATCTGCCGCTTCAAGTCTTCTTGCTCTCCGGCAGGGATCGCTCTCAGCTTGGCAGTATGCTGTCGAATTCCTGAGCTAAAATAAAACAATGAGGCTTTGGTTGCCACCTTCTGGCAAGGACTTTCTGACCAGATTAAGGATGTTCTAGCCTCTTGTGACCTTCCTCCTAATCTGGATTGTAACTGGATCACATATAAATAACTTATGGTATCAATTTATTTAAGGGAAATAGCACAGGGCGCTTATTTATATGAATTGCCAATGCACTTACTTTCAATATTGTATATATTTTGAGATAGGAAATCGTTATTTCTGAGACCAGGGTAGAAACTCGTTTTTCCTGTTTAACCTTGCTATAGGATATGCCTTATTTCTGATGCATATATCTGATACAATAGGCCTTTGTGAATGGAGTTCTTTGGTGTATTGGGATGTGTTTTGTATGGAAGTGTCATTATGTGGGATTTGTAAGGTTGCTAGTGGAAACCTCCAATAAGGCATATGTGGAAGGGAGTCTGATAGCAGGAATTGCTAACAAAGTTTTGTGATGAAGTGTCATGCCTGCTCTGGCCAAATGCCAGGGGGTCGTTACTGTGTGGCCTTTTGTCCAGAGTGAATTTCATAGATAAGCGCAAATTTAGTTAGCTTTGCAACGCATGTAAATCCATGTTTGTGTAAATAGGGTACATCCTGATGCTAAAAATAGCCTTTCTAGGCTATTAGTTTCTGAACTGTATAAAAGGCACTAGCTTGTATTTGAAACTTGTTCTTCTGATTTTTATCTGACCTGATCACACTGGTACCTTCCACCAGTGTGAGAGCAAATAAACATCTTCTTCAAGACCTGCTTGGAAACATATTCAAAATTGCTGTATTCCTGTGACCTGCAGATTAGACTCTAAAACTAATCCGTTCTCCGGCTGTTCTGAGGTGTGGACCCAAGCTTTCCAGTACCACCGCTCTGCCTGCTACCCATGCAGTCCAGTGTGCTAGGCCAGGGGGGGAATCAATCCACAGCAACCCTGATCTATAGTGAGAGGTCAGGAGTACCAGCCCAGGTACTCAAGCAACAAAGAACGCTAGCAGTGTCAGGTACCCAGAAGGAATGTGGTTCTGAGAGCCATAGAAGGAGGTCAGTGGTGGCAGCAGGCAGGTAGAGATTTGTTGTGTAAATTAGGGTGTTCAATATTTTGTACTCCTGATGGAGTATTATTCGACATTCCTGAGAACAATAGACATGAAGTGCAGCTACCTCTTGACATGAATGCTAATATGAGTTATCATGACATATATGAGATTCAGCCCATATGGTGCTACCAACCAGGGCTAAACAAAACAGTAGATGACATGCTAGAAAGGGTACCTAGTCAGTTATGGACTACAGATGCAAACAAAACTGGGGAAATTAAAGTTTGCCCAATTTCTGTTAAATTGAAAGCAAATGTAAGACTTCCCTCATTGCCTCAGTATCCTTTTAGGCCAGAAGCTGAGCAAGGTATTTTCCCTGTAATACAATCATTATTACAGCAAGGAGTTTTGATTAAAACCCATAGTCCCTGTGACAGCCCAATCTACCCGATAAAGAAGAGTGGTGGCGGGGCTATAGGCTAATTCAAGATCTAAGGGCTATTAATGTAGTAGTTGAACCCTTACATCCAGTTGTTTCAAAAACCTGTAACAATTCTTATGCAAATACCACCAGAGTTTTTTCAGTCATTGATTTATGTTCTGCTAACTTTTCTATTCCTATACATGAGGATGGTCATTATCTGTTTGCATTTACTTATCAGGGTGAACAGTACACCAGGACTAGGATTCCTCAGGGTTTTGTTAACAGTAGTACTATATTCAGCTTAGCCAAAGCAGCTGATTTAAAGACTTTGAAATTTTCACAAGGAAGTACACTCATCCAATATGTAGATGATTTGTTGTTGTGCTCTGATTCTTTTGAAGCATCATGTTCAGACACTGGCGAGTTGTTAATTCATTTGGCATATTCAGGACACAAGATGTCAAAGGATAAAATGCAGTTGTGCAGTCCACAGGTCTTATACATAGGACACTGTTTAACTAAACGGAAAAGACCTTTATCCCCAGATCGCATACAAGCCATTCATGATTTAAATTTGTCATTGAATAAAAGGAAACTGCATGGTTTCCTTGTGGTTGTGCAGGTTTCTGTAGGCATTTTATATACTATTCAAGTTTAACTGTCCCTTTGTATGAACTCACAACTGATGCTGTTAAGGAACTTCTCATTCTCACTGATTGTCGTGTGCAAGCTCATTTTTAAGCATAAATCTGCAAATATGTGTTTGTGAATTAATTCCTAGAAATAGTGTGACACGGCTCTCAGAGAAGCTGTTTAGATCAGTGGGTTTTCTTTATGTTAAACTACCCAGAGGGGGCTGGTAGATAATGGTAGCACCTTGTATCATTTATGGCAGGTCACAAACGTAAAAGCCTTTGAGGATATCTCTTTCAAGACAATGAAATCTAACACATGTTTGGGAGGCCCCAGACATGCTGACTGCAGAGACAGGGTTATATGTTAATGACAAATTCAAGCTGAATAGGGTTACAGGAAAATATCATATCATTTTCTCCAATATCATACTTACCAGAGGCATGTGTGGTATGCAGATGAAGGGAAACTTATGACATGTTGTGTGGAGGCAAAATCATGTTTGTAAGTCATACTAGTGAAAAGTTAGGACAGTGTAGCAAAAACCTAACTTAGAAGGTTTTCTCCAGCAGAGTCATAGAACTCTAATTTGCATTCTACCGACATGTTGGTTCTGACCTCCCAGGAAGGGGGGCTGTGGGCCCTGCAGTTTGGTTTTAAAACTGTAGTGTAAATGTAAGTTTTTGTTCACTCTTGTTGAGTCAATTTGATTGAAGAGAGTCCCATTTTTCCTGCTTCCCCCCGCACCAGAAACTTGATTATAAGTGAGTTATCAATTCTGTGTTTTATCCTTTTTTTTTTTTATAAGAAACAATTGCGTTATATTTGTATGCCTTTTATTACCTGTTTTATCTTAAGCATTGTGGATGTATTTTCCATATTAAAGTATACTTAATAAGTTCAAGTCTCTGTGTTCTTACGAATTCACGCAACAGTTTGGTCAAGACACTACATAATTGAAACGGGGTGTTAGGAACCCCTGTAGCCGGTACAGCACAACCCGGAGTCTGCTCTGCCAGTCAGGTGTTTACTGGAGCCCCTAGTGGTGGGGACAGACTTGGCCGCAGATTAGCAGAGGGTCGTGAAGTGCGTACCGACTAGGGAGAACCCAGGAAAGCGGAGTGAAGTCCAAGCAAGGGTCGAGGGCTGGCAGCAGACAGGGAATCCAATACACAAGCCGAGGTCAAGGGTCACAAGCAAACAGGAAGGTCGGTAAACACGCCAGAGTTCGGCGTCACAAGAAACACAGGCAGGGTCCAAATCCGGGCAAGGGGTCATACACGGGCAATCCAACACAATATCCAAAGGACAGGAGCAAGGAGCAGAGCAGGTCAGCAGACTGGTAACAGAAGCTATAACCGGCAGTGAGGCTGCAGACCTCACTGCCCTAAATACCCAGGCAGACCAATCAGGACTAAAGTACATACTTGCAGGCTAATTGCCTGCCATGCTGCCAAACAAATCAGAGCTCGCCCCAGGACCTACACTCAGGTGTAGGTTAATGAAATAATATGTCCTGGTTAATCAGCCCAGAGGCTGCGGGGAGGTTCAGAGCATGCACCCGGCTACACAGCCTGCCGGAGCGCATAAAGATCACTTTTGCGTCCGGCCGTTGCCCTGGCAACGGTCGACCCGAATCCAGGAAGTGACGTCCTGGTCGTCATGGTGACGGCCGGGACGTCGGAAGGAGCAGGAAGCGAGCCGCGGCGGCTGTGAGTACCGCTGCGGCTCGTGACACGGGGAGAACATTGTGGTTTATGTGAACTCTGATTAAAGTAAATTTGTGCTAGATTGATTCTAGGAAGAACCGAAGGCTTCCTAAATAAGAGTGTCAGCTCTTCTCAGAAAAAACCTTGGTGGTGGCATAGTTAATACGGCAAAGCTAGTGTGTGGCATAGATAGGGAAGGATTTAATCATTTTAAAAAGACCAGGTGGTTGTGTTTTGGTTAACCCTGTGTCACACATGCATTACGCAGGCTCAAGTGAGTGCTGTTTGTGACACTGATATTACCAAAAAAGTTTTTTGAGCAGCTTAAACAAGAACTCTTGATGGTCCCTGCATTGGGTATACCGAATTATGAGTTATCATTCAGTTTGTTTTGTCATGAACATTTAGGTCATGCCACTGGTGTTTTAACACAGCCCCAAGGGAATATCCCCAGACCTGTTGCATATTACAGTAAACAACTTGATCCAGTGGCTAAAGGGCTCCCAATCTGTTTAAAATCTGTTGCAGCCACTGCCTTGTTAGTAGACAAATGTGCTGATTTAGTTTTAGGAAATCCATTTACAGTTTAAAGTCCCACATGCAGTAGCTGCACTTTTAAATTTCGATATGACTAGACATGTTATAAATACCAGACTAACAAAATGGGAATTGATTCTCCTTATGGCTCCAAATGTTACACTTGTCAGATGCAGTGTTTTAAACCCTGCAACCCTGTTGCCTATTGCTTCTGATATTGAATCTTGTAAGATTCAAAGGGAGGGGGGGAATATTTGGATACAGATGATAATGATTTGGCATTACATGAATCAGACGAGGGAAATACACATAAGAGTGCCACATCAGAAGCTGTCTCTGCTTTCAAGTCCCTTAAGCTAAAGCAACCTGACAAGGGAGAGACCCTTTTTTCTGTTGGGATAGAGACTGTCTTATATCAAAAATCCTTTTCTGGATCCTTTGAACTGTGTGGGTTCCTCTCTAAAAAATTCTCTGCTTGTGAGAGGAATTATGGTAAAAGCGATAAAGAGCTCCAAGCATTAAGATCGCTCTGGAGGAATGGCGTTACCTTTGGAGGCGGCCCAACATCCTGTGATGATGATGAGTTACCACAAGAATTTAACTTATCTACAAGAGGCACAATGCCTCAATCCCCGCCAGGCTCGCTGGTGACTTTTTTTTTCTCGTTTTGAGCTAATACTTACCGCCCTGGTTCCAAAAATCTCAGAGCTGATGCATTGTCCAGGTCCTTTGATAATTCCGAATCCCAAGTGCTTCCGGATTGTAAGCCCATTCTCAGTTTCATCCAAGTAGTGGCCCTAACTAACCCTTCTGTAAGTCTCCTCCTCCTGGACGCTCTTTCGTGAGCCCTCATTTCCATTCCAAGCTGCTAAGTTGGGCTCACGATTCGAAATTTGCAGGTCACTCAGGCTACAGGAAGACCATGACTTTCCTCTCCAGATACTATTGGTGGCCTTCTCTTGGTTTAGATGTCCACAAATATGTACAGGCCTGCAGCACATATACACGTCACAAGGTTCCCAGACAATGTCCTCCTGGTTTTCTTCTGCCTCTTCCGATCCCAGACAACACTATCTGGGTTGTTGTAGATAGATTTTCTAAAATTGCTCATTTTATTCCTTGTAAAGGACTACCTTCGGCCTCTGAACTTACACAACTATTTTTGAAGAACATCTTCTGTCTTCATGGCTGTCCACACGCAATAATCTCTGATCGAGAAGTTCAATTTGTGGCAAAGTTCTGGAGAGCTTTCTGTGGGAACCTTGGAGTCAAGCTCAAATTCTCCTCCAGCCATCACCCCATCCATTCCAGCTGCGGACTCTCTAACGCGTGATCTTTCGCAAATCTGCTCCCAGACTCAAGCAAGACTTTCGGAGGCCTCCCTGCGATATAAGGGTGCTGCTGATCGCCATCATAGAAACCTTCCTGTTCTGAAAGTTGGAGATCAAATATGGTTATTCAATCGCAACCTCAGCCTCCATGTCCCCTCGATGAGATTAGCTTCACACTTTATTGGTACCTTTTCCATTTCTCAAGTTATTAATCTGTCTCTTACAAACTTTCCTTACCACCTTCCCTCAATATCCATAACTCCTTCCATAACTCATTGCTAAAATCTTTGGTCCTCATCAAATTCTTCAAAGAACCGGTCATCCCTCCCCCCATCACTTCTCTTAGAGATGAATATGAGGTGGAAAGAGTCTTTGAGATTTGCTCTCTTCGTGGCAAGACCCAGTTCCTTGTACATTAGAAGGGCTTTGGCCCAGAGGAGAGATCTTGGGTATATGAAGTTGTCCTACATGCTCCTCGTCTCCTTGATGAGTTCCTGGATAAGACCAATCCTTCTTTGGGGAGAGAAGGGGAGAGGGTACTGTCAGGCGCCTTTCCCGCAATTCCTCTGTGAAGAGGGGACGGTCACCTGATAGTTATGGCCGGGGCGACCTGCTGCTAAGCAACAGGCACGCAGCGTCCCTGGCCGCCCTCGCACCATTGGGCGCATGCGCACTGGCAACGGGATGCTCCTTTGTTCCGGTGGTCAGCGTGTCTTACCGCCCCTCTCCTGCTTCTATCATCAGCTTGGCTGCCTCTATTTAAACCCTGCTCTGGCACCATTAGAGTGCCAGAATATTAGGTCTGTTCTCTAGCATTATTGTATGTTCCTGCTCCTGTTTTGGTTCCCTGATGTTAGACTCCGCAGCTACTAGTTCAGTGGTGCTAATACAAGATAGTAGTTTCTGAGCATCTTTAATCCACAGCCCTTTATGAAGCCTGACAGCAAATTGCTGAAATCTGTCAGAATTGGCTGAATTATTTTGCCCATTTCTACTTGAGATAAGCTGTATAGCACACGTAACATTCATGTCCATTAGAAAGGTTAAATAATACAGAACAATATGATATGCATAATACACTAAGGGCATCATTAAGACCTGGGCGCAAGTCCTTTTTTGTGTAAAATACGCATCTTTGTACTGCGCATTGTGCACCAAAAATGCTTATGCATCTCTTGTAATATGATTTTTGCATATCCCTTACCTGTGCCACATCCTCCAGCATACACCTGATCACCCTTCTCAACTGTAAAAAGTAAAAAATAAAAATTACAACTATTTGCTTAATCTTAATAAATGTCACGCTCTGGTCCAGCAAATGGGTACCTGTCTCATTACCTGCATCTCATTGATCTGGAAAGTGGCATGTTCTAGCGTCAAGCTCACTTCCTGCAGCCTGTGGTTCTGGTTCCTGTTCACCTTGTGGATTGCATACACTTCACTCTGCTGTCAGCTCGTGGCCTGTGTTAAAATATCGCTGCTCCAGTATCTCTATTACCATCTCCAGAGTACTTCATCGTGACAGCCTCAGTTCTCTCATCGCTACCTCTTAGAGCTGCTACTACTTCTGTGACTCATCAGCTGTTGTCCCGAGTTACCTCCGCTACTTCAGTCTGCTCTCAGTTCATGGCCTGTATTGAACTATCGCTGCTCCAGTATCTCTATTATCATCTCAAGAGTACTTCATCGTGACAGCCTCGGTTCACTCACCGCTACCTCTCAGGGCTGCTACTACATCTGTGACTCGTCAGCTGTTGTCCACTATTCTCCTATGTTGTTTTTTCCTCAGTGGCCATCAGTATATATTATCACTGATCCTGTGTCTCTACCACTTACCTGCTGATACCAGTGTTACTTCCTGCATCACCTGGTTCCTCCCCATCTTTCTGCTGTTCACTCACTCACTGGACTGCAACCTGCAGGTTCAGTGCCGCTAAGACCATACTTCCTTGCGGGGTTCCTGGTGAAAACCATGGTCCTGTTAGACTCCGCACCCGCGGGTGGGCCTAGCCATGCTCAGCAGAGCCTAGGGATCAATTTCTTTTATTGCCAACCGTGACAGTAAGAACAGGCCAAATGTCTGATCCCCCGGTGGAGCCTTCAACAAAAGATTTGCTGCAACATCTAGTGTCACGCATTGAGCAACAAGACAGCATCCAATGGCAATTGTTGCAATGTTTCCAGACCCTGACCGGCCACCTGGACATTCTACAAGCTGTTTAGCCATCTGTTACCGCTTCTCCTCCAGACCAGCGCTCTGCTCAGCAGAGTTCGCCTTCCTCTCTTAAACTCCCCACACCTGCAAAATTTGATGGAGACCCTAAACTCTGTCGTGGTTTCCTTGACCAATGCTCCATTCAGTTTGAATTACAGCCCCAAAATCTTCCTTCTGATAGGTCCAAAATAGCATATATCATCTCTTTATTGTTCGGTCAGGCCCTGGCCTGGGTCTATCCTTTTTGGGAGCGAGAAGATCCTATACTCAGTAACTACATAGTTTTATTAGCTACTTTCCGCCGGATCTTTGATTAGCCCAGACGAGTTTCCTCAGCTTCTGCCAGCATTCTCAGGCTCCGTCAAGTTTCTCATACAATCGCCCAGTACGTCATTGAGTTTCGTACCCTTTCCTCAGAACTAACTTGGAATAATGACGTCTTGGTAGCAGCATTCTGGCAAGGTCTCTCAGACAGGATTAAGGATGTACTAGCATCCCAAGAACTTCCTTCCACTCTGGATGCCATAATCTCTCTTTGCAATAAAGTGGACCTTCTCTTCCGCGAAAGGTCGGAGGAGAAAGAACATCCCAACCGCCCGTCCTTCAAGTCCAATCCTTGTCCCCAGTCTACCTCTCCCTCTCCCGAGGAGCATATGCAGATCGGGATGACCCAGTTAACACCCAAGGAAAGGGATAGGAGATGCCTTTACAAGTTGTATTTATTGTGGCGAGCCGGGCCACTTTCTAAAATCCTGTCCCAGGAAGTCGGGAAATGCCAGACCCTAGTCTGCTCCGGGGAGGTCAGATTGGGGACATAAAAATCCTTCCCACCTTCCGCCTGTTTTCTCACAGTCTCCTTGTTATGGGATTTTTCCGAAAAATTCTTACACGCACTGGTGGATTCTGGTGCTGCGGGGAATTTTATTTCCCGGTCTCTCGTGTCTCAATGTTCTATCCAAATCCTACCCTTAGAGGCACCTGTTACCATCACTGCCATTGATGGCTCCCAACTCCCTGGAAGTGTGGTTCGCTACCAAACTAAGCCACTCACTCTCCGTATTGGGGTTCTCCACTCCGAAGTCATTTTATTACTTGTTTTACCACACTCCACCACTCCTGTCATCCTGGGTCTTCCTTGGCTACATGTACATTCCCCTAAATTAGATTGGATTACCTCGGAAGTTCTGGCCTGGGGATCTCTTTGTCGGTCCAGTTGCCTAACTTAAGTCAAACCAGTACAGATTCTATCACTCCTCTACTAAAACTTTCCTTCCGGGGTTGCCTCCTCAATATCAGGATTTTACAGATGTGTTCGATAAGGTCCAGGCTGAACTTTTGTCGTCGTCCCCCGCCGCCCGTGGGATTATCCTATAGAATAGCTCCCGGGCAAGAACCCTCCAAGAGGACGAGTCTTTCCACTCTCCCAACCAGAGACGTCGGCCATGTTAGCATGCATCAAGGAAAATCTCCAGCGGGGCTTTATCAGGCTGTCTGTCTCTCCAACCGGAGTGGGCTTCTTTTTTGTCAAGAAGGACGAATCTCTCCGTACCTGTATTGATTACCGAGGTCTTAATGCGGTCACAGTAAAGAATCGCTACCCCATCCCTCTCATTACCGAGTTGTTTGACTGCATCAAGGGGGCCAAAGTTTTCTCTAAGCCTACAACCTTATCCGCATACGCTCCGGAGACGAATGGAAGACAGCATTGAATACCTGTGACGGTCATTACGAGTACTTAGTTATGCCCTTCGTACTTTGTAATGCCCCAGCTGTCTTCCAAAGTTTCATTAACAAAATCTTCAGAGACCTGCTCTACTCATATGTGGTGGTCTACCTGGATGACATCCTCATCTTCTCCCAGGATATTCATTCACATCACAAACCTGTCCAGACTCCAGAAGAACTAACTGTATTGTAAATTAGGGAAGTGCTCCTTTGAAGCCTCTTCTATGCCATTTCTAGGATATATCAACTCCGGTTCTGGGCTCCAGATGGACCCTGAGAAAGTTTGGGCGATTCTGGATTGGCCACGTCCAGCCACGCTTAAAGCAGTGCAACACTTCTTAGGGTTCTCTAACTACTACAGACAGTTTATCCAGGGTTATTCCACTATTGTTGCCCCCATCACAGCTCTCACAAAAAAAGGGGCCAATACCAAGGATTGGACGGAGGAGGCCGTGGAGGCATTTACATTTTTGAAACTGGCCTTCTATTCTGCACCCATCCTCAGACAACCCAACCTCTCGCAACCCTTCTTCCTAGAAGTAGATACTTCCGCCATTGGAGTAGGAGCAGTGCTCGCCCAGAAGTATCCACCTAACAGACTTCTTCTTTGTGCCTTCTTCTCCCGCAAGTTTCTACCCGCGGAACGGAATTACATGATTGGGGACAGAGAGCTGTTAGCCATGAGGTTGGTTCTTTCAGAATGGTGCTACCTTTTGGAGGGGGCTCAGCATGTGGTCACCATATTTACAGATCATAAAAATCTATTAAATCTACAATCTGCCCAGTGCCTCAACCCTCGCCAGGCCCGTTGGTCACTGTTTTTCTCTCGTTTTAACCTCCATGTGACCTTCAAACCAGGTCATCTAAACCAAAAAAGCAGATGCACTTTCCAGGGCCTTCAATTCTAACCTGAACTCTGATCTACCCCTCAGTCGTCCCATCTTGGATCCTAAATGTTTGATAGGACTAACTACTACCAATTCTCCTCCTCCCAGGAAGACATTTGTTCCCATCTCTCTTCAGAAGAAGCTGCTCCGATGGTTTCATGCCTCCAGGTTCTCCGGACACGCTGGCTTTCTTAAGACTTATGAGCTGGTATCCCACTTCTATTGGTGGCCCACTCTTCGACCAGACGTCAAGGATTTTGTAGCCGCCTGTAATGTGTGTGCTCAACATAAAAGTCTATGTGCGGGTCCTATGGGTCCATTACACCTTTGTCCATACCCATTAAACCCTGGACTCATGTCAGTATGGACTTCTTTACCGACCTTCCACTCAGTAAAAGATGCAATACCATCTGGAACATTGTGGACCGCTTCTCTAAAATGGCCCACTTTGTTCCTCTCACAGGTCTGCCTTCTTCCTCGGCCCTTGCCCAACATTTCATCAAAGAAATATTTTGACTACACGGTTGTCCTATGGAAATTGTATCTGGCAGAGGGGTTCAATTCACCTCCAAATTTTGGTGTGCCCTGTGTAAAACCCTCGACATTCAACTCAACTTTTCCTCTGCCTATCAACCACAGTCCAATGGCCAAACAGAAAGGGTGAATCAGGATCTGGAGACGTTCATCAGATTATTCTCTTCTGCCTCCCAGGACAATTGGGTTGACCTCCTGCCATGGGCCAAGTTTGCACATAATAATCTCTTTCATGAGTCTACTGCTGCCACTCCATTTTTTACTGTCAATGGGCTTCATCCTCTGCTTCCTAAATGTTCTAAATGTCCCACCCACCCATGTTCAGACTGTTGAGGACACCATTCGTGACTTTTCCACCATGTGGACTACAGTGGTTGCACATCTCAAAAAGACTTCCTCTCGTTACAAGACATTTGCGAAAAGGAGGCGTCAAGCATTTCCACCACTCAAAGTGGGAGACAATGTCTGGCTATCAACCCGAAATATTCGTCTCAAGGTCCTTTCTATGAAGTTCGCTCCTCGCTTCATTGGACCCTATAAAATACTACATGTCACCAATCCGGTCGCCTATAAACTTCAGCTTCCTGCTTCCCTTCATATTTCCAATTCCTTCGATATTGCTCTTCTCAAACCCCTCATTATCAGCAGGTTCTCCGTTCCGGTACCCACCTCCACAGTACCCAAATTTTCTCATCAGCATAAGTTTGAGATCACACAGATCCTGGATTCAGAGATCTCCAGAGAAACTGTTAAATATCTTGTAGACTGGAAGGGCTTTGGCCCCGAAGAACCCTCTTGGGCAGGGCCGGACTGGCCATCTGGTGCTTCTGGCATTTGCCAGAAGGGCAGATGGCTCTGTGGGCCGGTCCGGCTTCCAACTCTCTGGTCCCGGCACTTAAAGTTTTGCGCAGCCGCGCGACGTGACGTCATGACGTCATGCGCAGCCACGTAGGAGCCCTTGCAATGTGCAGTTCAGCTGTGGAGAGTGGTGCAGAGTGAATGCTAGCAGGCTTAAGTGTTTTCTATTTACTGTTTTATTTTTATTATCCGAATTCATTACGGTGGATGGGGATGGGGAGGAATGAGGAAAAATGACTGCACCGGGGGGGGGGGGAGTGAACATGTGTACAGAGGTGCTGAGTGAACTGGCATGGCTGCTGTGGGGGGGGGGCGGTGCTGAGCAAGCACACATGGCTGTTGTGGGGGAGCCTGAGTGAGCAGACATGGCTGCTGTGGGGGGGGCTGAATGAGTAGACATGGCTGCTGTGGGGGGGGGCTGAATGAGTGGACATGGCTGCTATGGAGGGTGGGGCTGAATGGGTGGACATCAGGGCCATCTTAACAACATTATGGGCCCCAGGGCAAAGCAGTGCACCGGGGCCCCTAGATAAGAGCCGTGCCTATGGGGCCCCCGTGCATGTGGTGGGGCCCCCGGGCAGCTGCCCATCGTGCCCAATGGAAAAGATGGCCCTGGTGGACATGGCTGCTGTGGGGGGGCTGAATGAGTGGACATGGCTGCTGTGGGGGGTGGGGCTGAATGAGTGGACATGGCTGCTGTGGGGGGGTTGAGTGAGTGGACACAGCTGCTGTGGAGGGGGGGGCTGAGTGAGTGGACATGGCTGCTGTGGGGGGGGCTGAGTGAGTGGACACGGCTGCTGTGGGAGGTGTGCTGAGTGAGTGGACATGGCTGCTGTGGGGGGGGCTGAGTGAGTGGACATGGCTGCTGTGGGGGGTGGGGCTGAATGGGTGGACATGGCTGCTGTGGGGGGGCTGAGTGAGTGGACACAGCTGCTGTGGAGGGGGGGCTGAGTGAGTGGACATGGCTGCTGTGGGGGGGGCTGAGTGAGTGGACACAGCTGCTGTGGGAGGTGTGCTGAGTGAGTGGACATGGCTGCTGTGGGGGGGGCTGAGTGAGTGGACACAGCTGCTGTGGGGGGCTGAGTGAGTGGACATGGCTGCTGTGGGGGGTAGGCAGAGTGAGTGGACATGACTGCTGTGGGGGGGGCTGAGTGAGTGAACATGGCTGCTGTGGGGGGGAGTGTATGCTATATTAATTTAGTGTGTGTGTGCTTGCTATGTTAATATAGTATTTTAAGCAGGCGCGTGTGTGTGTGGGCGCAGTATTTTAAGCAGTCGTGTGTGTGTGTGTGTGTGGGCACAGTATTTTAAGCAAGCGTGTGTGTGTGCGGCCGCAGTATTTTAAGCAGGCATGTGAGTTTTCTAAATCTCATGTACCCATTTATTTCTAAATAGGGCATCCAACATCCCAGGATCAAGACAAGAAGGAACTGAGCTAAAGAAAACAGCTGCTACAAGTAATGAAAGTGACCAAGACAGGTAAGAGAGAGCAGGACAGTCTGCCAACTGTCCAGAATCTGATGGGACAGTCCTTTATTTGGGTGACTGTTTCGCTTAGTCAGGATTTGGTCTGACTACAAGGACAGTTGGGAGGTATGTCCCACTTCACCACGTACTGCTTGTGCAGACAGAGCTGTGTGCATCTAATAGTAGTGCGCACACAGTATTGCCTGTGTATTTGTCTAAAATTTGTCTAAAATTATAACTATGTTACGTAATAGGGGCCCTGATGTCTTAAATACCCTTGGCCCCCCGAGCTTTAATCCAGCTCTGGTTAGGGGAAGGAACACAGCCTGCAGAGCAAGCCGAGGAGCTCTAAGTATCACAAGATTTGGTAATCTCGTGAGACAAAGAGCTTCCCTGCTCACTCTACAGGAAGTTCCCACCCTGATGGATGTCAGCATCACCAAAAGCATAGATAACTACAGTGGTAATTTTATATCAATATATGTATCAATGGCCCATGTTGACCACACCACAGCACAATTTGGTCACGCCATTTTTGGCGCCACCGCTAAGCGGCGGCACACAGTTTGTTTGCTACTCGTCCATGGAGGGGGGCCCCAAAAGGTCCCAAATTTCACTTGCTGGTCCTGTACATACCATTTGCTGATACTGGTAAGCCCTATGCTACAAATAGAGAGTCAAGCTGCAGTTAATGCATTTGTATCTCACGGGACACTGTATAACAATGACCTTTGCAAAAAGTACTGTAATATTATCTGGAATAGGGGTGGGCCTGTGTGGTTTAACTGCCAGGGCTGATTTTTAGTCCCAGTCCGGCCCTGCTTTTGGGTCAACGCCTCTGACATCCATGCTCTAGCTTTACTCCAAAGATTTCATGCTCAGTTTCCACGGAAGACTCCGTCTATGCGTCCAGTGGCTACTTTTAAAGGGGGGGGGGGTACTGTCACGCTCAGGTCCCCTAAATGAGTACCTGTTTCGTTACCTGCATCTCATTGATCTGAAAACTGCCATGTTCTAACGTCAAGCTCACTTCTTGCAGCCTGTGGTTCTGGTTCCTGTTCTCCTTGTGGATTGCGTGCACTTCACTCTGCTGTCAGCTCGTGGCCTGTGTTGAACTATCACTGCTCCAGTATCTCTATTACCATCTCCAGAGTACTTCATCGTGACAGCCTCAGTTCTCTCATCGCTACCTCTCAGATCTGCTACTACTTCTGTGACTCATCAGCTGTTGTCCCGAGTTACCTCTGCTACTTCAGACTGCTTTCAGTTTATGGCCTGTATTGAACTATCGCTGCTCCAGTATCTCTATTACCATCTCCAGATTACTTCATTGTGACAGCCTTGGTTCTCTCATCGCTACCTCTCAGAGCCGCTACTACTTCTGTGACTCATCAGCTGTTGCCCCTTGTTACCTCCGTTACTTCAGTCTTCTCCCAGCTCATGGCCTGTGTTGAACTATTGCTGCTCCAGTATCTCTTTTACCAACTCCTGATTACACCATTGTGACAGCATCGGTTCTTTCACCACTACCTGGCAGAGCAGCCACTAGTCCTGTGACTCATCAGCTGTTGTCCACTATTCTCCTATGTTGTTTTTTCCTAAATGACCATCCTGTGTCAGGGTAGAGACACAGGAACAATTATCACTGTCCCTGTGTCTCTACCACTTACCTGCTGGTACCAGTGTTAGTTCCTGCATCTCCTGGCTCCTCCACATCGTTCTGCTGTTCACTCACTCACGGGACCGCGACCTGCAGGTTCGGTGCCACTAAGACCATACTTCCTTGCGGGGGTTCCTGGTGAAAACCACCATCCTGTTAGACTCTGCGCCCATGGGTAGGCCTAGCTATGTTCAGCAGAGCCTAGGGATTAATTTCCTTTATTGCCAACCGTGACAATCAATGTCAAAATGATTGATAATTGCTAGTTAGCTGTGTACCTTTGGTGAAATATTACCTCAAATTTTGGGTCAATAAGTAAACATCACTGTATCAGCCAGTGTATATGATAGATGAACTGCTAACTATGCATGATTTGGAACTTAATATACGATTTGGAGAGTAAATAGTCCTTCACCTTAAACACTGTGGTTTGATTGTACTCTAGCATAACCATATTGCAGAAGTGTCAAGGATTTGTTATGTGTATTACAAGTTTACCAGTTAGTCAGTTAATGCTGGTGATTGTGTGTGTGTGGGGGGGGGGGGGGGTAGTTAGCTTAAACAGAAATATGCTTTTTTGGGAAACAATGTATTAGTTATTACAATATACTCTGGAGGATAGAGGTTCAAATAGGAGTGGGTTGCATTCGGTACCAATACGGCCACCCCTTGCACCATCTGCATATCTATGCAGGTTAATGTCATGGTCTCCAGGGGACTGTGGTCTAATTCTTCTGGGGGAGCACCACTTGTCGTCTGAGCATGCTTGTGGTAATCTCTCAACTTGCCTGTGAAAATGTGTAAAATGAGAAAATAAATAATGTTTCAAATTATGCAGAATGCAAATTTTTGCTTTAATATGTTGAAAAAAATAGTAAAATAATGTATTTGACCCAGGGCTTATTTGCAAACATTAAAAAGGGACCATGCACAATTTTTTCAGAAAGGATTTTCCCACAAGTTACAAAATTTAAAATTTGAGCAATGAGCCTTCCTAAAAAAGCAAATACAAAAAACTTATAGCCTATATAATTCTTAGAAGTAATTTAAACTACTAAGTTACTAAAAGTAACTAACCTTACCTGTACTAGGGTTACAGATAACAATATAGGAGTTAGTGGACCACAAAGAATACATTACCGTTTTTCGATCTCAGTTACCATGGGACGAATTGGAGCCACAATATTGACCTGCGCTGAGATTTCATCCCAAACACGAGATTCTGCAGGGGCGTAGAGCTGCCGGGTGGTGGAGTACACCCTAACTGGGACCTGACTGATCTTGGTCAGACATGGGTCTAAACTAGAGATAGTCACTGACCCTCATGTTTTGGTTTTGGTTTTGGATCTGGATTACCTTTGTGGTTTGGTTTTGGTTTTGCCAACACCACCCTTGCGTATTTTGGTTTTGGCTTTGGTTTTGTTTGGTTTTGTTTTGCAACTTGTTAAAAAAATATATATATATGTTTTTGACCTAATATAACTTAATTTAGGTATTATTTTCTACCTAAATTATTATTAACCTCACTAACACTAATTTCCATTCATTTCCATTTAATTTTAACCACCTCATAGATCACAATATGATTTTCATACACTTTCAAAGAAAAATTGCTGCAGTTCTTGCCAGTGATAAGAAAAAGGCCATTGTCATGCCTGGGCATAAGACCAAAAATCCACCTCTTATGTGTGGAATTATTTTTAAACAAATACCAACAACAGTTGTCTGGCCATTTGTAGTGTTGTTAAAGCCACACTCAGTAGAGGTAGGGACCTTAACCATCTAGGATCTTCATCCATGTAAAGGCATTTTTCAGCGAGTTCATGGAAAGCTGTTGGGAAAATCAGAAACTTAGGTTAAAAAAAAGTAACAACAAGCAGTCCAGCATCATCTACCTCCCTTCTCTCATCTACATCCCAGCACCTTCATCATCAATATCCCCAGAAGCAACAATTGACAGTTAAACAATCCTTTGCAACAGGAAGCAAGTATGCAACCTGTCACCCAGTCGCAAAGCAGATCACAGACGCCCTGGGTACTATGCTAGTATTAGATCTGCGTCCAAAGCCCACTATTAATACAGTTGGTTTAAGACATTTAATTGAGGTTTTCTGTCCCTGTTAGCAAATGTCATCACTATACCATTTTACTAGAAAAGCTATTACTCACCTGTTACGGAAGGCTCCTAAAAAATTTATAATACGGCTACAAAATGGCATTCTACCCACTGTACACTTAACCACAGATATTGGGCAAACTAAAGATTATATGACTGTGACAGCCCACTGGGTTGGTCATTCGCCTTCACCAGCAGGGACAGCAGCAGCATGTACCCAAGAACGTCACATTTTTCAGAAGTAGGCTACTCTGTGTATCAGCGGCTTCACTAAGAGGCATACAGCTGAAAATCTGTTACAAAAACTCAGGGATGTCATTGCAACATGGCTAATCCTACTTGGACTTTCCTGAGGATATGTCATTTCTGATAACGACACCAATAATGTTCAAGCATTACAGCGGGAAGGAATTCCATCACATTTCCTGTTTTGCTCACACAATCAACTTGGTGTTACAGAACTTTTAAAAAATGACATGCAGGAGATGCTGTTTGTGTCATTTTCTGGTTTCTGCAACAGCATGTAGGAGAATGCAGCAGCTACAAGTAGATTAGCATTTGAGGGGAATGCACAATATTTTGATATTTGCACTGCTCTAAAAGAATTGCCTAAAAATCGTGACAGCTCTGCCCTAAAATGAACAACTAATTCCATTTGGAAGCCCATTATCGGCAATTACATCATAGTACACAGACTTCTATGATGTTGGATTCCAGTGGGGATGAATTAGTATTGTTTGGGGAAGATTAGTATTGAAACCTTTCCTGTTTCTGAGTGAGCTTTGGTACAATAAAATATAACTGCAGATTTAGACCAAGACTGCCAGCCCTATTATTTCTATTTCAGCAATTACAATTAGCAATGGAGCAATGAAGCTCTTCTCTTTGGGTGTTACCTATATAACGTAGTAGAATTTGCCTGCAAATTCTACAGACAAGCCTGCTTGTCTTCCTCTTCATCAATGACTCTTAGCAATTGAGCACTCGTCTTTGGGTGTATATTACACCCAAACCTCATTAGTGCAAATTAGGAAAAATACAGTTTAATCCCGGTTAGCCCCTCCACCATCCTTTGCATGTTAAAAGTATGATTGGTTGCAGTTATGGGCAAGGTCACACATTTTTTTTGTCAAATCCTTCAAACCAGCCCAGATGTCAAACTGTTGTGGTCTGCCACCTACGTCATCCCTGCTTGTGTTTGGAAAGTGCAAATTGGTGTCAGAACCTCACGTGCCAGAACTGCTGCCACACTGCTGCCACTAGTGCAGGACTTACACAATCAACCGCATCCTCATCAGCGCCCTCGTCGCACTCAAATCTCCTCCTCATCCTCTTCTAATTCCAAAGTGTCATCCTCACTTGGTGTATCACCGGCTACACTCTGTTCAGGCACACATCATCAGAAATGCTGAAAGGGCCCTTCTTTAAGGGTACACTAACATAATGCTTACGATTACACATACCACTCGTGGATGAACTCTCCTCAGGGATTGGTGTCATTTCTGATTCTGAGCATACATTATCCTCTAATGCCTTACTGTTTTCTTGCATTTCGGCTTTCACACGTAACAGTACTTGTGCACTATTTTTGGACTCCAAATTACTTGGTCTTGCTTGCTCACGCGTGACCATACAAGAAGAAGGCTCGGTAACATTTTTAGATCTGGCAGTTATAAAGAAAGGTGAAGGCCTCATTCTTTCTTTGTCACTGCGTGTGTAGAATGACATATTGGCATAAAAAAAAAATTCTCGCCATTTAACTTTTCATCAGTTACAGCTCTTTTTTACTTCAACACGGTTACATTTTTTATTTTTTTGTTTTTTTTCCTGACTTAAAAAGACTATGTACTTTTACATAGGCTTTACCAGATGACGTACAGGGAAGACTACCATCAGGACTGGTGCCAGCAGCTGCTTGCTCATCCTGCTCATATGTGGACTGATTTGAATCCATTTTAATGAGCCCAAAGCACTTATAGTGCAAAATATTAAATAGATTGTGCTGCTAGGTAAGACTTTCAACACCAGAAAAATTGTTGTTTCACACTGGGGAATATGGGACACCCCAAAACACTTGTAGTGTAAAATATTCAGTAGATAGTGCTGCTAGATATGACACCCCAAACAGTTGGTAATGTTTGCAAAAATGCCTCTATCCTCCTCTCTTACTGCTATAATAATTGCTAGAAGAATTGCTAGAAGAATTGCAATAAGAATTGCAAGAATAATTGCTCTGTCCCTGCTCTAATGTTGCCTGCGACCTAACACTGCTCTCTCCCTCTGTCAAATGGCGATGGATTGCTTTGGAGGCAGGTATTTATGGGTTCCAAATATCGGGAGAACCGAGCTCTGAGATCCGACGACGTCACAATGATGCTTTTGCCTCGATTTCTAATTCTATTGGCGCAAGAGTATCGGCTCGGTACTGGGATAGGTGAAGTTCGGGCGGGTTCGGATCTCCGGGAACCGAGCCCGCCCATCTATAGTCTAAACAGAAGTAAAAGAACAGTTATTATTAACAGTACTTAAATGCAC
The DNA here is from genome assembly GCF_038048845.1 of Mixophyes fleayi. NCBI lineage: Eukaryota > Metazoa > Chordata > Amphibia > Anura > Limnodynastidae > Mixophyes > Mixophyes fleayi. The sequence continues at coordinate 255,887,200 of NC_134403.1, forward strand.
TGTAAAGTGGCTCACATAGACCCTTGTACTAACCAATAATAATCAAGAGCTAACACAGATGACAATGAGATTTTTACTGAGTGAAGTGTTGTTTTCTAAAAAGAAATAAAAAAACAGTCATTAGTAAACAGATTTAAATTCCCTTTACATTGGCTCATATAGGGCCTTGTACTCACCAATACTTTCCAGGAGACAATATGTATTGAAAACAAGTTCTGAGCTCCTACTATCAATATCTGAACTCCTACAAACATGTGATCAGAACAGAACTCACAATATGGGAGGGCTGAATAATTGCATCTTCAGCTTTTATATAGGGATGGCAAGTGTGTTCTTCTGTGATTGCCTGTGTAAGAATGGCTAGGCTGTGTCATGCCCCTAATTACCTAGATATGGTTGTTGACAGAATAATTGACAGGTGAGTCAGACATCTTACATAATATGGCCATACCTGCACGGAGATCAGTAAGCAGCATGTTGAAAAGTCTCATTCACTTGCATATATGAGGGCTGCCACGTTCACCCATGTCGAGCTGCGTGTACTAAGGGAAATAATGGACAATTGTTTCAGACCCACAGCTTGGTACTGTCACATGCCGCTCACCCACTGCTTCCACCCGGTAACCTGAATATCATTCATTCCTCATTCCCTGCTTCTTCCTTGGCTGTCAGGCCAGCAATCAGCTCTGCACATGCGCAGATAATCATCTCATCTGTGTTCACCTGTCCCGCTCATCCACTGGTTAACTCTCATTTATAAGGCTCCTCAAAGCACCTCTCAGTGCTGGTTCTTCTCGTCAGACTCCTGGACTGGAAGCAGCTCATGCACTCTGCTGCTGCAATCACCTATTACCTGCTCCACTCGTTAGTGGCAACTACTGCAGATCATCGCTACCATCTCTCGAAGTGTATTGCTGCAACTCGCCTATTACCTGCTCCACTCGTTAGTGGTAACTACTGTAGTTCATCGCTACCTTCTCTCCAAGTGTGCTGCTGCAAATCATCTATTACCTGCTCTACTCATTAGTGGTAACTACTGCAGAACATCACTACCATCTCTCCAAGTGTGCTGCTGCAAATCACCTATTATCTCTCTGTGGACTATCACTGAGCATCACTCAGTACTCCTATTCATTTGTGACTATCTACTGCCTACATTCTCCTCTGTACTCGTTTCACTATTGCTGCTCACTGGGAACTCCCCTAGAGGGCAGCGACCTGCAGGGTGGAAGCTGCCAAGCCCAAATTCCCTTGCGGGAACCTCTTTTGAAAATCTTCCACTTTGTTAGATTCCGCGCCTCTGGGTGAAGTACCACCAATCGCAGGCAGAACAGAAGGATCCCACTCATCCTAGTGAATCCTGACAGGTATATAACAAATAACAAATGAAGATACGCTGAGTGCCTACATGGCAGTTCGGAGTCTCCAGACGTTCTTTCACATCAACTCCAGCCGCACTGGAGTGACTTGAGGAGGAGGCAGCCTGAACTCCTTGCAGACTTGAGTGCCAAGATTGCTAGGGTAGCTTCTCTATTAATCGCATTTGATTTAAAAAAAATATATATTTTATATGTATCATTTGAAATCATTATCTGAATGTCTCTATGTATGTGTAAAACAGAGCTAAAGTTTCCAACCACTTATATGTCATATTTATTCAAACAGAACGACTACGCTCAAGATTTAGATGCAGCTACGGTCTTCAGGAGGAGGCGGCCAGGGAGAAGTCTGCCAGGGAGGAGTCTGGCCAGGAGAAATTTCCCTTCAGTTGGAACAGCTAAGAAAGGAGTCAGAGGAGGAGCCCCAGGTTATAGTGGAAGAAAGTATGCTTTTTGGTGTTATGATTGTCAGGAACCCTTCCAACCAATACAACACCACCCGGAGTCTACTCTATAGTCAGGTGTTTACTGGAGCCCCTAGTGGTGGGGACAGACTTGGCTGCAGACTACAGAGGGTCGTGTGGTGTGTATCAGCTGTGGGGAACCCAGGGGCAGAGGTAATGGCAGGCAACAGTTCCAAAGGTCAGGCCGAGGTCAGGGGTCACTTACTAGGAAGAATAGTCCAGAAGCACGCCTAGGGTCGAGGTCACGGGCAATACAGCAGAAACGGTGGTACAGGCCAGATGGTCAAGGGCACAGGCAAACAGGCAAATCCAGGAAACAGGCAGAGGTCATACACGGCAGAAATCAATCCAAAAGGTTTTTACCAAAGGTACAGGAGAGCAACAGCAGGCAGCGACACAGGAACTGAAAGCTATAACCGGCAGGGAGGCTAAGCCCTCCCTGCCTTAAATACTGAAACAGACCAATGAGAGCCCAATACTCTAATTGCCCACAGGCTGTCCCTTGATAGAATTAATTAGCCCGCAGGCTTGGCCTGCTGTTGCGCACGTGCCCGGCTGCTCTGTAATGCCGGGACGCGGCGCTGGACAGAAGAGCGTCTGGCCGTTGCTATGGCAGCGGCCGACGAGCCCCCGGAAGTAACGTCCCGGTCGTCATAGCGACGGCCGGGACGGAGGTAGGAGAGTCGCGGCGGCTGGACATCGCCGCGGCTCGTAACAGTACCCCCCCCTTGAGGAGGGGTCAAAGCACCCCGACATCCAGGTTTGCCAGGGAATTGTTTGAAGAAATCCTCAATGATTTTGCGCGCATGTAGGCGTCTCCACGGAATCCAAGATCTTTCCTATGGCCCCCGATTTTTCCACTGAACTAAGAAATGGATTTGCCCCTGGACCTTTTTGGAGTCCAGAATCTTCTCCACCAAGAGTTCCCTGTGGCTCTCTGGGATGACAGACTGGGATCTGTGTAAGTAACGAAGCTTAGACTTACATGCAGGAATAGCCGGCTTCAGGAGAGAACAGTGGAAGGTATTCGGTATCCTAAGTGACTGCGGAAGCTTTAGCCTGAAGGCAACAGAATTGACTTGTTTGATGATCAGGAATGGCCCAATAAATCTAGGTCCTAGTTTTTTACAAGGCTGTTTGAGCTTGATATTGCATGTGGACAACCAGACTTTTTGTCCCACCTTAAATGAACAGTCCTTCCGGTGAAGGTCCGCAAATTTCTTAGACTGGAAAGAAGCCCGAGTTAATGCAGAATGCACCTTCTTCCAAACAGATTTGAGGTATGAAGCTGTGGAACAGATCTCTGGAAGACCAGAATAGTTGAGTGATGATAATGAATTGGACCTTGGATGGAAGCCAAAATTACAGAAAAATGGAGAGACTTGAGTAGAAGAGTGAGATGCATTATTGTACGCAAACTCAGCCCACGAAAGCAATGATGACCAATTGTCTTGAAATTCTGTGATGTAGAGACGTAAATATTGCTTCAAGGACTGGTTTACTCTCTCAGTCTGCCCATTAGATTGAGGATGATAGGCTGAAGAGAGACTTATGTTAATTCCCAGGCTACTGCAGAAAGACCTCCAGAATTGGGCGATAAATTGAGAACCCCGGTCGGAAACAATATCAATGGGTAAACCATGAAGACGGAAAACGTGTTTCACGAACAGCACAGCCAGATCCTGAGCGCTGGGGAGTTTGGTTAAAAGGAACAAAATGGGACATTTTGCTAAAACGATCCACAATTACCCAAATTGTGTTGTTTCCTGAAGAACATGGCAGGTCCACGATAAAATCCATGGACAGATGTGTCCAGGGTCTCATAGGCGGAGACAAGGGCATAAGTGGACCTGACGGAGAAGATCTGGAAGTTTTGTTTTTTGCGCAGTCTTCACAAGTGCGAACAAAACTCTCCAAATCCGAGGACAAGGAAGGCCACCATACAGAACGTGCAAGTATTTCAAGGGTCCTGGAGATACCCGGATGCCCTGCTGATTTGTTCTCATGGGCCTCAGCGAGAACCGCTCTTCGAAGGTGCACTGGAACAAAAAGACGTCCTGGAGGTGTTTCGGAAGGGGCAATTTTCTGAAACTGACGTATGGTGTTTCCTAGATCCTGAGTCAACCTAGCGTGAATGATAGAAGCCGGAATAATAGATGATGGTTCACCAGTGGGTAATTGGTTAGGTAGAAAGCTCCTGGACAATGCATCCGCCTTGGTATTCTTAGAACCGGGTCTGTAGGTTAGAATAAAGTTGAAGCGGGTAAAGAATAAAGCCCACGGAGCTTGTCTAGAATTTAACCGTTTGGCGGATTCAATGTACAATAGGTTTTTGTGATCAGTAAGGACAGAAATAGTATGGACTGTACCCTCAAGCCAGTGACGCCACTCCTCGAACGCCCACTTGATTGCCAGAAGTTCCCGGTTTCCCACATCATAGTTGATTTCGGCAGACAAAAAACTTGCGTGAGAAGAAGGCACATGGATGCACCTTACAATCCCCGGGGTCCCTCTGGGATAGGAGAGCACCAGCGCCTATTTCCGAGGCATCAACTTCCAGAATAAATGGCAACTGTGGATTAGGGTGCTTGAGGACCGGAGCAGTAGTGAACGCTGTTTTAGGAGCTTCAAATGATGCAATGGCCGCTGGTGACCAATTACAGGGATCCGCCCCTTTTTGGGTAAGTGCAGTGATGGGAGCCACGAGATCTGAGAAAGCCCGAATTAATCTCCGATAGTAGTTTGCAAAGCCCAGAAATCTTTGGATCGCTTTCAGATTCGTAGGATGTACCCAGTCCAGAATGGCTTGGACTTTACTAGGGTCCATAGAGAATCCATCAGGAGAAATTACATATCCAAGAAATGACACTTTTCCGACATCAAACTCACATTTTTCAAGCTTGGCGAAGAGATGATGATTTCTGAGTTTACGCAAAACCTGTTTGACATGATCTCGGTGTTGAGAAAGAGACTTTGAATAAATCAGGATGTCGTCCAGATACACCACTACAAACTGGCCCAGGAACTCACGGAGTACTTCGTTAATAAGGTCCTGGAAAACGGCAGGCGCATTACACAGACCGAAGGGCATGACCAGATATTCATAATTGCCTGATTGAGTGTTGAAGGCCGTTTTCCACTCATCGCCCTCTCGGATGCGTATAAGATTATAGGCGCCACGTAGATCTATCTTGGTGTATATCGTAGCGTCCCTCAATTGATCAAACAGGACAGAGATCAACGGAAGCGGATAAGTATTTTTGATGGTGATCTTGTTCAGTCCACGATAATCAATGCACGGGCGTAGACTACCATCCTTCTTGGAAACTAAAAAACATCCCGCTCCTGCAGGAGACTTTGAAGGTCTGATGAACCCTCTTTGCAAGTTTTCCTCCACGTAATCTTGCATAGCCTTAGTCTCCGGGCCAGAAAGAGAGTACAACCTTCCCTTTGGCAACTTGGAACCTGGAAGCAGATCAATGGCACAATCGAAGTCTCTATGTGGAGGTAGCGAATCAGCTGCCTTTTTGGAAAATATATCCTGGAATTCGCTATACGCAGAAGGCAGTTGATCCGGGTGCGACTGCAGAAGCCACAGAGACATGGTCAAACAACTTTGGGAACAGTGAGTACTCCAACGAGTAATTTCTCCCAGATTCCAGTCGATCACAGGATTATGAAGGCGGAGCCATGGGTGACAGAGAATTAGCGGAACAGACGGGCAATCAATGAGGAGAAGAGATAAGGTTTCAGAGTGAAGAGACCCAACTGTAAGACGTAGGGGCGGAGTCGTGAAGGCTATCCTGCCACCTGGTAAAGGGCCCCCGTCCAAACCGCAGACAGTAATAACGGAATCCATTTTGATGAATGGAATTCCAATGGCCTTGGCAAAACTTGTATCCAAAAAGTTTCCTGCGGCACCACTATCAATAAAGGCTGAGGTATCAGAAGCATGTGATCCATAGGAAAGATTAGCGGGAACTATTAATGCGTTTTTGGAAGAAATGAACTGCAGACCTAGATGAATCTCTTCCACCTTCTCTAGGCCTGATCTTTTCCCGACTTGTTGGGGCAAGAGCGCAGGAGGTGACCTTTAGTACCACAATACAGGCAGAGACCTAAGGTGCGTCTCCTAGATCTCTCTTCCTGAGAGAGGCGATAGGCGCCTAACTGCATCGGTTCCGCAGCTTCCATGGTAGGAGGAGGCGCAGTAAGGAACGTACTGGGAATGGATGTTTCCCTCTCGGTTCTCCATTCCTTGAGGCGTCTGTCAATTTTGATTGTAAGCTGCATGAGTCCCTCCAGGGAAGCAGGTGACGGATACTGTACCAGAGAATCCTTTATTTGTTTCGATAACCCTAAACGGAATTGGCTGCGTAAGGCCGGGTCATTCCACTCGCTATCAGTGGATCAGCGCCGGAATTCAGCAGCGTATTCCTCTGCAGAACGTCGGCCTTGTTTTAGGGATCTGAGGTGACCCTCAGCAGACGCTACCCGATCCGGGTCATCATACAGAAGTCCTAGGGCTTCAAAAAAGGATTCCACGGACCTCAGAGAAGGACTTTCAGAAGGCAAGCTGAAGGCCCAGGACTGTGGGTCCCCCTGAAGCAAGGAAATCACGATATCCACTCTTTGCTGCTCAGAGCCGGAGGAACGGGGTCGGAGACGGAAGAACAATTGACAGCTCTCCTTGAAGTTCCGGAAGAGATTCCTGTCCCCAGAAAATCGATCTGGCAAATTCAGCTTGGGTTCCACAGCAGGAACTGATGGTTCTAGCCGGGCTTGAGCGGCTCTGGTGGCCTCTTCCTGAACAGACAGACGTTGAACCAGGTTCTGGACCACTTGTGAGACGGACTGGATCTGACCTGCCAGAACTTGAGCTGGAGAAAGGTTTGCTCCGTTTTCTTCCATTGAAGCAAATTCTCCAAAGATATTTTTTGGCCGGTTATAATGTCAGGAACCCTTCCAACCAATACAACACCACCCGGAGTCTACTCTATAGTCAGGTGTTCACTGGAGCCCCTAGTGGTGGGGACCGACTTGGCTGCAGACTACAGAGGGTCGTGTGGTGTGTATCAGCTGTGGGGAACCCAGGGGCAGAGGTAATGGCAGGCAACAGTTCCAAAGGTCAGGCCGAGGTCAGGGGTCACTTACTAGGAAGAATAGTCCAGAAGCACGCCAAAGGTCGAGGTCACGGGCAATACAGCAGAAACAGTGGTACAGGCCAGAAGGTCAAGGGCACAGGCAAACAGGCAAATCCAGGAAACAGGCAGAGGTCATACATGGCAGAAATCAATCCAAAAGGTTTTTACCAAAGGTACAGGAGAGCAACAGCAGGCAGCGACACAGGAACTGAAAGCTATAACCGGCAGGGAGGCTAAGCCCTCCCTGCCTTAAATACTGAAACAGACCAATGAGAGCCCAATACTCTAATTGCCCACAGGCTGTCCCTTGATAGAATTAATTAGCCCGCAGGCTTGGCCTGCTGTTGCGCACGTGCCCGGCTGCTCTGTAATGCCGGGACGCGGCGCTGGACAGAAGAGCGTCTGGCCGTTGCTATGGCAGCGGCCGACGAGCCCCCGGAAGTAACGTCCCGGTCGTCATAGCGACGGCCGGGACGGAGGTAGGAGAGTCGCGGCGGCTGGACATCGCCACGGCTCGTAACAGTACCCCCCCCTTGAGGAGGGGTCAAAGCACCCCGACATCCAGGTTTGCCAGGGAATTGTTTGAAGAAATCCTCAATGATTTTGCGCGCATGTAGGCGTCTCCACGGAATCCAAGATCTTTCCTATGGCCCCCGATTTTTCCACTGAACTAAGAAATGGATTTGCCCCTGGACCTTTTTGGAGTCCAGAATCTTCTCCACCAAGAGTTCCCTGTGGCTCTCTGGGATGACAGACTGGGATCTGTGTAAGTAACGAAGCTTAGACTTACATGCAGGAATAGCCGGCTTCAGGAGAGAACAGTGGAAGGTATTCGGTATCCTAAGTGACTGCGGAAGCTTTAGCCTGAAGGCAACAGAATTGACTTGTTTGATGATCAGGAATGGCCCAATAAATCTAGGTCCTAGTTTTTTACAAGGCTGTTTGAGCTTGATATTGCATGTGGACAACCAGACTTTTTGTCCCACCTTAAATGAACAGTCCTTCCGGTGAAGGTCCGCAAATTTCTTAGACTGGAAAGAAGCCCGAGTTAATGCAGAATGCACCTTCTTCCAAACAGATTTGAGGTATGAAGCTGTGGAACAGATCTCTGGAAGACCAGAATAGTTGAGTGATGATAATGAATTGGACCTTGGATGGAAGCCAAAATTACAGAAAAATGGAGAGACTTGAGTAGAAGAGTGAGATGCATTATTGTACGCAAACTCAGCCCACGAAAGCAATGATGACCAATTGTCTTGAAATTCTGTGATGTAGAGACGTAAATATTGCTTCAAGGACTGGTTTACTCTCTCAGTCTGCCCATTAGATTGAGGATGATAGGCTGAAGAGAGACTTATGTTAATTCCCAGGCTACTGCAGAAAGACCTCCAGAATTGGGCGATAAATTGAGAACCCCGGTCGGAAACAATATCAATGGGTAAACCATGAAGACGGAAAACGTGTTTCACGAACAGCACAGCCAGATCCTGAGCGCTGGGGAGTTTGGTTAAAAGGAACAAAATGGGACATTTTGCTAAAACGATCCACAATTACCCAAATTGTGTTGTTTCCTGAAGAACATGGCAGGTCCACGATAAAATCCATGGACAGATGTGTCCAGGGTCTCATAGGCGGAGACAAGGGCATAAGTGGACCTGACGGAGAAGATCTGGAAGTTTTGTTTTTTGCGCAGTCTTCACAAGTGCGAACAAAACTCTCCAAATCCGAGGACAAGGAAGGCCACCATACAGAACGTGCAAGTATTTCAAGGGTCCTGGAGATACCCGGATGCCCTGCTGATTTGTTCTCATGGGCCTCAGCGAGAACCGCTCTTCGAAGGTGCACTGGAACAAAAAGACGTCCTGGAGGTGTTTCGGAAGGGGCAATTTTCTGAAACTGACGTATGGTGTTTCCTAGATCCTGAGTCAACCTAGCGTGAATGATAGAAGCCGGAATAATAGATGATGGTTCACCAGTGGGTAATTGGTTAGGTAGAAAGCTCCTGGACAATGCATCCGCCTTGGTATTCTTAGAACCGGGTCTGTAGGTTAGAATAAAGTTGAAGCGGGTAAAGAATAAAGCCCACGGAGCTTGTCTAGAATTTAACCGTTTGGCGGATTCAATGTACAATAGGTTTTTGTGATCAGTAAGGACAGAAATAGTATGGACTGTACCCTCAAGCCAGTGACGCCACTCCTCGAACGCCCACTTGATTGCCAGAAGTTCCCGGTTTCCCACATCATAGTTGATTTCGGCAGACAAAAAACTTGCGTGAGAAGAAGGCACATGGATGCACCTTACAATCCCCGGGGTCCCTCTGGGATAGGAGAGCACCAGCGCCTATTTCCGAGGCATCAACTTCCAGAATAAATGGCAACTGTGGATTAGGGTGCTTGAGGACCGGAGCAGTAGTGAACGCTGTTTTAGGAGCTTCAAATGATGCAATGGCCGCTGGTGACCAATTACAGGGATCCGCCCCTTTTTGGGTAAGTGCAGTGATGGGAGCCACGAGATCTGAGAAAGCCCGAATTAATCTCCGATAGTAGTTTGCAAAGCCCAGAAATCTTTGGATCGCTTTCAGATTCGTAGGATGTACCCAGTCCAGAATGGCTTGGACTTTACTAGGGTCCATAGAGAATCCATCAGGAGAAATTACATATCCAAGAAATGACACTTTTCCGACATCAAACTCACATTTTTCAAGCTTGGCGAAGAGATGATGATTTCTGAGTTTACGCAAAACCTGTTTGACATGATCTCGGTGTTGAGAAAGAGACTTTGAATAAATCAGGATGTCGTCCAGATACACCACTACAAACTGGCCCAGGAACTCACGGAGTACTTCGTTAATAAGGTCCTGGAAAACGGCAGGCGCATTACACAGACCGAAGGGCATGACCAGATATTCATAATTGCCTGATTGAGTGTTGAAGGCCGTTTTCCACTCATCGCCCTCTCGGATGCGTATAAGATTATAGGCGCCACGTAGATCTATCTTGGTGTATATCGTAGCGTCCCTCAATTGATCAAACAGGACAGAGATCAACGGAAGCGGATAAGTATTTTTGATGGTGATCTTGTTCAGTCCACGATAATCAATGCACGGGCGTAGACTACCATCCTTCTTGGAAACTAAAAAACATCCCGCTCCTGCAGGAGACTTTGAAGGTCTGATGAACCCTCTTTGCAAGTTTTCCTCCACGTAATCTTGCATAGCCTTAGTCTCCGGGCCAGAAAGAGAGTACAACCTTCCCTTTGGCAACTTGGAACCTGGAAGCAGATCAATGGCACAATCGAAGTCTCTATGTGGAGGTAGCGAATCAGCTGCCTTTTTGGAAAATATATCCTGGAATTCGCTATACGCAGAAGGCAGTTGATCCGGGTGCGACTGCAGAAGCCACAGAGACATGGTCAAACAACTTTGGGAACAGTGAGTACTCCAACGAGTAATTTCTCCCAGATTCCAGTCGATCACAGGATTATGAAGGCGGAGCCATGGGTGACAGAGAATTAGCGGAACAGACGGGCAATCAATGAGGAGAAGAGATAAGGTTTCAGAGTGAAGAGACCCAACTGTAAGACGTAGGGGCGGAGTCGTGAAGGCTATCCTGCCACCTGGTAAAGGGCCCCCGTCCAAACCGCAGACAGTAATAACGGAATCCATTTTGATGAATGGAATTCCAATGGCCTTGGCAAAACTTGTATCCAAAAAGTTTCCTGCGGCACCACTATCAATAAAGGCTGAGGTATCAGAAGCATGTGATCCATAGGAAAGATTAGCGGGAACTATTAATGCGTTTTTGGAAGAAATGAACTGCAGACCTAGATGAATCTCTTCCACCTTCTCTAGGCCTGATCTTTTCCCGACTTGTTGGGGCAAGAGCGCAGGAGGTGACCTTTAGTACCACAATACAGGCAGAGACCTAAGGTGCGTCTCCTAGATCTCTCTTCCTGAGAGAGGCGATAGGCGCCTAACTGCATCGGTTCCGCAGCTTCCATGGTAGGAGGAGGCGCAGTAAGGAACGTACTGGGAATGGATGTTTCCCTCTCGGTTCTCCATTCCTTGAGGCGTCTGTCAATTTTGATTGTAAGCTGCATGAGTCCCTCCAGGGAAGCAGGTGACGGATACTGTACCAGAGAATCCTTTATTTGTTTCGATAACCCTAAACGGAATTGGCTGCGTAAGGCCGGGTCATTCCACTCGCTATCAGTGGATCAGCGCCGGAATTCAGCAGCGTATTCCTCTGCAGAACGTCGGCCTTGTTTTAGGGATCTGAGGTGACCCTCAGCAGACGCTACCCGATCCGGGTCATCATACAGAAGTCCTAGGGCTTCAAAAAAGGATTCCACGGACCTCAGAGAAGGACTTTCAGAAGGCAAGCTGAAGGCCCAGGACTGTGGGTCCCCCTGAAGCAAGGAAATCACGATATCCACTCTTTGCTGCTCAGAGCCGGAGGAACGGGGTCGGAGACGGAAGAACAATTGACAGCTCTCCTTGAAGTTCCGGAAGAGATTCCTGTCCCCAGAAAATCGATCTGGCAAATTCAGCTTGGGTTCCACAGCAGGAACTGATGGTTCTAGCCGGGCTTGAGCGGCTCTGGTGGCCTCTTCCTGAACAGACAGACGTTGAACCAGGTTCTGGACCACTTGTGAGACGGACTGGATCTGACCTGCCAGAACTTGAGCTGGAGAAAGGTTTGCTCCGTTTTCTTCCATTGAAGCAAATTCTCCAAAGATATTTTTTGGCCGGTTATAATGTCAGGAACCCTTCCAACCAATACAACACCACCCGGAGTCTACTCTATAGTCAGGTGTTCACTGGAGCCCCTAGTGGTGGGGACCGACTTGGCTGCAGACTACAGAGGGTCGTGTGGTGTGTATCAGCTGTGGGGAACCCAGGGGCAGAGGTAATGGCAGGCAACAGTTCCAAAGGTCAGGCCGAGGTCAGGGGTCACTTACTAGGAAGAATAGTCCAGAAGCACGCCAAAGGTCGAGGTCACGGGCAATACAGCAGAAACAGTGGTACAGGCCAGAAGGTCAAGGGCACAGGCAAACAGGCAAATCCAGGAAACAGGCAGAGGTCATACATGGCAGAAATCAATCCAAAAGGTTATCACCAAAGGTACAGAAGAGCAACAGCAGGCAGCGACACAGGAACTGGAAGCTATAACCGGCAGGGAGGCTAAGCCCTCCCTGCCTTAAATACTGAAACAGACAATGAGAGCCCAATACTCTAATTGCCCACAGGCTGTCCCTTGATAGAATTAATTAGCCCGCAGGCTTGCCCCGCTGTTGCGCACGCGCCCGGCTGCTCTGTAATGCCGGGAAGCGGCGCTGGACAGAAGAGCGTCTGGCCGTTGCTATGGCAGCGGCCGACGAGCCCCCGGAAGTGACGTCCCGGTCGTCATAGCGACGGCCGAAACGGAGGTAGGAGAGTCGCGGCGGCTGGACATCGCCACGGCTCGTAACAATGATGTAGTATAATTTTAAAAACTTTGTTTGCAAGTATAAAAGTGTTGTCTTCTGAAAGTTTTTCTTTCCAAAATGTAATTTAGGCTAAGGATAAGAAAGTGCAAAGAACTAGATCTAGAATAGGTGCAAAACTGTACTCCATTTACTTGTTCATGTTTTACAAATAAACCAAATGTTCGAACATTTAAAATATAACTTTTATTGACTATTAACTAAAATTATTTAAAAACAATTTCTGAAAAAGTGTTTTAAAATATTATAAAACTGCTGTGCAAGACTCATTATATTATTATTTAACATACAATGTAATAGAGGTAGAAGACATAAGATATAAGGTACATCTTTTCCAATTCCTCTTTATACTTGAACACCCTGTTAGTGTTTATTAACTTTATTACAGAAATGCAGTATAAAAAGGGGGGGTATAATATTTCTCTAAATCCCTTAATCTTATGCCAAGCTTAATAATTGAATATCACTGCTACTATTCTTACACATTATAATTTGGAGTGAAGAACGCATAATTATGTACCTCTATGAATTTCCTAGGAGTCTTATCCATATCTCCCCTATTCCCATCCTCCCCTTCTCCTGTACCCTCTAGAACTCCAGATCGGTCGATAATAAAAAGCCCACTATCCATGACCTCTTCATCTCCAAATCTTTAAACCTCCTTCCCTCACTGAAACTTGGCTCTCCTCTACTCATTCTACTTCTCCCACTGCTCTCTCTCATGGGGGCCTCTCCTTCACTCACTCCACCAGACCGGATAACTGTCCTGGAGGTGGAGTGGGCATTCTCCTTTCCCCTAATTCTACATTTCAGGTCATTCCATCTGTGCTCTCCCTCTCTTTCTCCTCCTTTGAAGTCCACTCTATTCGTCTCTTCTCCCCCATCCACCTCCATGTCTCGGTCTTTTAACACCCTCCTCATGCCCCCATTTTTCAGGATAGCTTTGCTGCCTGGCTTCCACACTACCTTTCCTCTGACCTCCCCTCCACCACACTTAGCATACTTTTAACATCCCTGTTGACCACCCCACTGACCCTGTCACCATCAAACGTCTCGCTCTTTCTTCCTCCTTTGTTCTCACTCAATGGACCTCTTCCTCCACCCACTGTCTTGGTTACTCCCTTGACCTTGTCTTCTGTCATCAATGTGCTGTCTCGGACTTATCTAACTCTCCCTTCCCACTCTCTGACCACCATCTCCTCTCTTCACTCTGTCCTCCTCCCCTGCACCACCACAGCCTAAAACTACACTCTCTAAGCGCAATCCTGATGCTCTGGACCCTACCTCTTTCTCCTCTTTGTTAGAAAATCTTCTCTCTTCTCTTCCCTCCCTGGTCTGCCCTGACCAAGCAACCTCTCTCTATAATCACTCCCTCACCAGTGCCCTGGATTCTGTTGCCCCTGACGCTTCGGTCCACCATAGCCGCTTAATTCCCCAACCCTGGCACTCCAAATTCACCGGCTTCCTTCAGAAATACACTCATACTGCTGAACGCCTCTGGAGGAAATCTTGCGCTTTGGCTGACTTTCTTCACTTTAAGTTTATCCTCCCTCCTACTGCTCTACCCTCTCCCTTGCCAAACAATCTTTATTTAAGTGTCTCATTTTTCGCAGCCCTCTAAACCCCGCTGCCTCTTTACCATGTTCACCTCTCTCCTCACCCCTCCCTCCTCCTATCCCATTCTCCCTCTCTTTTACCAACTTCACCTCCTTTTTATACTCCAAAATTGAGGTCATAAGACTTGACATCACCTCCTCCCTTTCCTCTCCTGCCACCCTCTTCTCCCCCACTGTTTGCTCCTATTTAGCTCACCTCTTCAGCCTGTCTCTCTCCACCTTTAAACATGCTCTTATCTCTCCCATTCTAAATAAACCTAATCTTGATACCATGTCACTATCTAAATACCGTCCCATTTCACTTCTCCTGTTTGCCTCTAAACTATTCAAGCGGATTGTCTGCAACTGCCTCACCAGTCACCTCTCAATTACCTCCTTGACCCTCTCCAATCAGGTTTCCGCCCCTCCACTCCACTGAAACCGCCTTGGCCAAAGTAGCCAATGATCTCCTCTCTGCTAAATCCAGGAGTTACTTCTCCCTACTCATCCTTCTGGACCTCTCTGCAGCCTTTGACATCGTGGACCACCCCCTCCTTCTGCCGACCCTTCTTTCTCTCAGCCTCTCTGGCACTGTCCTCACTTGGTTCGCCTCATACTTTGCCATTCCTTACCAACCTCACCTTCACTGTTACTACTCCTGACTCATCTTCTCCCCCCTCCGTTGGAGTCCCTGAGGACTCTTTTCTGGGCCGTCTACTTTTTCACTGTACACGACCTCCCTGTGTAATCTCATCACTTCCTTTGGTCTCTAGTACCACCTCGCCGATGACATTCAACTCTCTTTTCCTGACCTTTTCCTCCCCCTCTTCTCTTGTACTTCTGACTGCCTTTCCACCATCTCCTTCTAGATGTTTTCACATTTTCTTAAAATTAAGATTGCTAAAACTGAACTCATTGTTTTCTCTCCTTCTAAATCTTCTAACAACCTTGATCTCTCCATTACCGTTATTAATACCACCATCTCTTCTGTCCCCCAACTCCACCGCCTGGGTGTCATCCTTGACTCTTCCCTCTCCTTTGCCTCCCAAATTTAATCTCTTGGCCAATCCTGTCGTTTACAACTATGGAATATTACCTGCATCCGGCCCTTCCTTTCTTAGCATGCCGCCAAAACTATTATCCATGCTCTCATAATTTCCTGTCTCCATTATTGTAACCTTCTCCTCACTGGCCTCTCTCACTCCCATCTTGCCCCCCATTGCTCTATTCTCAATGCGACTGCGAGACTCATATTTCTTTCATGCAACTCTTCTTCTGCCTTCCCTCTCTGGCTTGCCGTGCACTGGCTCCCTTCCCCCTTCAGAATACTCTTCAAACTCCTCACCATCACCTACAAGACCCTCTCCCATTCCACTGCTCCTTATACCTCTAACTCCTCTCCATTCACACTCCCGCCCATTCCCTGCATTCAGCCAATGACCGTCGCCTCTCCTCCACACTGATTACATCATCCCATGCCAGAATTCAAGATTTCTCCCATGCTACTCCCTTCACTGGAACGATCTCCCTTGCTCCATCTGTCTGTCCCCTAATCTGAGCACTTTCAAATGGGCTCTCAAAACCCATCTCTTCTTCAAAGCCTACCAGGTATCCACCTATCCTTCACCAGCCTTGTTCTAATCACCTCCCTCTTCCCTGTCTCCTCTTGCACCTGATCTCCTCAACTGACCCCTCTTGTGCCTGCTGTCTGTTTCCCCTCCCTTTAGTATGTAAGCTTCTATGAGCAGGGCCATAGTCCCTTCTGTCTCAATACCATTTCTTCTTCTCCAGTGTCACTGTATTTGCTATGCTTGGAGCTTTTGGAGTCTTGGTTCTAATTGTTTTGCTCTGTCTTACCCTGTACTGTTTTGGTCTACTGTTTTTTGTATTTGTACAATGCTGCGGAAACCTTGTGATGCCATATAAATAAAGATGAATAATAATAAAAGAAGGTTGTACTGCGGATAGTCTTTTATTCTCTCAATATGAATATGAATGTATTTTCACCAGCTATCCAATCTAGCTGGTTACATGTCATCTAACTTGCAAACCAAATAACTATCTGCACATCTGTGCTGTTCGAGGCAGTTAAATAGCAATAACGATCCCAAAACTATTCACACTGATCGTGGAGTCGATTCAACTGCATTCTTTAGCAGGAATAATTGACTGCATTGCTATCCGAAATATTCAAAGTGGTCTGATAGATAAGATTTATCTATGCATAGTGGTTAACACTGTATTGATCTCAGTCTGTTAGATTACTGGTTCACTGACAAGGGTGAAACTCTCTCAGTCTGTCAAAGCTCTTTTTTAGAAATAGTTTGTAAAGCCAGCTAATAGAGCTCTTTGACAGGGGTGAAACACTCTCTGCCCGACAAAACGTAATTTAGCCTAGACCTAGTGAATTTGTTATTCCACAAGTGTTTGCCAGCATGGGCCTAATCAGTTTTTTTGGACAAGCAACTTCCACCACTCTGAATATACAGTATATCTGCATGTCCCTCCAAAAATTAGTAGTCCACTAGCTAACAACTGTGTTCAGCATCACATGGACCTTGGCAGAAAGTTTCACTTAATGTACCACCTCACCAAAACCGCCATTGCGTGTTTTGGTTTTTGTTTTGTTTGCTTTTGTTTTGCAATTTGTTAAAAAAAAATAAAAAAATTTTTGGGCTAAAATAACATAATTTAGCTATTATTTTGTACCTACATTATTATTAACCTCACTAACACTAATTTCCAGTCATTTCCATTCAATTTTGACCACTTCCTAGGTTACAATATGATTTTTATACACTTTCAAAGAAAAATTGCTGCAGTTCTTGCTGCAGTGATAAGAAAAATGCTTTTGTCATGCCTGGGCATAAGACCAAAAATCCACGTGTTAAGTGTGGAATTATTTTTACAGAAATCCTGACAACAGTTGTCTAGCCATTTGTAGCGTTTTTAAAGCCACACTCAGTAGAGGTAGGGACCTTAACCATCTCGGATCCTCATCCATGTTACGTCATTTTTCAGTGAGTTGTTGGAAAGCTGTTAGGAAAATCAGAAACTTAGATTAAAAAAATAACAACAAGCAGTCCAGCATCATCTGCTTCCCTTCTCTCATCTACATCCCAGCACCTGCAATCTACCCACCAACACCTTCATAATCAATATCCCCAGAACCAATAATTTACAGTTAAACAATCCTTTGCAAGAGGAAGCAAGTATGAAAACTGTCACCCAGTCGCAAAGCGGATCACAGACACCATAAGGACTATGCTAGTATTAGATCTGCGTCCAATGTTCATTATTAATGCAGCTGGTTTTAAACAGTTACTTGAGGTCTTCTGTGCCTATTACCAAATTCCATCACGACACCATTTTACTAGAAAAGCTATTCCTCACCTCTACCAGAAAGTTCATAAAAATGTAATCATTGGGCTACAAAATGCCATTCTACCCACTGTACACTTAACCACAGATATGTGGGCAAGCGGAACTGGGCAAAGTAAAGATTATACTGTGACAGCCCACTGGGTTGGTCTTTAACCTTCACCAGCAGGGACAGCAGCAGCATGTACCCAAGTACGTCACATTTTTCAGAAGTAGGCTAGTCTGTGTATCAGCAGCTTCACAAAGAGGCATACAGCTGACAATCTGTTCCAAAAACTAAGGGATGTCATTGAAAAATGGCTAATCCTGCTTGGACTCTCCTGAGGATATGTAATTTCTAGAGATGAGCGCACTCAGATTTCCTGAATCCGAGCCCACCCGAACGTTGCCGATCCGAGTCGGATCCGAGACAGATCCGGGTATTGGCGCCAGATGAAAACTTGAAACCGAGGCTCGGAGTCATAATCCCGCTGTCGGATCTCGCAATACTCGGAATCTATAAATTCCCCGCTAGTCGCCGCCATCTTCACTCGGGCATTGATCAGGGTAGATGGAGGGTGTGTTAGGTGGTCCTCTGTCCTGGTAGATCTCGTGCTGTGCTGTTTAGTTCTGTGCTGTGCTGTGCTGTGCTGTGCTGTGTTCTGCACTATCAGTCCAGTGGTGCTGTGTGCTGTGCTCTGTCAATTTTGAGTTCAGTGGTGCTGCTGGGTCCTGTGCTGTGTCCTGTTCAGTCCAGTGGTCCTGTGTCCTGTGCTCTGTGCTTCTAAGGGCATAGTTCTTATTTCCCCAATATTCCCAAGTTTTTCAAAAATTAAAAAAAGTTATAAAAAAAAATACAAAAAACTAATTAATTTTTTTTTAATTACAACAAAATTTGCAAAACCAATCCTGCAGTATAAGCCCATTGGTACTGCAATATTACCAAGTTCACACATTCAGCAGTAAAAGTCGAGTGGTGCTGCAATATTACAAAGTTCACACATTCAGCAGTATCAGTCCAGTGGTGCTGTGTACTGTGCTCTGTCAATTTTGAGTTCAGTGGTGCTGCTGGGTCCTGTGCTGTGTCCTGTTCAGTCCAGTGGTGCTGTGTCCTGTGCTCTGTGCTTCTAAGGGCATAGTTACTTCCCCATTATTCCAAAGTGTTTAAAAAATTTAAAAAAAGATATAAAAAAAAAATACAAAAAAATAATTTAAAAAAAAATTAATTACAACAAAATTTGCAAAACCAATCCTGCAGTATAAGCCCATTGGTACTGCAATATCACCAAGTTCACTGATTCAGCAGTATAAGTCCAGTGGTACTGATATATTACAAAGTTCACTGATTCAGCAGTATAAGTCCAGTGGTACTCTCCTGTGCCGCATATAATTTTTAAAGGCTTTGCCGAGTGTGTGTGGCTTAGGGGTATGCTCTCTTGTGCTACATATAATGGAAAACCAAAATTTGGAGTATAAAGTAGGGAAAGATCAAGACCCACTTCCTCCTAATGCTGAAGCTGCTGCCACTAGTCATGACATAGACGATGAAATGCCATCAACGTCGTCTGGCAAGCCCGATGCCCTAGTACAGGGCATGTAAAATCCAAAAAGCCTAAGTTCTCAAAAAATAGCAAAAAGAGAAACTTAAAATCATCTGAGGAGAAACGTAAAGTTGGCAATATGCCATTTACGACACGTAGTGGCAAGGAACGGCTTAGGCCCTGGCCCGTGTTCATGACTAGTGGTCCAGCTTCACCCAAGGATCTAAGCCCTCCTCCTCCCCCCCTACAAACATTTTAAGAGAGTTATGCTGTCAGCAACAACAACAAAACAGCAAAGAACTCTGCCTTCTAAACAGATGACATCACAAATCCCCAAGGCGAGTCCAAGGGTGTTGGTGGTTGTGAAGCCTGACCTTCCCATCACTGTACGGGAAAAGGTGACTCCATCCAGCATTTGCAACACGCCCTCTGCATCTGCTGGAAGGATCAACCACAGTCCAGTTACAGATTTGGCTAATGAAGGTGTGAATGTTGTACACCGGGAGGAGGATATTGATGTAGCTGGCGCTGAGGAGGATGTTGATGATCATGATGCAGACAGATACCAAATTGCCTTTCTCAATTTCTATTTATATTCTAGATTATATAACGGCTGAATAGTTTTCTATTTTACTCCTAGTGGAGAGGGGATCTGATGCAGACAGATACCAAACAGCCTTTGTCCATTTCTTTGTATATTTGAATTTCTAGTTCTACAGTCTATGCAGGCTGCTTTTTTTATATTCAACTACAAGTGTAGGGCGGGGGGGGGGGGGGGGGGGCATAGATAGCCACCAAAGTAACGTGGTCCATTTAATTTCACTTTCTAGCTCCACAGTCTGTGCAGCCTGCTTTTTTTATCTTCAAAGTATTTACAAGCCTTGCAATCTAAATTAACTAGAGGTACTGATGTGCTAGAACTCCACCCTCTATATGCTGCAGAGGATGGAGGAGCATCAAAATGCCATTCAAGCCTACACAGCCACCTACGACATAGGAAAAGGAGTGGGGATGCGCCTGAGTCAAGCGTACTGGAGAATGATTTCCGTGTTGTGCAAGGTTCTGCAGCCATTTGAACTTGCCACACGAGAAGTCAGTTCCGACACTGCCAGCTTGAGTCAGGTGATTCCCCTGATCAGGCTTTTGCAGAAGCAGCTGGAGAAAGTGAGGGAGGAGCTGGTAAACCATTGCAATTCCACCAAGCATGTAGCTCTTGTGGATGAAGCCCTTCGTACGTTTTGCCAGGATCCGAGGGTGGTCAGTCTTTTAAAGTCAGAGGAATACATTCTGCCCACCGTTCTCGATCCTCGGTTTAAAGCGTATGTTGTGTCTCTGTTTCCGGCGGACACAAGTCTACAGCGGTGCAAAGACCTATTGGTCAGGAGATTGTCCTCTGAAGAGGACCGTGACATGCCACCAGCTCCACCTTCATTTTCATCACTGTTTGTGCAGTTCCAAAAAAGAGGAACTGCCATTTCTATTGCTACCTTCTTTCTTTCTATATTTAAAACAAAAACAAAACTGCCATTTTTAGTACTACCTTCTTTCTTTCTCTATTTAAAAGAAACGAAATAACTGCCATTTCTAGTACTACCTTCTTTCTTTCTATATTTAAAAGAAAAAAAACCTGCCATTTCTAGTACTACCTTCTTTCTTTCTCTATTTAAAAGAAACTAAAAAACTGCCATTTCTAGTACTACCTTCTTTCTTTCTCTATTTAAAAGAAACTAAAGAACTGCCATTTCTAGTACTACCTTCTTTCTATCTATATTTAAAACAAAAACAAAACTGCCATTTCTAGTACTACCTTCTTTCTTTCTCTATTTAAAAGAAACTAAATAACTGCCATTTCTATTGCTACCTTCTTTCTTTCTATATTTAAAACAAAAACAAAAACTATCATTTCTATTACTACGTTAATTGTTTGTGCAGTCACAAAAAAAGAGGAACTGCGCCCTTAACTGCTATGTTGGTTTCAGACGTCCATCCGGTGTCCGCCATCTGTTCCCTGGAATTCTGACCAGTTGAGGGTGTATTTATTATATTGTGGCCCCGGTATCAAATTGGGTACCGGGGCCACCCCACTACGCAGTCCAGATACTTGTTTGGTGGAATTCTGACCAGTTGAGGGTGTATTAATTATATTGTGGCCCCGGTATCAAATTGGGTACCGGGGCCACCCCACTATGCAGTCCAGATACTTGTTTGGTGGAATTCTGACCAGTTGAGGGTGTATTAATTATATTGTGGCACCGGTATCAAATTGGGTACCGGGGCCACCCCACTACGCAGTCCAGAATTTTTTTTTGGGGAATTCAGACCCGTGGAGGGTTTTTTATTAATTATATTGTGGTGACCACTCCTCTACGCAGTCCAGGTACATTTTTTGGTGCGATTCATACCATTTGATGGTTTTCTTATTATATTGTGGTGACCACTCCTCTACGCAGTGCAGATACATTTATTGGTGCGAATCATACAAGTTCAGGGTTTTTAAATTATATTGTGGTGACCACTCCTCTACGCAGTCCAGGTACATTTTTTGGTGCGATTCAGACCAGTTGATGGTTTTCTTATTATATTGTGGTGACCACTCCTCTACGCAGTCCAGATACAATTATTGGTGCAAATCATACAAGTTCAGGGTTTTTAAATTATATTGTGGTGACCACTCCTCTACGCAGTCCAGGTACATTTTTTGGTGCGATTCATACAAGTTCAGGGTTTTTAAATTATATTGTGGTGACCACTCCTCTACGCAGTCCAGGTACATTTTTTGGTGCGATTCAGACCAGTTGATGGTTTTCTTAATATATTGTGGTGACCACTCCTCTACGCAGTCCAGATACATTTATTGGTGCGAATCATACAAGTTCAGGGTTTTTAAATTATATTGTGGTGACCACTCCTCTACGCAGTCCAGGTACATTTTTTGGTGCGATTCAGACCAGTTGATGGTTTTCTTATTATATTGTGGTGACCACTCCTCTACGCAGTCCAGATACATTTATTGGTGCGAATCATACAAGTTCAGGGTTTTTAAATTATATTGAGGTGACCACTCCTCTACGCAGTCCAAGTACATTTTTTGGTGCGATTCATACCAGTTGATGGTTTTCTTATTATATTGTGGTGACCACTCCTCTACGCAGTCCAGATACATTTATTGGTGCGAATCATACAAGTTCAGAGTTTTTAAATTATATTGTGGTGACCACTCCTCTACGCAGTCCAGGTACATTTTTTGGTGCGATTCAGACCAGTTCAAAGTTTTCTTATTATATTGTGGTGACCATTCCTCTACGCAGTCTAGATACATTTTTTGGTGCGATTCATACAAGTTCAGGGTTTTTAAATTATATTGTGGTGACCACTCCTCTACGCAGTCCAGGTACAATTTTTGGTGCGATTAAGACCAGTTGATGGTTTTCTTATTATATTGTGGGGACCACTCCACTACGCAGTCCAGAAAGATACCTCGTTGCAACGTTTTGGACTAATAACAATATTGTGAGGTGTTCAGAATAGACTGTAAATTAGTGGAAATGATTGTTATTGAATGTTATTGAGGTTAATAATAGCATAGGAGTGAAAATAAGCCCAAAAACTTGATTTTTGAACTTTTTATGCTTTTTTAAAAAAAAATCCGAATCCAAAACCTTAAATCCGAACCAAAACCTTTCGGCAGGTGTTTTGCGAAACAAATCCGAACCCAAAACATCAAGAAAATCCGAATCCAAAACACAAAACACGAGACACCAAAAGTCGCCAGTGCACATCCCTAGTAATTTCTGATGACGACCCCAATATTGTTTAAACTTTACAGCAGGGTTGAATTCCATCACATTTCCTGTTTTGCTCACACAATCAACTTGGTGTTACAGAACTTTTAAAAAATGACATGCAGGAGATGCTGTTTGTGTCCAGAAAAATTTAGGGGCAATTTCTGTTTTCTGCAACAGCATGTAGGAGAATGCAGCAGCTGCAAGAAGACTAGCATTTAAGGGGAATATACTTTAGTCCAGCGAAGTAGTCTCCTGTGAAGAGAGTGCAGACACGGTTAGCTTGAGTCAAGCAATTGCCTTAATAATACATTTTGACAAGGTGCTACAGAAATTTAATGTGTGAAATAAAGTAAATGTGCTAACTATATTTTAATTGTAGACTAAATACTTAATTTGCTTCGCAAGGATCCAATACCTATCAACATCTTGTATGGACGTCTTCTCCTTCAGTTTCTCTGGCAACTGCTTGTTGTACAAAAATTGCTTACCCAAGACACCCAGTGGTGATGCAGATGATTCCGCACAACATTTTGATATTTGCTCTGCTGTAAAAGAATTGCCCAAAAATCATGACAGCTCTGCCCTAAAATGAACTACTAATTCCATTTGGAAGGCCATTATCGGCAATTACATCATAGTACACAGACTTCTATGATAGTGGGATGAATTAATATTGTTTGAGGAAGATTAGCACTCAACCCTGCCACCTCTCCTGTTTCTGAGTGAGCTATGGTACAATAAAATGTAACTGCAGATTTAGACCAAGACTGTCAGCCCTATTATTTCTATTTCAGCAATTACAATTAGCAAAGGAGCTCTTCTCTTTGGAATTTGCCTGCAAATTCTACAGACAAGCCTGCTTGTCTTCCTCTTCATCAATGACTCTTAGCAATTGAGCACTCGTCTTTGGGTGTATATTACACACAAACCTTATTATTGCAAATTAGGAAAAATACAGTTTAATCCCTGCTAGGCCCTCCACCATCCTTTGCATGTTAAAAGTATGATTGGTTGCAGTTATGGGCAAGGTCACACATTTTTTTGTCAAATCCTTCAAGCCAGCCCAGATGTCAAGCTGTTGTGGTCTGCCACCCAGGTCATCCCTGCTTGTGTTTGGAAAGTGCAAATTGGTGCCAGAACCTCACGTGCTAGAACTGCTGCCACTGGTGCCATCCTGCTGCCACTGGCGCAGCACTAACATAATCAACCGCAATCTCATCAGCGCCGTCATTGGCTACTCAAATCTCCCCCTCATCCTCTTCTAATTCCAAAGTGTCATCCTCACTTGGTGTATCACCGGCTACACTCGGGCTGTTCAGGCACACATCAGCAGAACTGCTGAAAGGGCCCTTCTTTATTGGTACATTATCAGAATGCTCACGATTAGACATACCACTGGTGGATGGACTCTCCACAGGGATTGGTGTAATTTCTGATTCTGAGCATACATTATCCTCTAATGCCTGACTGTTTTCTTGCAGCTCGGCTTTCACGCGTAACAGTAGTTGTGCACCACTTTTAGACTCCAAATTACTTGGTCTTGCTTAATCATCACGAGTGACCGTACAAGAACAAGGCTCAGTAACATTTTTTGATCTGCCACTAATAGAGAAAGGTGAAGGCCTTATTCTTTCTTTGCCACTGCGTGTGTAAAATAGCATGTTGGCAATTTTTTTTTTATCAGCAGTTAACTTTTCCTCAGTTACACTTCTTTTTCGCTTCAACACAGTAAAAAAATTTTGGTGTGTGTTTTTTCCCCTGATTTCAAAAGACTATGTACTTTTACATCGGCTTTACCAGATGACGTACTGGGAACACTACCATCAGGACTGGAGCCAGAACCTGCTTGCTGATTCTGCTCATATGTGGACTGCTTTGAATCCATTTTAGTGAGCCCAAACCACTTGTAGTGCAAAAAATTGTAGAAATACTGCTGACAAATATGACTTTTGACAGCCAGAAAAATTACTGTAAAACACTAGGGAATATGGGACACCCCAAAAGCACTTGGAGTGCAAAATATTGTTTTAGATACTGCTGACAAATATGACTTTTGACAGCCAGAAAAATTTGATAAATTCAGAAGTGCGCAAAGCCAAATTATGTGCATATGATACTGAACGCAAGTTGCGCTCAGAATGTGTGCCTTGATGAATCAGACCCGTTGTGTTTATGGTTAGGAGAGAATAAACAAAAATAACTTATCTCGTGTGTAACATTTTTTAAAACACAACAATGCTTTAATCATATGCACTTACAATCATTTTCACTCTATTTTTTATTTTATTGTATGTAAGACAAAAAAGCAAAAAACAAACCACAAAAACAAAAATAACAGTAGAACAGACAGCAATTAAAGCATTCCTTCAAAGAAAATTACCAAAAGATGTATAACTTATAAACTTTTTTTTGAAGAAAAATTAACTAAACTAAATTAAATAAAAAAAGAAGGTAAAAATAACAATACACAATGTGACAAAAACATGGGAATATTGTTTCAATGTAGATACATTAGTTCCAGATTTCTGACCTATATGTTCCAAAAGCCCCAGGTAGATTGTTTTGTGTGGGAAGGAGCTTTCCAAAAGAGTGTGTTCAGCTCTAGGGAAAAACTGGTAAGGGACCCTGGGCTGTAAATGGAGATAGAAGGCTGGGCTCCATTTATAGATCCCAGTCTGACAACCTGCCGAGCGTACAGAGCCTACTCACCACGTGAATGGACACACCACGAGCTCCAGAACCTGCGCCCATCTCGCGGCTACAGACGGGTACCTGCTGCTCTGGAACATCCACCACGGTCACCATACAGTACACAGAGCGACCATATCTCTGAGCGACACTCTACCCATCATAAGGTAATTGCATAAGCATGTAACACATGACAGCTGAGCCACCAAAAGCTCCAAAGCGTGAAATGCCGGCTTCTGACAACACACCTTATTCTAACAGCTACTGACATTTACCCATTAGCGTCTA
Organism: Mixophyes fleayi; assembly: GCF_038048845.1. NCBI lineage: Eukaryota > Metazoa > Chordata > Amphibia > Anura > Limnodynastidae > Mixophyes > Mixophyes fleayi. Next base: position 255,912,928 of record NC_134403.1, read on the forward strand.
TTCAAATAGACCAGTACTTTCATATTCTACAGCCACGTATACAGATTTGTCTGTGGTCATATACCCTATTGTATTAACCTCTGCCTGTATTCCATTTGTGCTTCTGTATCTGCTTTTGTTCTTGTTTTTATTTTTGGTTTTTGCTTTTTGTTTTTGCTTTTTGACTTATTGCATTGCATTACTGTATCATATTTTATCATTACCTGTATAGTATTGAGCTCATTGGGACTACTACTTTTTCTATTTACGCAATATAGGGGATTGGTTACCCCAGGCCATACTGCAGCTCATACTTCCACCTTCTGTCCAGTGCATCCTCCTCCCACTTCCTGCATTGATATCTTTCAACAATCGGTAGGATAGCACGGCAGTTCCACCAATACTGACACTATGGTTAAATACGTAGATAGACAGTCCACTAGGCTTGAGAGGGCCCACAAACTCTTCTCAAACCTTAACACTGGCCAACCTAACATAGACCTCACCCAGAAAGGACGAGACCTTAGCCAAACTCTCCTTAAACTAGAAAAACTGCTCAAACAAGAAACTACTATCTGGTGGGATATGTACACCTTAGAATGGTACATGCGACAAGGTCTTATCCCTAAAGGTCTTGTGATCCAAAAATCACCCACACATAACCTCAACAATGAGATCTTTATGAAACAATGGAATCAAATACTTACTCAATGTTCTAATGCACTCATGGGCCTCATTATTGACACCCTGAAAATAGAACTTAAGACATTGGCCCATGAAATCACTACGCTAGACTCCACATTAGACCCCATCAGATCACACACTAATTTAAAGAGTTTAGAATGCCTCATGGAGCAAAGATTAGAAAGAGAGGAAACAGCCATTACCAACAAGAAGAAGAACAAAGCACTCAGAGACAAATATGGGTTAAAGAAACCCTCTCCCATCAAACGCTCCACAAAATCCCATCTAAACAAAGACACCAACAAGAATACACCGATATACAAGAATTTAGGACTCACTTATCAACAATATATGAGGAAGATTCATTCCAAAAACATTAGCCCCTCTGACACCCACTTCCAACACCTAGGAGAACAGGAGGAAATTCTCACCCTCTCCAATCACTCTATATTTACCACACATGAAGACCCTACGGATCATACATCTGAGACCACATCCCCAGTTCTGTCCAGATATGAATCATTAGTCATCTGTTCATTCGAACAAGGATGGATAGATGCCGACCATTGCCCGTCCAACACTACTAATGTTCAAAACACAACAGAGGTCTATCCATCAAAACCTATCCCTTCAGACACTTCTGTTAAAGAGAGATCGTATTCAGATACTGCACTGGGGAAGGTCCAGAAACCACGTCCCGAAATAGAAACGGACAACCCAGAGACACCATCATCGGCACACCCTCTACACACTCCCAAACAGTCTTTTTTAGAATAAGGCCACCGCCCCATGAAGGAGCCAGACCCAATTACACAACACAGAAAACAAAGTCTTTCAAAATCAGAAGAGGAGGAAGAGGCAGAAAACTATACCAGCAAAAAAATCAAAGCACACACACACCTCTTCCCTCCCCAACTAGATTGGGGATCTTCAATTTAAGTGAACACCAACTCACACATCCAGAAATCTCAGTGTTAGGGAAAGGACTAAAATTTGCACCCACCTGCAAACTCAACAAATTCGAAACGTATTTGGACATCCAGAACCTTGTCAGGAAAATATGCCTTATGAAACATTTTGCCCAGAATCAGGTACAATACTGTCCACCCACAGATACCCAATTTAAACACACCAGCCTTAAACCCAAATCTACTTTTTACCCTACTCATGTCAAATCCAGTTTAATAGACACATTTGAAAAATTAGTCACAGATGACTTAAAATCCATGAACAACAAGGACACCAAAACTTAACAGCCTCAGAGCCAATACCAACATAATAATCAAATCGGCTGACAAAGGGGGTGGTCTAGTCATACTCAACAAACCAGACTATATACACCAAGCTCTATGCATGCTGGACGATACCTCCACATACAATAGACTCAATTCAGACCCAACCGCTAAGTTTCAGAAGGAACTCAAAAATTTACTACAAACTGGAAAGGAGACTGGCATACTTAATACCAAAGAGTATGAATTCCTGTACAAACAGCATCCAGTCATCCCAGTCTTCTACTATCTGCCCAAACTACATAAAAATCCCACCAACCCGCCAGGTAGACCCATCATATCCGGAATTGACTCCTTGACTTCCAATCACAGTACCTGGATCATTTCCTCAAAGAATATGTCATAAAACAAAAGTCATATCTCAGAGACACCACTGCAGCCATACAAGCACTACAAGATATCGCTTGGACACAAGACATGTGGCTAGCGTCGACAGACGTTACCTCACTATACACGATCATAGAACACCACACGGGA